>NC_090939.1:715135998-715439028 GCF_040938575.1 Ambystoma mexicanum | reverse complement strand
GGCTTCTGGGCCATTATCCCCCATTCCAGCCTCTGGAACAGGGTATAAATGCCACATTATTTCCATTAGCATAGCACAAAATGCTAATGGAAATATGGAGAATCGTACTGAGTCTATCTACTTTATTGAGAAATGTAAAGTAGACAGAGTCTATAAGTTTATTTCTTTTAGGAACATTTTATTTTTGCAGGAGAGGTCAGAATGTAAGGTGGGGAGGGAAATGAGGGAAGAGGCAGAAACCACTAGTATGGAGGGGCAGATGGACAGATGCAGATATTGCTTGTGTGTTACATCTAAGGTAGGGAGCAGTGTTTTTCATGCTCCTTTATTACAGCATAAAAAACACTTCGGATTTGCTCCACTGTGCAAAGTGGTGTGTTGCAGTATATACAGAGCACTGTTGTCTTCGAAAAATATGGATCAACAGCCTCTTTTATCGCTTGCAGTGGGATTTTGTGTCCCACAGAAGTAGGCTGTGTGGTTACAGTATTTGTTGAGGAAGATGAGGTGTAGGAAGACAGACTACTACTTGCTAAGAAAGGAACAACCTTTTTGAGAGTGTTGAGGTGGTTGTATTGGGTGTGGAGACCCATGGAGGTGGTCCCATAGGAGTACTGTCCAGGTAATCCTCAACTGAATACAACATGCACTCAGTGTATTTCACTTTGGCAGTTTTAGCCGTTGGTACATTCCCAACAGTGGTAAAGAACTGCCACACCCATGATATGATTCTCTCTGGGTGCTAGAGGTAGGCACTTCCTTTACCTCATTGTTTTTGTCCTCTTAATTGTCTGTGGAAGTACTGTGCTTTTTTTGTTGTTTAGGTCCTCCAGCTGGTGGTGGCAGTGGTGGTGGCTCTTGGCGATGAGGAATGCCAATAGCTGATGCCATTTTTAAAATAAATAGCAGTTTTGCTGATATTCTTCCAAGTATGTGCTCTGTACTAAATTGTTAATGGTTAATGAGTATGAATAAGCGTAGGAGCTGTGTAAGGGTACATTTTGAGCTTGACAGTTTCTAGATCCGCAGAAAGTGCAGTTCTGAACATGCCGCGAAGGGCAGACCGATCGCGAAGTGTGAAGTCATTCGCAAACACGTCATCATGCTGCATGCGCACGCATGGTCACATGGCACTGTTTGGAAAGTCTGTGGTGATGTCAGACATTCGTGGACGTCGATGGACGCCAAAGCAGTGGAAAAAGTTGCAAAAAGTGTAAAGAAGTGTTAGAAATGATGCTAGACGGTGGGGAATGGCAGCGTTTTAAGGTGAAACTTTGTAAATTGGACAAAACCATGAAATACACTGAAAGAACTCCATTAAAGGGATGTTATGGTAAAGTTGAACTAATAAAAACGGATGAAATTCATGAAAAAACATTGTTAAGGGACGTTATGGTTAAGTTGCAGTAATAAAAACCTAGGAAATTCACTGAAACAATTTTGTTAAAAGGACATTATGATAAAGTTGCACTAATAAAAACCTTTGAAATTCAATGAAAGAACTTTATTAAAGGAACATCATGGTAACAAGTAAAACTGAAAAAACATCAGAAATTCGCCAGTTATGGTAAGCTAAGCAACCACAACTCACGCAACCACCATGCACTGCTAAGACTAACACCCAGGACATCAAAGATGACAACAGAAATGTTTGCACTGCTTTTATTCTATGTAATGGGGCAACTTCTGTTTTCCTCCATTACATATTCAAAAGGAACCCATTTACACTTATTGCTCCATGAGGTGGGGAACAAACATCTAAGGGTGATTTTGCATGATGGAACACCTTTGTTCGGCCAAATTCCAAGGTGGGAGTTGAAGTTAAGGATTTACCTCCAGCTTTTTTCTCGGCGTAACTTATCCACTTTTCCTCCAAAATTCATTGGATTTTTCGTGCTGTAATTATCACTTGCACTATATCTGTCAAAATGGCATTGGAGATCTTCAGACAAAAAAAATGGCAATTCACTAGGATGTTTCTGCAATCCTAATCCCATGTAAATCCTCGAGAGTAAGAAGCGGTAACAGTGAATTTCATCGGAATTACTGCCAAACTCGTATTGAATCCCAATGTCTCCTTTATTTAAAAAAATGTGCCTACATTTGTTTATGGTGAAGAGGATGTTATGTTATTTTGATTTGCATGATCTCCAATCTAATGTGGCTCTGTAAAAAAGTGGGTGTGGTAGGTTAGTGAGGGACGAGGGATATGATAGAGGTCGAGAATTTCTGCTGATGCATGCAGAACCCAGAAAACTGACGTCTGAATGTGTTGGCTTTATGAGTGTGCGTTGATTGAGTGCACTGGGCTTGTAGTGTTCTGATGGGTAACGTCCAGTGGCTGGGTTGTTTGTTATTTGCAGCTATTTTTTCTTGTATCTGAAATGTGGATTGTGTATTTGCTGTGTAGTATGACTAGCCCTTTTAAGCATGTGTGGTACATGGGAGGTATGAGGGAGAGCAGCAGGGAGCAGGGGTAGTTAGTAGTTAGTAGCATGTGGTTTTTTTTTTGTTGCTTCCAGGGTCTGTACTGTCCCATGATTGCTTTGGGTCTGCGTAGGCATTGTGGGAGGTGCCCATTTGTATGCTTGTCTTGGTGCACTGAATAGCCCGGTTTTCAGTCCTTTCTGAAGGCTCGGAGGTGATCTTGCATTTTTTGTATTTGCTTCGTTAATGAGTTTCATAGGTAGGGTTTCAAATGGGAGGATGTGGTTCCTCTGAGTTTCCTTTTCTCATATTGTTTGTTTTCGATTTGGACGTTGTTGCTCGATCTTAGATTTCTTCCTGGTTGATAGGGGTTGATTTTGGCTTAGATACATTTGGCTCCTTGTCTGTGTAGTGATTTGTGAGGGATGCAGACGACTTTGAAGTTAATGTGTTTTTTTACTGGAAGCCAGTGTAGGCTTCTCAGGTCTGGTGAGATGTGATCTCTTCTGTTTAGTCTCAGGAGTAGTCTTGCTGCAGTATTTTGGATATGTTGGAGTTTTTTTGTGAGGCCCTCAGACATTCCAAGGTAGATGCTGCTTGCGTAGTATATTCTCGCTGATACCAAGGAGATGATTGTAAGAGTTCTGTGTGGGAAGGTGAGGTAGGGGAGTATCCGCCTAATTAGTTGCCGGAAGTAGAACCATTTTGGTGGTGGATTTCTGTGCTCTGTAATCTGTTTGATCCATTAATTAAATTTGAATATTAATATGTACTGCTACTAAAAGGGCGACACGCATACAAACATGGCTTTAAGCGGGCCCGGGGCAATCCGGGGGAAGATATTTCCTGCAAGCTCTGACAATTGTGTTTGAGACAGAGCTGGGCTGGGGCTCTCTAATGTATCTTGCTAACCCTAGGCCACTAGAAGCAACTTCTTTTTTTTCTAAAACCTGAAGCTGATAGAAAAAAACCTTTCCTGCCTTTTCATAGTGACACCGACCCCCTACAAGGCACCCCATTCATTAGAAATGCTGGGATCATCATCTCGGGGTACCCAAGTGCAATGATGATGATTTATGCAAGTGGTGTCTGGCAGGGGTTTGGTGCCGAAATGAGGCGGCCACACTCACCAGATTTGAATGCCTACTGTTAGGCTATGGCCCTTTTGCAAAACCAAGCTGGGGCTCTTGCTGGGGCGTGGCCGAACAGGCATCATTCAGCAGAGGCAAGTGTTGCCTCTTAATTGTGGGGCTGACCCCCTGCCAGGCCACACTCCTTTTCAGCCAGGCACCCCTATGAGCCCTGGCTCGATTTGGCAGGCCATTTAAAGCATTGCACACGATATATTACACTTGGGAAAATGTTAGAAAAATTGACAGCGTTGATTTTTTGAAGTTTTAGAGGAAATAAAAAGTTTCATTATAAATAAAGGAGATTGACTCTGCCAACTAGAGTGCCTGCCTGAAATTTCAGACTCCACGTTTTGCATTTGATGGCCACGTTTCTGTAGGTGTGTGCAGTTAAACTACAAGCTGCAATCCGTTTTGGCTCACATCAGGGTTTTTCTGAAAACAAATGTATCACTTGCTGTGTTGCTGCGTGTTGGCTAAATTCCTCACATTGAAAAATGTGATTACAGTTATACTATCAGAGATGAAAGAAATGTGTGTTACATGTTAGTAATTGTACAGAATCCACTTGTGGGCTCGGTACTTGTATTGCTATACATTCTTTGTGTGCATAAACCTAATCCTAGTGTATTTTGTACTCTTTCAGTGTGATGAACTGTCGACCCTTCCAATTAATGCATTATAAGGAATGCAGGCATTTCAATCATGCGTTCCCAAGAGGTTGGTCCCTGGGAATATTTCAATTTTACGCAGTAATGAATGCCAGCATCTTCTGATCTCGTCTGGGGGAAAACACATTCCTGCAAGCTTCTCCTGTAGACGCGCGATACGTCTTCATGCCTTTGTCTCACAAATCATAAGCGGGATTATTTTATATAAAACACAGAGCTTCTAATCTCGCGTGATTTTAGCAGGTCAAATCTGCCAATGATCGCTGAGCCTGGTCCGATTTTTTAACTTTATGAAGCAGTGACAACTGACTAAACAATTTGAAGCTTGCTTGGCTTCATTCCATGTGATTTACTGGAGACCCTGGGGAGGTTTCTTGCTAGAATTCCATGTAGTGGGATATTTTATTTAACGGTCAGTTACTTGAAAACTGCTTTTGTAGAAAACCAGAGTCATCAAGGAATCAAATATTAAAGTCAAACTGAGGAAACCAAGTTCAAACTGAAAATGTCAATATGGGCCATTCCCAAGTGGATTTATACCTATAAAATATGGCATGCTCAATGTATGATTACAATTTACTCCGTTTCATTGGAAGTTTTTGCAACTCATGCCTGTTGTATTTTAGTTATATTCATGTGCAACGATAACTTACACGTATCCTACCCTTGCTCATGTGTATTAAACATGTGCATAATGCAATATGTAGGCTTAGAACACTTGGTAGACTGTAGAAATCTGTTCATACAATGATTAGCTTTCAAAGAAGATGAGTTACAACTCATAACTGGCCCTCTTCATCCTGGTGGACTGCTTCTGTTTTACAAGTTGAGGAGAGCAATTTCTTTAATGTAAACCAATATAGCCTTTTGTTTTCCTTTGAAATGCTCACAAATCATATAACCCTCGGTCCCTACTCCTGAACAGCAATCACAGATTCTTTCATAGAGGAGATGAGGGTCTAAATGTATGTTGATCGTCACAAAACTCACTCAGCAGTTAATTTATGGTAAAATACAATTACTCAGTTACTCTATTGTAGGCCATGCTTTTCCCTGGTATATTGTTTTGTATTACAATAAATGAACACACAACTGTATAAAGCATGCAAACAGACCCGCTTCCCTTTAGACAAGAAATTGAATTGGGAATGTAATTGACCCACAGCAAATGTCATTCAATGTATCAGTATGAAAGGTATTTTTGATACTTTTCGTAGTTCAGGCTCCAATTATTCAGTTCAATCTTTTGCAGTGTGATTGTACACGGATGCTGATGCTATGCAGATCATTCTCTGAATAAATGGAAAAAAACAATAGTGCTAAGGTTTTTAGATCCAACCTTGTAGCAATCGGACCATTGGGCGTGTCACAATCGTTGGAAACTGAATGCTGGGAAAATTAAATCTTTTTGGTGAATGCTCTGTCAATCATTGATCCAGCATGTTCTGGCCCTCTTGTATGGGAACTTGTCCCATATCACTTATCATAGTTAAAATCTTGGGGCTAAAATGGAAGCCTCTTTATCTCTTGCAACTTGGATATCTTCTCCAGCCCAGCCAGACCTTTTCCAGTGAAGACTCCTGGGAAAGCTATTGAGGTATTTCTTTGAGTGCACAAATCACCATATGAACTACTATTGTGATAACAAGGTTTTCATTTCTCAAATGCTATTTATCTCAGTCTCCCTGAGGAAGCCCTCCGCAAACTGAAACGTTTTTGGAACTTGGCAGCTCCTCTCCTCTGCAATTTTGGAACCCTCGAGAGCTGACCTTGTTACAAATACAGCCGTGCTGTTAAAATGGCAGTAAAATGGTGGTGATTCTGTTAATTTTCACTTTACCCCCATGTTATTGATCTACTGTACTTTGCGTTTGGTGTTGAGGAATATGGTTCACCTCTCGCAAACGTTCTTCCTCCTTACAGCCAAATATCAGCAGTTTTACTCTGCATCAGAATGTAGTAGAATGGTCTCCAAAAATGAAGAATTACCCCCACTTGCCATCCCATGTAACTCCACAGGACCAAGTAGCGGTAATGCTAATCGGGTTGGGAACTAATTGGGCAGATTTACTGCTGAATTACCACCAAATGTTCCATGAGGCCCAATGTGTCCTCTGCTTTGTGTCAATTCCACTGACTTCCTGTGCAATTCAGAATCCAGCATAAAGCATTTAGCCAAGTGCAAAACGTGGTCTTCGCTCTTTATCCTCTTTTTCTAACTGAGAAACTACAACGGGTCATGCCATAATTTGGAGTGTGCTGTTCTTTTGAAGTTTGTGAATGAGACATGTGCCATCGAGTTACACTTTGGAGGAGAAGCAGAAGGAGCAGATAATCTCTGACGCAGGTTTGTGAGAGACACAAGCTCATGTAATGTTGTGGGAAAAAGTAGACGATTTTTAGGGATACAGCAGATAACAGTCAGTATCTGTTTCAAGGGGTTAGTGGATGAGATACAAACCATAAGGTGACACTTGGGAGGAGAAGCAGGAGGATCAGATCATTTGTGGGTGAGTTTATGTGAGACTCATGCTCACATGTTTTTTTGGTGGTAGAAAGTATCAGAGATTCAGGAAAGAGGGAGATACCAGTTCAAAGACAGTGTAGGCCTTAGTGAAGTGAGTGGATATGCTACATATTATCGGGTGCCACGTGGGACGAGTAGCAGAGAATCCCTTAGCACTTCTTATGTGACATATATGCTCACATGAATTTTCTGTAAGGAAGCGGCAGAAATTCAAGAAGGGTGAGGTACTATGTCAGTGCCTGTCTCTTGGAATGAGTGACTAAGACTCATATCATCACGTGAGAAGGAGCAGGAGGAGTGGGGAATTGCTGGTGGCATCTCATGAAAGACTCACCCCATGGGATTTTTGTGAAGGTTCCAAAGATCCAGGGAGGTGGCACATACCAGCCAGTGTCCATCTTTTGAACGGAGTGGATGAGGCAGTTACCATCAGGTAACACTTGGGAGAAGGAGCAGAGAATCCCTAAGGGCAGCTTTTGTTAGACTCATGTTCATGTGTCTTTTGTAAGATAATATGGAACAGACTTGGGGAGTCAGAAGGTACCGGCGACTAGTCAGTGTCCATCTCGGGAAGTGAGTGGATACATCACTTGCCATCTGGTGAAGCTTGGGAGGAGTATTAGAAGGAGCAAATAATCCCTAATGGCAGCTTGTGCAAGACTCATGCTATCATTTATTTTGTTAGAGAAAGTGTCTGAGACTGAGGGTGGAGACAAATAGGGAGTGGACGAGTTATGTGCCATTGGATGACACTTGGAGAAGGAACTTATGGGACAGAGAATCCCTGAAGACCGGTTCTGTGAGACTCGCACGTGTGCCATTTCGGGCGTAGGAAGTAGCAAAGATTCAGGTAGAGAGCAGCTTCTAGTTAGTATACCACTGTTGAAGTGAGTGGCCAAGATATATGCCATTGTGTGATACTGGGGCGGAGGATCTGCAGGAGTAGAATATCCCTGAGGACAGGTTGTGCAAGGCTTATGCTCACATGTTGTGGGAAGTAGCAGAGATTCAGGGAGTTGGGAAATACCAGTTACTCTGTGAGAGCAAAGACACTCTGAAGGCAAATTGTGTGAGGCGCATGTTCACATAATGTTTGTGGGAGAAAGATACAGAGATTTAGAGACTGACGGAGAAGACACTTTTCAGTCAGTGAGCAACATATTGGAAAAACATATCAGCACCCAAATGGCCCAGAGGCAGGGAGAGAGATGCTGCGTGTGGTCTTTTCACATCTGCTGCTGATTTTCTGTGTGCACCGGGGATGCTGGAATTGTACATGGTCAATAAAAGGCATCATCATACTCACGTCCATACCACCCATAGCAAGTTGCACTGGAGTACATTCCCCGGTACAAGTACATGCACAGGCATTGCACCATGATCTTGAACATCCACAGAAACTGACAGCGGAGGTTACTTTAGTACCATCCTCTATCTCACACGAAAAAAGGGAAGCAGTGGAGATCTTTTCTACTGAAGATCAGGGAACAACAATATCCACTGGTAAATAAGGCAATAATGATGATGACAACAACATAGATGAGGAGCAGGACACATATTATAATATAATAGATTCTAGACAAGAATATGCATTGATTTTGGAAACCAGTGGCACAGAAGAGAAGCATGACACCGTAGATGCAGATACTGTAGTAGTCAAAGAAACCTTTCCCCCGAGTACAGTCTCTTCCAGAAGCAGCCCTCTTGTCACAGACCAGAAATGTCATCAAATAAGTACTTCAAATAGAATACATTGCAATTCAATTGGCCACTTACACACTTTGCCAATAGAATAGTTTGCCTAAGGAATGCAGTGACCAACTTGAAAACTGCATCTGTGCATTTGCATGTTCTTCAGCAGCATGTACAGATGTGGACAAAAGTCAAAAGATTTGAGGTGTATGCCTCCCCATACCATCATACAAGTAGCATATCTCCAACCATCATACATTTTTTTTAAACTTTATTTTTTAATTTTACATACCCTTGAAATACAATCGCACCAACAAGGTGCATGAAAAAACTTGAGGAAAAGGAAACGGGGAGGGGTAAAAGGTGGAGGGTTGGTAGAAAAGGAAGGGAAGAAAGGAAAAAACAACTTCATAACATTACCCATTAATTGTCCCCCCCCCCCAAAGCCGCCCTTTTCCCTCCCACGCCCGTATGAAATTAGAGCCCAATTTAAGTCATCAGTGTCCCAAATTTAAGGTTCAGAGGGATGTGGAGGATCTCAGTTCCATAGTCTCCTTTCAGGTGCAAGACGAATCAGAGCCTACGATTCATCACTGTTTAGCAGATATGCGATATACGGTCCCCAGATGTCTGGGGGGCGTGCATGCAATGGTAGGGTTCTTATAAATTCGCTTGCCACATTCTGGCAGTATGTTATGTCTCTTTTCCAGTCATCAGGTTTGGGTAGTGGGCCTCTGCCCCATGACATGGCGATCCTCATCCGGGCCAGCACCAGAAGAAGGGCTTCTAATTAACGTGATGCAGCTTGAAGGTATTTAGTGAGACCCAGGAGTGGCCCCAGTGGAAGCGGGGTCACCTGTTCGCCTATGATGTCAGCAGTTATTTGTAAGACTGAGTTCCAGAAACGTCGTATTCCGGGGCAGTCCCAGGCCAAGTGGAGGAAGTCCGCATGAGCTGCTGTGCATCTTTCACATTGGGGCGACGTGTCTGGATGATGTTTGCGCTTCTTGACTGGGGTATAGTATATTTGGTGTACAAAGTTAAAATGTATTCAGTGCGACCTTTTGGGTTTGGTTTAGGATATAGGACCAATCTTCTGTGGATATCGTCTCCTGAATGGCAGTTTCCCAATTTTGCTGGGTTTTAGTGTTGGGTTTCCCAATATCAGCCACCATGGATTTATATAACAGCGAGACCAATCTCCTTTCCCCCTGCTCCTGAATTGTGTTATGTAGTAACTCCCAGGTGGGGGGTTGTTTAGGAAATGAGGCAAATAACTTGTGTAAGGTATGGCGTAATCTAAAATACAGGAAAACATCTAGGGAAGTATTGCCCCCCCTATCTTTGGCCATTTGTGGGGTTAGAAAGGTGCCCTCAGGGAACAGGTCTCCGAGTGAGTGGAGATTGACCTTGTCAGCCCATATTAGAAACACTTTTTCGTTTGTGAGGGGAATGCCGGGAATAAATTTGATTGGAAGTAGAGGGGAGAATCTCACGTCTACTCTGTATTTGGTCGCCATCTTTTTCCAGATTGCGTATGTAAAAAAGACTGTGTTAAGCGTGTTATATGGGACTGGGATTTGGCTTATAATGACAGCGCTTTGCAGGTCGGGTGAGGCCAGGGCTCGTTCCACTTGCATGTGTGGGCGAACAAAATGATCTGCATACCAATGGCTCAGGAAGTGAGCCTGGGCCGCCCAATAGTATTTTTCTATATCTGGGAGCGCCAGACCCCCCTTGGATGTTGGCAACACCAGAGTGCTATACGCGACACGAGCCGGTTTACCTGCCCATATGAGCTCTAGAACTGCCGTCCTGATTTTTTGGAGAAAGGATTTGGGAAGGAGTAGTGGGATGTTTATAAATAAATACAGAAGTTTAGGAAGAATGACCATCTTGATCAAGGATACTCTGCCCCATATCGTTAACGGTAATGATTTCCACCTATGGATACGCTCTTGCATTGAGTTTAGCGTGGTGACATAATTATCTTTGTAAATCTCATGATGGTTACGTGACATGTAAATGCCCAGATAGCGCACATTTGAGTGCTCCCATTTAAAGCCGTGATCGTCAATAAATTCAGTTGTATTGGGGGTCAAGGGAAACACTACCGATTTGGAATTATTAATTTTTAGCCCTGACATTTGGCCGAATCTTATCACTTCGCGAATTACAGGGTTAAGATTCTCTTGGGGGTTACTGACAAACAATATGACGTCATCAGCGTAAAGAGAAACAATCAATCTGTGAGGACCTAGTTTAGGCCCTCGGTGCAGTTGGTTTTCTCGTAATCTCGAAGCCAAAGGCTCCAAGATGAGGGTGAATATCAGTGCTGAAAGTGGGCAGCCTTGTCTTGTTCCACGCTCTAGTGATATGCTGGTGGATCTAGTGTTAACCAGAGTGACGTATGACCGCGGGTCGTTATATAACAGAGACACTAACTTGATAAAGAAATTACCAAAGCCCATCTGTCTAAGCGTTGCCATCATGAAAGACCATTCAACAGAGTCGAACGCCTTCTCGGCATCAAGAAGTACTGCGATCGCCTGCTGTGTTGGATCTATGGCCTCGATGACTTCGAACAGTCTTCTGATGCCGTATGTGGTACTGCGTCCTCGAATGAATCCGGCTTGGTCACCAATCACCAGGGCCGGCATGAGAGGGAGTAGCCGTGTTGCAAGTATTTTGGCAAGAATTTTACTGTCCAGGTTGATTAAGGAGATCGGCCTGTAGGATGCGCTTTCATATGCGGGTTTGCCGGCTTTATGTAGTACCATAACATTGGCTTCGCACAGTGTGGGGGGAAGGCTTCCGTGCTCGACTGCTTCTTCGTAGACGCGGAGCAGGAGTGGGGCGAGGATGGGTGCGTGGGCTTTGTAAAACTCTCCAATGAGCCCGTCAGGTCCGGGTGCTTTGGAGTTTGGAAGGGATTTTATTGCCTCCAGAATTTCTTCCTCTGTTATCAGAGCATTTAGTGGTTCTCGCAGGTCTGCCTCCACCCAGTATAGCTCAGTGTCGTTAAGAATGTTCCAGGTGGCAACCTTAAGTGTTGTCGCTGCCATCAGGGAGATCTGGTGAATTTATATTTGATGGATTTGGATGATGTGACTGATGAATAGATTCATGCGAGATTCTGGAGAGCTTGGCTTCTGTTCGGGCAGCATTGAGCTGCGTGCTCATTGCGGGGTGGGGGTGCGGGGTGAAAGGCGGCTGTGTTGAACTTGGATCCCTCCCTTGGGTGGGCAACCCCCAACAGGCCCACGACAAACACTCCCTTATAAACCAAACTGTCAACATTGCTGTGCAAGGGGCACTAGTAGCCCTCCAAGATGAGGTTGCTCCCTCCCACTGTTGCATTTCTTTTTCGTGGAGATTAATGTATTGCGTCGGCAGAGAGCGGGTGAATTTGATTTGTATTAGCTCCTGGCGATAGCTTTAAGGCGGGTCTCTCCTCGGGCGGTTCACTCTCTGTGGGAGACCATTGTTATGGGCAGGCCTACAGCCGTTACGATCCAGAAAGTCACTGGTCTCTTCGGGAGTGTTGAGAAATTGGGTCTTCCCTTCGAATTGAATGCGGAGTTTCGCCGGGAATATCATTGAATACTGAATTTGGTTTTCCTGCAGTCTGCGCTTCACAGCTGTGAATGACCGTCTTTGTGTCTGGACTGCTTGGGAAAAGTCTGGGAAGAACTGTAACTTATCTCCATCGTATTGCAGATCTGAGGATTGTGTCACGATCTTTATAGTTCAGCAGCTTAGCTATAATAGGACGTGGGTTCGTCCCGGGGATCGGTCTTGAGTTAGGTATTCTGTGAGCTTGTTGAACTACAAAAAGCTTGGACAGGATATTAGGGACGAACAAGTCAGTGCAGATCTTCTCTACATGGTCCTCCATCCTGGTGGTCAATTGGTGCTCTCTGACACCGACGATCCTTATATTATTTATCATTTGTCCTCATTTTTGGCCGTTACCATTTTCATCTGCGCTTCGAGTGAGGACACTCTGGTAGCCATGGCTGACGCCCTGTCGTCAAGGTCTGAGACCCTCTGCTCGACTGTGTCTAGTCGGTTCGCATGCCCGTCCAGCCGGTTTTGGAGCTGGTCCACTTTGGCGGAAAGTGTGTCTAGTTTGCTACTCAGGCCTCCTATGCCGGCTTTGAGGTCAAGTAGTATTTCACTGATATCGAAGTCTTGTGATTCTTCTCCGTCATGAGGTGGAGCCTGGGTGGGGGACTGAGACCTACTGTTAGGGGGGGCCGTTTTGGTAGAGGAGCAGCTTTCAAAATGCAGCTTTCTTTGCGATCTGTCTGGTTTCCCCATTCTTGTTGTGGACAGGCGCGTCCGCGACTCTGAAAGCTGTGTGGTGCTGGTCCTTGCGATCGGGCAGGGCGATTGTATTTATAACTTGCCGGGCCAGGTGGCGGAGTGAGCCGGCCTGGAGACAGGGCCTTGTGCCACCTCCTATGATATGGCGTCTTCGTTATGCGCCGGATATTTGCTGCTGGGTTGGGGGGAGGTGGCAGTGTTCTTGGGAAGTACGCTTCTGGGTTAGCACCGGAGGCCCGGCGCCACGGGAAATCTATAGCAATTCTCAGGGCTCGGGTCCATGTGGGGTGCCTCTGTATGGTGTCCGGGGTTCCAGGGCCAGCGAGGCATCTCAGTGTGTTTCAGTGCTTGGGCCCTGGGGTGCCGCTCACTGCCTGATTCCTCTCCCCGGACTCTCTGACATGCGTGCCTTGGTCGCGCCTCCCGTCGCTTTCTGTTGCTTTCTGGACTGGGGCAGCGGGATTCCAGGCCGACGTAGCCTCAGTAGTTATGCCTCGTGGTCGAGGGTCAGTGCCGCTCACTCCCGGCTCGCTGTCACGTGACCCATTAAGGCCCTGGCGGTTCCGTTGACTTGCCCGTCACACGGGGGAGCTTGGGGATTTGCTGCTGTTCCACCGTGCGTGTGAATGCGGCGAGGGGAAGCGTCGGGCACTCATACCTGGGTTGCTGCTGGTTGCGGGCAGCTGCCTCGACTTTCTTCCCCGCACCGTCGCTGTTTGGGTCGCTCCTCTCAGGCCGCTCCCAGCAGCTGCAGCCGCGAGACCGCAGGGCTCACCCGGCACTCTCGGAGTCAGCCGTCTTCCGGATGTTGCAGTCGGGCGACAGGCTCCTCACCACCGAACGATTTTCCACGCCCCCAGTCCTCCGCGCCCGAGCAGAGGCCGCGACTCCAGGCCTGCACAGGGAAGAGGGGGGGGGGTTCCTCTCCACCAGGAGTCTCAAGGCGAAGCGTCAGGCAGCAGGTAAAATAATTGTGGATCCGGGTTCAAAAGCGCCTCGCCTAGATAATGCCGGCGTCAGAGCTTAGTTTCACCAACACAATAGCAACGATTCCTCAGGATTTTGTGGGAGCTTCACGGAGCTCACAGGTCGGCCGTCATCTTGGACGGCTCTCTAGCGCCCTCTCCTCCAACCATCATAAAAACAGCATATCTAAAATCGTTCACACAATTACCTTTAACAATGCAGCAGCTATGTTTGCGTGCTACCCTTTTTTGGAAATATCTGAAATCCTGAGGTTTATGGGAAAAGTCGATCACCACTGGGTAGTGCACAGCTGCTGGTTTTTCTCTTGCAGACCTGTGCCCCATATGTACAGCAAGGTTATGGCTACTTTCTGGCAGACACAACAATAATCCATGGGAGAAACTGCCCACTTCCCATTGGCCATGTGAAACAGTGGGAAGGGCACACAACATTCCTCCCCTTAAATCGGACAACCAGTATAAGGCCACTCGTCTGCACAATAAACCCTAACAATTCTGTGGATCTGCCATGGCTTTGCATATCAGTTATCCCCATTGTATCAGGTGTTGCTGTGGAAGCTTTGAGCATAGACAATAATACCACAAGTCACACAGTAATCAACCTCTTATCCTACTCTTTTATGAAAACCCTGGATTTCTGTGGTTTATGGTAAAAGCTGATCACTGCTGTGACGACCCTGGTCACAATTCTTTGTCTTGCTATTTAGTTTCAGAATGGTTTAGGAAATGGTGTGGTGGGTCCTACTGAAACTCTTGGCCAAAACATCAACTTCACCAAGGACATGTGGACGATTGATCGGGTCAGTGACTACATGGACATCACAGGACAATGGGTGGACTTTGCTTCCACTCTCTGCCCAAAAGGTCCCTATGGGGGCAGTAGGTGTATGCGTTTGGCACCAGGCATCATTATGCTTGCAAAGTGTTTAAGGCAGAAGTCACAGAAGAGTTGACATTGGGTAGAAGGTGAAGGAGAATGTATAGTGTGACTAAGGCCTCGTCATTTGCATTTGGGCTTTTTGCAGCAGAGGGAATCCTTGCTGTTTTATGAATTGGCAACATAATACATACCCCATGATTTGCACATGTCCTATGCTTCGTGGTTACATGTTTTATCAGTACATTTCAGCCTGCGAAATGAATGTTTGTGGTGGCACAGAAGGTCAGCTCACATTTCAACTGGATTTACCATGCCAAAAATGCACTGCACTCATTGTAGGAATGTATGTATGTAATTTTGTATTCCAGTCCTACGTAGAAAAAGCAGAACGGTGTACAGACTTCCTATTGAAGTTGAGGTGGTGTCAATGAAGAATTAATTGATGGTGTACATTTTGACATTGGAATGGAGGATGAAGTATCAAGGTGCCCATTGATGTTTTCCTTGAAAGGCTTCTATAGGGTTTTTCCTCTTTTGGTGGCCTTGGCGATGGTGAATTGTTATCATTTGGATTTAGCTAATCATAAGTTTATTACCAATAATACAAAGGGGTTTCAGTGTTTTAAACTCACCACAGGATCCAGACTTGTGCTATTTCATCCCTTATGATCCTACATTCTGTATAGAAATTGTAGTAAATGTGTAGGCTTTCATATTAACTCAGACTTCTCCTTCAAAACCCACATCAAGAGAAAATTTGAAAACAGCTTGGCCATAGCCAATCCTCATTAGATAACTCAAGCAATGTCTTCATGTCCGGTCTTTACACAACCTTAAAAGTCCGCCTTCTAGCTACACAGATGGTGGCAACACCCTCCTAACAGATTTCTCATTCAAGACCTTGACCCTGTGAAAAGCAACTATCTATGTCGCCACCCGCCTCATAAAATTCCAAAGGACGTCAGAGATGTCATTTCACCAAAATTCCTGGGGTAGCAGGAGTGTCTTCACATGACCCTTGACCACTGATGACATCATAGGAAGTGATGTCATTTGACCCTACCCCCAAGTGACATCACAGGAAGTGATGGCACACAACTTTTCACCTCTTGACAAAACAGGAAGTGTCATCACATAGCATTGTTCCTCAGTACACTAATAAAAATAGGGTTACAATATTAGTTATATAATATACAGTTCATACAAGAATGGATTACCATATATAATGTTAACATCACTGTGTATAGTCCCATATTCCCAAATTAATGTGAATATAAGCAGACTTCCAACACAGCCGCCTCGATAATTGTACATTACTGATGCTAAACTGTACACGGACAGAGCATCTCGAAAGGGCCTAAAATCTAAAGCACAAACATCCAGTGCCTGGCAAGTGTCTGGCCACAGACTGGAAATAGTTACTGACCAACACAAGTCCAACCAGAAAAAGGATGGTCTGGAGGGTTGTCCAGAGGGTGGCAGTAGTCATGAATGATTTGAAACTTTCCAGCCATCACGTTTCTCTTTTACTTATTTGGTTAGTAACCCACAGTTGTTTTTGTTAGATGGGAGATAGAGGGGAAGGATGTGTTGCGGGTCACAGTAATTGCAGGTTTTTGCTGTATTTTAAAATGTAAACAACTGCAGCAGCTCCACTAGAAAAGGCCCACTATATTATATTGTTTGGTCCTTTATATCTTGGTTAATGCCAGCCTCCTCCAGTTTCTAAACACTGCAACAAGAACTGAACCCATTTTGCAATGCATCCTCTTGTTCCCGAAGCAAGTGTGTTACCCCTGAGCTATCCTTCCAAACATACATTTGTTTTGCTTGAGGAAGAAACAGATGGTTTACTCCAAAGGCGGAGTGCTACTTCTTGTAAATTAATGATCTCATCTTGTGTCTATCTACAGTGTTCCTGCGATCCAGGTCTGGCAGATATGGGTCAGGTCACACAGTGCTCAAGCCACTGGAGCACATCCCTCTTGTCACAAGCCCAGAGGCTCACTGGATGTGCAAAGCAGACGAGAAACACTGATGAGATTTACATTGAGGCTGTGTTGTCACTGAGTACTGCAGGCTGCTCTTACCCATTCCCAGCAAGCTAGACCTAGCTCCCATACCTTTCCTGTTGATACAGTACTAGGTATGAGCTGCACAGACAGCAGAGCCTCTAAACCCAATAATTCAGGCATTCTTCAGCCAACATGTTATTGATGGCGGCTTCATGGTTTCTCCTGCATTCCTGTTATTTCCCAAGCTAACGAGGTCTAGATTCCAGGTGAAAAAAGCAGTGGCACATTTAGCTGCATTAACAACCGCTTTTTTCAGGTGCAACACAGATATTTGCTTGTGGCACTTCCTCTTTGTCCAGTGTTCCAGTTGTCACAAGGACAGGTCTCGGGGTAGCAGAGTATAATTACATCGCTTTGGACGGAAAAGAGTAACACGACACAGGTAATTCATAGAATTCAGCGCACAAGTGGCGCACGCGGCTGGCGCACAGTGTGCGCGTGCGAATCCCTTCGCCAGCCGCGTGCGCTAAAATCCATTTCCGCGCACAGCATATTAATGGATTCCAGCCACCAAAACCAGCCGTGGCGCACAGTGGCGCAGCGACCCTGCAGCAGCGCCAGTTACGCCCCCAAGGACGCCTCTCGCGCAGGGAAAAGCCATCAATATACCCAATCCAGCGCAAAGGTCTGCGCTAACCCTGTACCAGCACAGCAAGCGGGCTACGTGTATCACTGGGGTGCGCGGGAAGTACCTCACGCGATTGGCGCCGTGCGAGCTGGGTACGCGTATTTCAGGGGTGCGCGGGAAGTTCCACACGCGATTTCTGCAGGGTACACGTATCTCAGGGGTGCGCAGGAAGTGCCACACGCGATTTCGGCAGGGTACGTGTATTTCAGGGGTGCGCGGGAATTTCCACACGCGATTGGGCCCGTGCGAGCAGGGTACGCGTATCTCAGGGGTGCGCGGGAAGTGCCACACGCGATTTTAGCAGGGTACGTGTATTTCAGGGGTGCGCAGGAATTTCCACACGCGATTGCGGGTACGCGTATCTCAGGGGTGCGCGGGAAGTGCCACACGCGATTTCAGCAGGGTATGTGTATTTCAGGGGTGCGCGGGAAATTCCACACGCGATTTCATCATGGTACGTGTATTTTGGGGTGCGGGGGAAGTTTCACACGCGACATCAGCAGGGCACGTGTATTTCAGGGGTGCGCGGGAAGTTCCACACGCGATCTCATCAGGGTACGTGTATTCCGTGGTGCGGGGGAAGTTTCACACGCGACAACAGCAGGGTACGTGTATTCCAGGGGTGCACGGGAAGTTCCACACGCGATTCCATCAGGGTATGTGTATTCCAGGGGTGCGCGGGAAGTTCCACACGCAATTGGGCACGTGCGAGCAGGGTACGCACATTTCAGGGGTGCGGGGGAAGTTCCACACGCGATTCCATTAGGGTACGTGTATTACAGGGGTGCGCGGGGAGCACCACACGTGAATTGCACGTGTGGGTCCTCCCAGGTGTTCCCTCTACACCCTCCACGGCCCCTGCAGGTGGCTCACACCACAGGGGCCTACCCTGCACATGTCCTGCAGGCACACCATCCACCATGGCCATGACCCCCAGCCAACCCACATGTCAACTTGCACTACTGCCCACGAACGCATGTCCCCCTGCACCCCCAGTCACCAGGGGCACCCTCCACCAGGCCCCCACCCATGTCTCCCAGCACCCCCACCCCCCAGCAGTGCAGGGGCACCCACCACCAGGCCCCCACCCATGTCTCCCAGCACCCCCACCCCCCAGCCACCAGGGGCACCCACCACCAGGCCCCCACCCATGTCTCCCAGCACCCCCACCCCCCAGCAGTGCAGGGGCAGCCTCCACCAGGCCCCCACCCATGTCCAACTCATGTCTCCCACCACCCCCAACACCCAGCACTGTGGGGCACCTGCCAGCAGGTCCCCACCCATGTCCAACTCATGTTCCCCACCACCCCCACCCCCCAGCACTGTGGGGCACCTGCCAGCAGGCCCCCATCCATGTCCAACACATGTTCCCCACCACCCCCCAGCACTGTGGGGCACCTGCCAGCAGGCCCCCACCCATGTCCAACTCATGTTCCCCACCACCCCCACCCCCCAGCACTGTGGGGCACCTGCCAGCAGGCCCCCACCCATGTCCAACTCATGTTCCCCACCACCCGCACCCCCCAGCACTGTCGGGCACCTGCCAGCAGGCCCCCACCCATGTCTCCCACCCCCCACCCCCCAGCAGTGCAGGTGCAGCCTCCACCAGGCCCCCACCCATGTCTCCCACCACCCCCACCCCCCAGCCACCAGGGGCAGCCTCCACCAGGCCCCCACCCATGTCTCCCACCACCCCCACCCCCCCAGGCAACAGGGGCAGCCTCCACCAGGCCCCCGCCCATGTCTCCAAGCACCCCCACCCCCCAGCCACCAGGGGCAGCCTCTACCAGGCCCCCACCCATGTCTCCCACCACCCCCACCCCCCCAGCACTGTGGGGCACCCACCACCAGGCCCCCACCCATGTCTCCCAGCACCCCCACCCCCGAGCAGTGCAGGGGCAGCCTCCACCAGGCCCCCACCCATGTCCAACTCATGTCTCCCACCACCCCCACCCCCCAGCACTGTGGGGCACCTGCCAGCAGGCCCCCACCCATGTCCAACTCATGTTCCCCACCACCCCCACCCCCCAGCACTGTGGGGCACCTGCCAGCAGGCCCCCACCCATGTCCAACTCATGTTCCCCACCACCCCCACCACCCAGCAGTGCAGGGGCACCCACCACCAGGCCCCCACCCATGTCTCCCAGCACCCCCACCCCCAGCCACCAGGGGCACCCACCACCAGGCCCCCACCCATGTCTCCCACCACCCCCACCCGCCCCAGTCACCAGGGGCAGCCTCCACCAGGCCCCCACCCATGTCTCCCAGCACCTTGCTGTTTTATGAATTGGCAACATAATACATATCCCATGATTTGCACATGTCCTATGCTTCGTGGTCACATGTTTTATCAGTACTTTTCAGCCTGCGAAATGAATGTTTGTGGTGGCACAGAAGGTCAGCTCACATTTCAACTGGATTTACCATGCCAAAAATGCACTGCACTCATTGTAGGAATGTATGTATGTAATTTTGTATTCCAGTCCTAAGTAGAAAAAGCAGAATGGTGTACAGACTTTAGGGTGATTTGGGAGTCTCTCCTATTGAAGTTGAGGTGGTGTCAATGAAGAATTAATTGATGGTGTACATTTTGACATTGGAATGGAGGATGAAGTATCATGGTGCCCATTGATGTTTTCCTTGAAAGGTTTCTATAGGGTTTTTCCTCTTTTGGTGGCCTGGGCGATGGTGAATTGTTATCATTTGGATTTAGCTAATGATAAGTTTATTACCAATAATACAAAGGGTTTTCAGTTTTTTAAGCTCACCACAGGATCCAGACTTGTGCCATTTCATCCCTTATGATCCTACATTCTGTATAGAAATTGTAGTAAATGTGTAGGCTTTCATATTAACTCAGACTTCTCCTTCAAAACCCACATCAAGAGAAAATTTGAAAACAGCTTGGCCATAGCCAATCCTCATTAGATAACTCAAGCAATGTCTTCATATCCGGTCTTTACACAACATTAAAAGTCCGCCTTCTAGCTACACAGATGGTGGCAACATCCTCCTAACAGATTTCTCATTCAAGACCTTGACCCTGTGAAAAGCAACTATCTATGTCACTACCCGCCTCATAAAATTCCAAAGGACGTCAGAGATGTCATTTCACCAAAATGCCTGGGGTAGCAGGAGTGTCTTCACATGACCCTTGACCACTGATGACATCATAGGAAGTGATGTCATTTGACCCTACCCCCAAGTGACATCACAGGAAGTGATGGCACACAACTTTTCACCTCTTGACAAAACAGGAAGTGTCATCACATAGCATTGTTCCTCAGTACACTAATAAAAATAGGGTTACAATATCAGTTATATAATATATAGTTCATACAAGAATGGATTACCATATATAATGTTAACATGACTGTGTATAGTCCCATATTCCCAAATTAATGTGAATATAAGCAGACTTCCAACACAGCCGCCTCGATAATTGTACATTACTGATGCTAAACTGTAAACGGACAGAGCATCTCGAAAGGGCCTGAAATCTAAAGCACAAACATCCAGTGCCTGGCAAGTGTCTGGCCACAGACTGGAAATAGTTACTGACCAACACAAGTCTAACCAGAAAAAGGATGGTCTGGAGGGTTGTCCAGAAGGTGGCAGTAGTCATGAATGATTTGAAACTTTCCAGCCATCACGTTTCTCTTTTACTTATTTGGTTAGTAACCCACAGTTGTTTTTGTTAGATGGGAGATAGAGGGGAAGGATGTGTTGCCGGTCACAGTAATTGCAGGTTTTTGCTGTATTTTAAAATGTAAACAACTGCAGCAGCTCCACTAGAAAAGGCCCACTATATTATATTGTTTGGTCCTTTATATCTTGGTTAATGCCAGCCTCCTCCAGTTTTTAAGCACTGCAACAAGAACTGAACCCATTTTGCAATGCATCCTCTTGTTCCCGAAGCAAGTGTGTTACCCCTGAGCTATCCTTCCAAACATATATTTGTTTTGCTTGAGGAAGAAACAGATGGTTTACTCCAAAGGCGGAGTGCTACTTCTTGTAAATTAATGATCTCATCTTGTGTCTATCTACAGTGTGCCTGCGATCCAGGTCTGGCAGATATGGGTCAGGTCATACAGTGCTCAAGCCACTGGAGCACATCCCTCTTGTCACAAGCCCAGAGGCTCACTGGATGTGCAAAGCAGACGAGAAACACTGATGAGATTTACATTGAGGCTGTGTTGTCACTGAGTACTGCAGGCTGCTCTTACCCATTCCCAGCAAGCTAGACCTAGCTCCCATACCTTTCCTGTTGATACAGTACTAGGTATGAGCTGCACAGACAGCCCAGCCTCTAAACCCAATCATTCAGGCAATCTTCAGCCAACATGTTATTGATGGCGGCTTCATGGTTTCTCCTGCATTCCTGTTATTTCCCAAGCTAACGAGGTCTAGATTCCAGGTGAAAAAAGCAGTGGCACATTTAGCTGCATTAACAACCGCTTTTTTCAGGTGCAACACAGATATTTGCTTGTGGCACTGCCTCTTTGTCCAGTGTTCCAGTTGTCACAAGGACAGGTCTCGGGGTAGCAGAGTATAATCACATCGCTTTGGACGGAAAAGAGTAACACGACACAGGTAATTCATAGAATTCAGCGCACAAGTGGCTCACGCGGCTGGCGCACAGTGTGCGCGTGCGAATCCCTGCGCCAGCCGCGTGCGCTAAAATCCATTTCCGCGCACAGCGTATTCATGGATTCCAGCCACCAAAACCAGCCGTGGCGCACAGTGGCGCAGCGACCCTGCAGCAGTGCCAGTTACGCCCCCAAGAACGCCTCTCGCGCAGGGAAAATCCATCAATATACCCAATCCAGCGCAAAGGTCTGCGCTAACCCTGTACCAGCACGGCAAGCGGGCTACGTGTATCACTGGGGTGCGTGGGAAGTACCTCACGCGATTGGCCCCGTGCGAGCAGGATACGCGTATTTAAGGTGTGCACGGGAAGTTCCACACGCGATTTCCGCAGGGTACGCGTATCTCAGGGGTGCGTGGGAAGTGCCACACGCGATTTCAGCAGGGTACGTGTATTTCAGGGGTGCGCAGGAATTTCCACACGCGATTGGGCCCGTGCGAGCAGGGTACGTGTATCTCAGGGGTGCGCGGGAAGTGCCACACGCAATTTCAGCAGGGTACGTGTAATTCAGGGGTGCGCGGGAATTTCCACACGCGATTGGGGGTACGCGTATCTCAGGGGTGCGCGGGAAGTGCCACATGTGATTTCAACAGGGTACGTGTATTTCAGGGGTGCGCGGGAAATTCCACACGCAATTTCATCATGGTACGTGTATTTTGGGGTGTGGGGGAAGTTTCACACGCGACATCAGCAGGGCACGTGTATTTCAGGGGTGCGCAGGAAGTTCCACACGCAATCTCATCAGGGTACGTGTATTCCGTGGTGCGGGGGTAGTTTCACACGCAACATCAGCAGGGTACGTGTATTCCAGGGGTGCGCGGGAAGTTCCACACGCGATTCCATCAGGGTATGTGTATTCCAGGGGTGCGCGGGAAGTTCCACACGCAATTGGGCCCGTGTGAGCAGGGTACGCGCATTTCAGGGGTGCGCGGGAAGTTCCACACGCGATTCCATCAGGGTACGTGTATTACAGGGGTGCGCGGGGAGCACCACACGTGAATTGCACGTGTGGGTCCTCCCAGGTGTTCCCTCTACACCCTCCACGGCCCCTGCAGGTGGCTCACACCACAGGGGCCAACCCTGCACATGTCCTGCAGGCACACCATCCACCATGGCCATGACCCCCAGCCAACCCACATGTCAACTTGCATTACTGCCCACCAACGCATGTCCCCCTGCACCCCCAGTCACCAGGGGCACCCTCCACCAGGCCCCCACCCATGTCTTCCAGCACCCCCACCCCCCAGCAGTGCAGGGGCACCCACCACCAGGCCCCCACCCATGTCTACCAGCACCCCCACCCCCCAGCCACCAGGAGCACCCTCCACCAAGCCCCCACCCATGTCTCCCAGCACCCCCACCCTCCAGCACTGTGGGGCACCTGCCAGCAGGCCCCCACCCATGTCCAACTCATGTTCCCCACCACCCCCACCCCCCAGCACTGTGGGGCACCTGCCAGCAGGCCCCCACCCATGTCCAACTCATGTTCCACACCACCCCCCAGCACTGTGGGGCACCTGCCAGCAGGCCCCCACCCATGTCCAACTCATGTTCCCCACCACCCCCACCCCCCAGCACTGTGGGGCACCCGCCAGCAGGCCCCCACCCATGTCCAACTCATGTTCCCCACCACCCCCACCCCCCAGCACTGTCGGGCACCTGCCAGCAGGCCCCCTTCCATGTCTCCCACCCCCCACCCCCCAGCAGTGCAGGTGCAGCCTCCACCAGGCCCCCACCCATGTCTCCCACCACCCCCACCCCCCAGCCACCAGGGGCAGCCTCCACCAGGCCCCCACCCATGTCTCCCAACACACCCACCCCCCCAGTCACCAGGGGCAGCCTCCACCAGGCCCCCACCCATGTCTCCCAGCACCCCCACCCCCCAGCCACCAGGGGCAGCCTCCATCAGGCCCCCACCCATGTCTCCCACCACCCCCACCCCCCCAGCACTGTGGGGCACCCACCACCAGGCCCCCACCCATGTCTCCCAGCACCCTGAAATCAAGCGTCCCCAAACAGCACGATCCTCCCCGCAATGAGAGACAATGAAGGACTCTCCCAAAATGGGAATAAGGCCAAGACAGAGTGCGGGTGAGCGTAAATGGGAGTTTATCAATCAGAATTGGGCATGCAAAGAACTCTGCAGACTCTGAGAGCACTCTGTCTGACAATAGCAAAGACAGGCGTATATATTTACAAAAAACGTCATCAAAACCTACATACTATAGGGGGCACAAGTTCATTGGGATTGGGTGGCGACGACTAACTATAGGTGCTGCTGCAGTGTGGTTGGTCTTGGCTGGAGGACGTCACTGGTCACCCTCGTGGGTTGGGCTGGGCCTGGCAGGTCGGCTTGAGTTCATCCGGGCGGTGTTGGTGCGCTGAGGCGGCCTGTGGCAGGGATGAATGCCTTTCCTGACTTGCTTGCCCTCTGCCATGCACCCCGCAGTCATTCAGTCATTTACAGTTCTATTCTCTTTAGTAAATCTTTCAATAGGTTAATGCAACACAGGAGGAATGCACCTTGTGAGGGGTCTGGAGATAATATATCGAGGCCTGGTTACTTGTGATCTGTTGACCGGGACCGTGGGTCGCGGGGCTAAGCTTCGGGGACTTGGGCGGGTGGTACAGATCTTTCTGTCTTGTTAGAAGTGATTATGGATGTTTCGCTGTGTGTTGTCAAAGTGTTGGGTGTCCTGATTGCACAGGGCCATAAGTCTGAGACAGTCCGGTGGGTTGTGGGGTTTATGAGGGGGCGCTTGAGTTTAAACTAAGGTTTACTGCTGTGCTGTAAATAATGCAGGTGGCTGGCCGCGGCCTTGGGTGCTGTAGTGGGGCTACACGTCTTTGAAGCGGCTCCAGTCGGGTCGGGGGAGGCGTGATAACGCAGAGCGGGGCTCTGTTCTCATGTCTTGGCAGCCTTCTGAGGGAGGGAGGGGGATACATCGAGACCTTGTACGTTTTCACAAAGGTATCTCCCTTGTGTGTTGCTGAATATAAGTAAAGACATCGCAAACATTTGAATACTTTCTATAATACTTATTTAAAATTACTTCAAAACATGCATTTAACATTTGCTGGGTGCGTTTCGATTATACTCAGTTCGAGCATCATATTTGTACATTATACTCTAGCAGCTACAGTGTTTCAGTTACATGCATATACATTCGCAGTAAATGAGGTAGTGGTTAGATCAGTGGAGTACATAGAAAACGACCCGCCACTGCACGTGACGGTGGTGGCATATGAGGGGCTCAGACATTCACACATGATACGTGCACTCTCGCGCATTCTTTACATGAGTTCATAGTATAGTTGCATCCACTTTCTCGTGTACTCTAGCAGCATTAGCTTTAGTTATGGCGCGAAACCACGTGAGGTAGGCTGCCCAGTAATACACGCAACGAACAGATCCCTGGAGCGTTCCTTTATCATTGGCATCCACCTGCAATGGTGCGAGCTCGCCATAGCTTATATCATGGGAGCATACTCTCTCATTTTAATACCTTCTACGGCGTTTGTATCTTGTGGAAGAAAGAAATAATGCAAGAGGTCTTGACATTAATATATACATATATATATAAAGACTGTCTGCCATCAGAGGACCATTTTACTGTTCTTCTCATTGTTCAGGCCTGCTGGCCGGGTCATGCTGATAGTGATGGTACACTGCGGGAGGTGAACTGTTACAATGTTAGCGTATTGCGCTAGCTCATGTCCGTCTTGTTCGTGGGAACGTGCTCGCAGCGGATCTGCCAGGGTGCTGCGGCAACAGGGATGTTCTCCAAGGGTGGGGGCCGCGCTACAGTGCGCTGAGCTCACACCATCTTTACCGGGCAAAGAATGGTTTTTGGGCCTAGCTAAATTTGTGTTGTAATCAATACATGTGGGCATTCGATACGTGTGGGCAATGTCTCCAGTGGGTGAGCCCTCCACCACCTGGGCCCGGGTGGCATGAGGGAACGCCCAATGGGCCATAGCCCTCACCTGGGAAAGAAACGCAGGCGAGAGGGGTCTCCTGGACCAGTCCTCCCCTACATTTCCCCCCTTTCGTTACTAAAGTAACGAATTCTTTAACTCCTCTATCCTCCTGCACTCTGCTTCGTCCATCACCGCCTCATCCCATGCAGGAGTTCCTTTGATAGGCATCCATGCTCTGCACACCCCCCTTAAACTCTCACCTCTCCTGGCATATTCATCTGGAGTACACGTAAGATATATGCACCCACCATCTCCTTCCAAATCTACCCACACTTCCTCGTACCATTCTAGTATGCGGGGCTCTTTGATGGTGGTGTGCTAAAGCTTATCTATAATATCCTTGTCATGGTACATGGGCACCAGTTGGTACCTTGGTGTGTTGTTGACCCCTGTTTGTACTTGTGCTTCTTGCACCGTTTTTATTGTACCGTGTGAGTTGCCCATTGTCACCATCATCATTGCACCATTTGGTACTGCGCTAGCACAGACTCGAAGACCCACCTGGCATAGGCAGAAAATCAAAAGGAGGAACACCACAGCTGGCATCAAAAATTTCATCGTTGTTCCAAGCCATGAGGGGACCCAGGAGAAGATGTTATCGAACCATGTACTATCTTCTGCTCCGCCTTCCATCTTCATTTTTTCTCCTAGGTTGTGGACTGCTTCGATCACATGGGACAGGGAGCCGTTTTCTGCGTCTTCGGAAGGTACGAAAGTGCAGCAGGCACTTCCTATTTTTCGGCAAACACCGCCGTCCATCGCCGTCAACAGGTCCAGGACATACCTGTTTTGCATGGTCATCAGTCGCAACGCTCTTAGTTCGACCTTTATTATGTTAAAACCTTCTTCAGTGTCGTTCGCCAGCTGAATTAATTCCCAGCGTGTTATCTGGAGCCATTTTGCGTTAGCCCTTGCTTGGACACTTGATACGAGCGAGGCAAAAAATGTTTCTGCTGAGCTGAATAATCGATATTTGTCTGGGATCTGGGCCAATAGTTCTGATGATGCCTTTGATATATAGTTTGATGCTCGTCTGTTGCGGGTCAGCACCTCTTCCTTGCTTCCAGAAGACAGGACATACATTCGTGGTTCTGCAGTTGGTTGGCCCACAGTCTGTTGTGTGCGTTCCTGTGCCCTTTTGCTTCCATCGATGTGGCTTTCTGGTATCACCATCAGAGCTGAGTGCAGAGTGGCCATTGAGCAGCTGCCACTCCACGACGGGGGGAGGTGTAGGTATGCCTGGTTTCCACATACGCAATACGTGTCCATAAGGGCCGCAGTCCCTTTCCTTAGGTCTGGGATAGTGAGGGTTTTGTTGCACTTCTTGTTCGTCCCCATGGACGTTCTCCCCTCTCCTTTGAAACATAGTTCATAGTCTATTTCATTCTGCAACTTGAAAGGCTTTTCGATGGGCGTGACCCAGGTTAGTTTTGAAATGTGTTCTCTCCATACGGGTGTGCATGTTTCTTCTATCCATTGCAATTTCTCCGGTGCCACACCCCTCAGTGCTTCAGCTTTACACATTACTTCTTCATTCTTCCACTTGTTATCAGAAAAAAGTGTCCCTTCGATTGCAAAAAATGGTTCTCTCAGACATACAACCCCTGACGGTTTTGGATAGCACGTTTTCTCGTTCTGCAGCATTTGAAAAGTCACTTCATGTGCCTGGAAGGTGTTCTTAATTCTGCATAACGTGAGATGAAGGAGACATTGGGCATCTATAATCGGCAACTCTTTGGGTAACAGTACTTTGGGTGTACCTGATGCGTGAGGGATGAGGGAGCAAACATAACAGCTCTCGTTTGTTGTTTGTTTAGCTGTGGCACTCATGTCTGCATACCACTTATTTGTTTGGTGGGGGTGTCGTGGGTCTTCCATCTTATCTAGACCTAGCCCATAGTACTCATCATACTTTCTCCTTCCTGCTTCCCTCTTCCGTCTATTGTTCTTATTCCTCATATTCTTCCCGATTCCCTGGGCACGAGACAAACTAGACCCCCCTTTCTCATTCCCGCCCCCCTTCACCCAGTCATCATATAATATTTCATGTGTTTCTCTCATTCTTTGATTCTCTATGGCCGTGGGGGCAGGTTGGCTGGTGGGGGTATTATACAACCAGGATATGGCAGAGGGATTTCGGTCGTTTAAACTGTGAGCATTGTAATTAGACATCTCAGGTGGGGACAGTGTGTTGTTCTGTCTTTCACTTTTTGGCTTTCCATCGTGTGAGATGACAACATTGGGTGACGTAGTATAGTAGCCCCACACAAGTTTAGTTCCATCCCATATCAAAAAATCACCTTCCCTTGTGGTTGCGTTGACACTTGCAATTGTATTGGTTCCAATAGTTGCGTTGCTCCCTCCCCCCTCGTTCATCTCGATAGAGATGAACGCTATGAACCAGTATGTAACCAGACCAAATAATAATGTAAAAAACAATACAATGCACGCAGATAGTCCACATTCATACCAATATATACATTTCACAGTTAACCATTCTCTAATTCTAGTAAATTGATCCGTTGCAGGCCGCCCGTTAGATGCCATGGAAGCTCCTGTTTTAAGATATAAAAGTGCATTGAGTGCATACATGTAAACATTGTTGTTGGCACCATCAGTGCCAATATACATGTGACGGGGAATGGAAGCGGGTGGGGATACGGGGAAGGGTATTCACAGACAAGGGTGTATCACAAGTTCATAGTTTGGCATTTCATTTAATATATTTTTATGATATATTCATACTCAACAAGATCGAAGTTAAAACAAAATTTTCCCTTCTTCTCTTTTTTTTTTTTTTTTTTATCAGTTGTGCATTTCTTCAAATTCAGTACCAGCACATACATGCAAGTTCATATTCAGTCATTCTGCTCAGTTGCAGCGTTTGCTGTTGTCTGTGCCTCCCCATCTACCTCCTCATGTACGTTGCTATATGCCTTCCGTACATCGGTCAAGTGCACCCAGTACCTCAACCCTTTAACCTTTACCGCCGTAGGCGTGCAAAATATTACTTCATATGGGCCATGGAATCGTGGTGCATTCCACCGACGCACAAAACTTCTGACATATATCCAGTCGCCTGGCATTAGCTGTAGTTTTTGCTCTGGCTCCGTGACAGCGCCTGTTACATTTCCCTCTTCTCTAGTGAAGGGTGGCGACAATTGCTTTGCTATCACGCTCGCTGCCCTTGTCAGTTTCTTTAAGTAGTCTGTGAACTCATCTCCCAATATCGCGGCGCTTCTATGAGCGTCTGAGTGTTCGCGCAGTGGTGAGTGTGCTGTGTTCATCCGTCTCCCAGTCACGATCTCGTGCGGGGACAAATGGTGGTCTTTGCTTGGCTGGTTTCGCAACTCAAATAGCGCAAGCGGTAGGCAGTAAATCCAATTCTTTTTCAATGAGAAGCATAGTTTTGATAACCTGCCCTTCAACAATCCGTTCATCTTTTCCACTACGCCATTACTTTGAGGATGATAAATTGAACATAATTTATGTTTTATTCCCAACAATGCAGTCACTTCCTTAAAAAGCTCATTCACAAAATGAGTGCCATTGTCTGAGCGGATCACGTCACAAATTCCCCAGCGTGGGAATACTTCCCTCACTAGGAACTTGGCGGCGCTCTTGGCATCGGGTCGCGCGCAGGGTCCTGCTTCCACCCACCTTGAAAATGGGCACACGACCACAATCATGTACCGTGCACCATTACACCTTTCCCCCATGTCTGCGTAATCTATGTGTAGTTCCTTGAATGGGCCAATGGGTTTAGGGATTGTTCCCCGGAGAGTGCGTAATGTCATCCCTGAATTGTATATTTGGCATGTTGTACATTCCATTGCCAGTCGAGACACGTGCTCCTGGAGACAGGGCACGAACCATTCTTCCTGTATTTCTGCTGCGATGTGTTGTTTGGTGTTATGTGCAGGGAAGTGTAGCTGTTGAAATGCAATCTCTAGTAGCTGAATTGGCATTACCACCTTCCCCGAGTTATTCTGCCTCCACAGCAGGTCTGTTCCTGACTTGCTGCACCCTCGCTTTGTCCACAAGAGTTTTTCCTCTGCACTGGCTCCTTCCTGTAATTCTATTATTTGTGGAATGGGCATGATATTGTATCCCTCTGGGGGCTCTTCGTTTGTTTTGTCCCTAAGCATGTACTCACCTGTGTCATTTTTCTGAAAATAGGAAGCCTCCTTGGCGGCCGCGTCCGCTGCCGCGTTCCCTAAAGACACAACATCTGTGTTGGACGTATGTGCTTGGCACTTTACTATTGCTACTGCAGTGGGGTTTTGCAGGGCCTCAATTAACTCTTTTAACAATTCTGCATGCTGTACAGGTGTTCCATCTGCCCTCCTAAAGCCCCTCCGCCCCCATCTTGCTAGTCCTCCATGTACTGTTGTTGTCATGTAAGCAGAGTCTGTGTATATCGTCACTGCACAACCCTTTGCTGCATGTAGTGCTTCTATGAGTGCAATCAGTTCTGCTGCCTGCGCGGAGTAATGTGATGGGAGACGATATTGTACCAGTGTTTCATACTCACCGTCTTCTAACCTCACCACTGCCATGCCAACGTGTTTTTCTCCCGTGTCCGTGTCAATAGATGCGGACCCATCCACAAAGTACACTTCCCCTTCGCTTAGAGCGTTCTCACACACCACTGTCTCCTCCCCGCTTCCTCCTGTGTAGGTTGCGCAATCGTGGTTCTGCATGTCTTCGAGCGTGCACGCTTCTGTAATGAATGTGGCGGGGTTCACTGTCTTGCATCTCACTATATGGATGTTGGCGCTGGACAGTATAATCTCGTAGGCAGTTGCCCGCTGTGTGGTCAGTGTGCTTTTTGATCTCTCAAGTATTGCAAATAGTGAATGTTCCACAAAAAATGTCACAGGGCAACCCATTACTTTTGTGGCACTTTTTTCAATCGCGAACGCGGCTGCAGCGAGTGATTGCTCGCACGCGAAATGGCCCTGCATCACGGCATCTAAAGTGCCACTATAGTAAGCCAATGGCTTGTGTCCTAGAGATGTTTTTTGTGTCAGGACTGCTGTCATCAGTGTTTCCTTGCAGTGTGAAAATAGGTAAAACTCGCGTCCATAATCAGGGTTTGCGAGTACTGGGGCGCTTGAAATCAACTCTTTTAGTGTTTGGAAGGAGGAACTCATCTCCTCCGTCCATTCCACCTTCTTGTTCTCCTGTTGAGCCACTTTTCTTGTAACAAGGGCCTAGTGTATGCCGCATAATCTAATATCCATGCTCGGCAGTAATTGCACATCCCCAGAAATTTCTGCATGTCTTTTACTGTTGTGGGTTCTTGTACTAATCTTATGGCTTCTACCCTGTCTGGTATTATTCTTTTCCCATCTCTCGAAATCAGCTGTCCTAGGTACAGGACCTCTGTCAGACAGTATTGTAGCTTTCCCTTGTCCACTTTGTACCCCTTGTTGGCCAGCAAAGTCAATAATGTTATGGAATCTTTTCTGCATGTCTCTTCGTTTCGTGCGCAGACTAGTAAATCGTCTACGTACTGAATAATGGTGCTCTCAACTGATAGGTTTCCTAGGTCTTCATGTAATACGCGATTGAAGATGCTCGGGCTCTCGCAGTAACCCTGTGGTAATCTGCAATGCTCGTACCTTTTACGCCCCAGTGTGAAGGCGGTAAGGTATCTACTCTCTTCAGCCAGGGGTATAGAGAAAAATGCGTTTTTCAAATCCACTACTGTGAAATGTGATGCCTCTTTCGGGATGCTGCATAGTATTGATGCGGGGTTCGGGACTAGAGGGAACTCCTTCTGAATTACATCATTGAGGGGGCGTAGGTCTTGTATCATCCTCCACGACCCCCCTTTTGCTTTTTTGATCGGATAAATACAAGTGTTACATGGGGAGTTTGAAGGCACTATTATCCCTTGTGCTAGTAGGGCGTTTATTGTCTCTTTTATCCCTTCTTCAGCTTCACGAGACAGAGGATACTGTTTAACTCGTGGTAAAATTGCTCCTTGCTTTAGCTTTATTACCACAGGCTGTACTCCATGCAACAGTCCCACATCATGGGGGCCTGTCGTCCATAAGTTGTTTGGTACGAGCCTCATGTCGTCATCAAAAAACGACGGTGGTGCTCCTACCACTGTCATCAATTGGGCGGGAGTCTCCCTGGCTTGTATTAAAATATCACAGGGCATCGCTATTTCCATCACTATTTCGCCATCCCCTTCTGAGTCTGAGAAGAGATCCTCATCTGTTAGCTCTCGCAGGGCGATGTTGGCGTTTGTGCATAGCACTGTGCGCCACTCACACCCTTCCTCGTCCACTCCGATCACAGCTATTCTTTTTGCTGACACTTGCACAGCGTGCAAATCTAACGATACCACTGACCCTGGTGCTGCGTTGGGGCATACTATGGGGCGGAAGAGGAACTCCGCCGGGATCCTCCAGTCCATGCTTCTCAGCTCGGGAATTATGAGGGCCAGAGTCTTCAGCCCTTTGATAAACATTTCCTCATTTTGTGGCAGTCCCCGTATTTCCTGCGTGGTTGTGTAGGCTTGCACTACCAGCATTGCACGCAAAGGGCATATCCCGGGTGTGGAACACACTATTCCTCTCTCGGTAAATGATATGGTCATGTTGAGTTTACTCAGGAGATCCCTCCCTAGCAAGTTAATTGGGGAATGTTCGTAATACAATAAGGGTGCCTTCACAGTCTTACCCCCCACTGTTACATCCAAAGCTTCTGTATAAGGAACTTCAACTACAGCCCCAGAGAACCCCTGCGTCTCTAACGTCCAGTTAGATAACGGGAATCGGCCCTCTCTAATACATGATTTCTCCGCTCCCGAATCAACCATGAATATAAATTGCTTGTCTCCTATCTGCGCACCTACCAATGGTTCCTCTGCTGCATTGTAGGTGGTGGATAGAACTGGACACTCAAGCGTTCTCTGTGGGCTGTCCTATGCGGGGTATCTCGACGCCCCTCCCTCAGTAAAGACATTTCCGGAAACTATCGACATGCCGCTGTAAGGTGCCGGCGCGGGGGCCCCGTTTGCTGTTGTCGCGAAAGGGTTGCCTGGCGTGTATTGCATACTGTCATTGTTTTGGGGGTGGTTCTGTGTCCTACACTGGTGTCCTTGTTGCTGGCCCGTGGTAACCTGGCCAGGGTTCCTTAGCTGCTGTTGTCCCATTGGGAGACCGTATGGGCTTCCCGGGTGTGGATGACCATAAGCCTCCCCCTCCTGGAACCCATTGTTTTGTTTACTTCTGCACTCCCTGGAGTAATGTCCCCATCTTCCACAGTTCCAGCAAATCCCTTGGGGGCCCCTGGACCCTGCCATCCATTTCCTCCCATGCCCCCATACCCCCGTCCGCCTCCTCTTCGGCCCCTGTACCCACCTCGTCCCCCTCGAGGGGTCCACTCTTGCCACTGCGGGCTTCCACCTTGCTCTTGCTCAGTCCACTGCCGCTGTGCTGGTCCTGCCCAATTAGTTGCTACCCTTCCTTGGAGTGCTATCAGCCCCTCCTCCTCCTCATCTCCCTCCCTACTGTGTGGGAGCGCGGCTACTGCTGCTGCAACCTTCACTAACTTTGACTGTACTAACTTCGCCTCGTCTGCCAATCTTTTCTGCGCCACCTCCTTCTCCCTCTCCTTGATTCTTTTACAATGGTGTACTATTATGCTTTGAATTTCTGGCCATCCCTTTGCTTCAATACCTGCTATCTTGTCAAGCGCCTTCTGCACTTCCTTTGGGAGCCCTCTCTTTATAATGAAATAAAATAAAGATGTCGATTGATACCAGGGCGTGCCCGTTTCTGCTCTCCACATCTCTTGGACCCGAAAAATGTAATCCATAGCCTCTTCCCCGTCATTCATTGTACACTGCATCACTGACTGCAAGTCCGGTGTGTCTGGGAATGTTTCGCGTAAGGCATCCCACACCCTGGCACGCACCGTGTTAAAGGATGCCCCATCATGGCGGTCGCAGTCTAACGTTACTCCCGGGAAACCGGCTTTAACCCATACCCTTTCAGCCTGGTCACCTACCGCTGATACGAGTAGACTTTTCACATCTCCTATGGCTAGGGGTACCCCGGCAGTATGTTTCTCAAAGGCATATATCCACTTACTTGCCCCTCCTGACAACGGGGGCAATAGCTTCAATAAATTGGCTTTATCCATCTGTGCCCATGGGATATAGTTAGGCCTCCCTCCTCCCCTGTGTATCAATGGGAGCTGTAGCCTTCCTTTTGTCGTTCCGTCCGGACCCGTTTGATCTGTTGATGTCCCTAGTGATGCCATTTTTCCCACTCTGTTCCTTAGTCGCCCCGTCCACTCATCGTCCAGGGTTCTCAGTGAACACGTACCTTCCCCCCCTTCGCTTCCCCCTCCTATCGCCATACTCAACCTGTCGCTTTCTTCTACCTCGTCCCTTATGTCACACAGCAACTCCTCTCTAATTCCCCCCGCCTTTCTTCGCTTGCAATATCTCCCTCTCCTGGCCCTATTTCTATTATTCGCGTTGGTTCTTCCTCAATTCTGAACAAAATCTCGCCTTTTTTCCACCCCTCTTCGGGCTTTCTATTTTCACCTTGCGCTCTGGACGTACGCCCTGATCTAGTTGCATCTAGTGCTGTTCGTTCACATATGTCTTTTATCCTCGAGAGCTCATCCTTTGCTATCGTCAGTCTCGATTCTAAATCATCTGTGAGCTTCTCTATATCCACCCTTTGTGCGCCTGCCTGGGCTCGCTCTCTCGTGCTTTCGTATGGCGGAGGTGCTGTGGGCCGGAGGGGTGTAGTATCTCTCGGGGGAGGTATGTAAGTGGGATCACTGTACCCCTCTGCGGGCACAGGCTTCTTTATTATCGGGTACAAACTTATTACCTCTACTGGTGGCGCTACACTTGAGCCTTCTTTGACATCTCTTTGTATTAGCAGTGGATTGTCTGTGGTGGACGGGAGATCAGGATTTAATGCTGGTGTCTTAGGCGGTGGTATCTCTTCAAATAACCTCCACAGATCCAATATTTCCCTCCTATTTTGCAGCTGCTTTCCTTTGTATTTTAGATAAATGCATGTGGCCACTGTATCCAGGACACTTTTATCAAACGACCCTCCCTCGGGCCAAATCTGAGGTAACCCCTCCCCTTTTAGCTCGGTCACCCATTGGTCATGATATTTTTTAATCCGCTCCACGTATCCCGGGAGATTCTTACAAATATGTGATAAGGGTGTTTCAGCCCCCATCTCTGTGCCCTCCTAGTGCTGATGGGCCTCGTGTGTTTGCAACTACAATGTAAGTGTCGTATCAATATTATTCTTTATATTTTACTTCACATGCAATGTTGGGTCCCTTTGGGCTCTCCCCCTCCCTGTCTGCACAATACAAAACTGGCCGTACACAATATCTATTATGTTCTTTTTGAGGGGCACATACAAGAGCAACCCATCCTTTGGTTTGACAATGTCAGACTGGAAATCAAAAAGGTACTCACTCACTCCTGCTATATCGGCGTTGTCTGAAGAGAGAAAAAACTTTTATCCGACCACACTTATTATGACCATTTAACTATTATGCACTTATAATCGTTCACACATTCACAACGTCAAAATCTCCTCTAGCACATACGAGGTGCACACACCTCTTGGCACCATTCACCATTCAAGCTGCCCTCCCTTTCCTCCCTAGCCGGCTGTCCCTAATCGCCTCATTTGAGTATCTAGATGCGCATATATATATAGATATTACCCAGTTTTCCCCTCCTTCTAATAGGACTTTGTTTCTCTTACTGTCTCCCCAAGTCTGTGCTAATCACAGTTCTTTATTCTCCCCCCTACCCTTAAGAAAAGGAAAAAAGTAATAGCGGTCACTAAAGTACTCTCAGTGTCCCCTTTTGCTGAACACTTTTATTTTATACTCCACTTCTTCATATATTCCCAGTACTAGTTAAGATAGCACTATGCGGCGCTGCCTTCCACCCCCTTTCGGAGCTAGGTTCCCGTCACTTTTATCTCTTATTCACCTCTTAATCCTAATGGCCATATGCAAAGAAAAAGCAAGGAAATTTTAAGATGATCTTTAGTAGATCTGCGTACCCCCTCTTCGTTCCCTGTCCTACACTTCACTCCCCGCTCCCCTTAAGATCGCTCGCACTCAGTACTCACGTGCCCGTCTTGAACCGATACTCTCCGAAACTGGGTCCGTCCAGGCAGTGTCGCCGTCAGCTTTACAGTCAGCCCCGGCTCCGGCGAGCGGTACTCAAAGGGGATTTTTCAACCGGGATCCCGTACCCCCTCTCTATTGAGTGCGCACTTCTTAGTGTACCGGTCGCCGTTGGCGGGCAGCCTCCCGGAGCCGGCTCACCGTGCGTATCCCTTTTCGACCGGAGATTCTCGTGCCAAACGGGGACGGTTAGAAGGAGTTTAGGAAGAAATAAAAATCACGCTATCAGGGTCACCACTGAAAGCAAGCGTCCCCAAACAGCACGATCCTCCCCGCAATGAGAGACAATGAAGGACTCTCCCAAAATGGGAATAAGGCCAAGACAGAGTGCGGGTGAGCGTAAATGGGAGTTTATCAATCAGAATTGGGCATGCAAAGAACTCTGCAGACTCCGAGAGCGCTCTGTCTGACAATAGCAAAGACAGGCGTATATATTTACAAAAATGTCATCAAAACCTACATACTATAGGGGGCACAAGTTCATTGGGATTGGGTGGCGACGACTAACTATAGGTGCTGCTGCAGTGTGGTTGGTCTTGGCTGGAGGACGTCACTGGTCACCCTCGTGGGTTGGGCTGGGCCTGGCAGGTCGGCTTGAGTTCATCCGGGCGGTGTTGGTGCGCTGAGGCGGCCTGTGGCAGGGATGAATGCCTTTCCTGACTTGCTTGCCCTCTGCCATGCACCCCGCAGTCATTCAGTCATTTACAGTTCTATTCTCTTTAGTAAATCTTTCAATAGGTTAATGCAACACAGGAGGAATGCACCTTGTGAGGGGTCTGGAGATAATATATCGAGGCCTGGTTACTTGTGATCTGTTGACCGGGACCGTGGGTCGCGGGGCTAAGCTTCGGGGACTTGGGCGGGTGGTACAGATCTTTCTGTCTTGTTAGAAGTGATTATGGATGTTTCGCTGTGTGTTGTCAAAGTGTTGGGTGTCCTGATTGCACAGGGCCATAAGTCTGAGACAGTCCGGTGGGTTGTGGGGTTTATGAGGGGGCGCTTGAGTTTAAACTAAGGTTTACTGCTGTGCTGTAAATAATGCAGGTGGCTGGCCGCGGCCTTGGGTGCTGTAGTGGGGCTACACGTCTTTGAAGCGGCTCCAGTCGGGTCGGGGGAGGGGTGATAACGCAGAGCGGGGCTCTGTTCTCATGTCTTGGCAGCCTTCTGAGGGAGGGAGGGGGATACATCGAGACCTTGTACGTTTTCACAAAGGTATCTCCCTTGTGTGTTGCTGAATATAAGTAAAGACATCGCAAACATTTGAATACTTTCTATAATACTTATTTAAAATTACTTCAAAACATGCATTTAACATTTGCTGGGTGCGTTTCGATTATACTCAGTTCGAGCATCATATTTGTACATTATACTCTAGCAGCTACAGTGTTTCAGTTACATGCATATACATTCGCAGTAAATGAGGTAGTGGTTAGATCAGTGGAGTACATAGAAAACGACCCGCCACTGCACGTGACGGTGGTGGCATATGAGGGGCTCAGACATTCACACATGATACGTGCACTCTCGCGCATTCTTTACATGAGTTCATAGTATAGTTGCATCCACTTTCTCGTGTACTCTAGCAGCATTAGCTTTAGTTATGGCGCGAAACCACGTGAGGTAGGCTGCCCAGTAATACACGCAACAAACAGATCCCTGGAGCGTTCCTTTATCATTGGCATCCACCTGCAATGGTGCGAGCTCGCCATAGCTTATATCATGGGAGCATACTCTCTCATTTTAATACCTTCTACGGCGTTTGTATCTTGTGGAAGAAAGAAATAATGCAAGAGGTCTTGACATTAATATATACATATATATATAAAGACTGTCTGCCATCAGAGGACCATTTTACTGTTCTTCTCATTGTTCAGGCCTGCTGGCCGGGTCATGCTGATAGTGATGGTACACTGCGGGAGGTGAACTGTTACAATGTTAGCGTATTGCGCTAGCTCATGTCCGTCTTGTTCGTGGGAACGTGCTCGCAGCGGATCTGCCAGGGTGCTGCGGCAACAGGGATGTTCTCCAAGGGTGGGGGCCGCGCTACAGTGCGCTGAGCTCACACCATCTTTACCGGGCAAAGAATGGTTTTTGGGCCTAGCTAAATTTGTGTTGTAATCAATACATGTGGGCATTCGATACGTGTGGGCAATGTCTCCAGTGGGTGAGCCCTCCACCACCTGGGCCCGGGTGGCATGAGGGAACGCCCAATGGGCCATAGCCCTCACCTGGGAAAGAAACGCAGGCGAGAGGGGTCTCCTGGACCAGTCCTCCCCTACAACCCCCACCCCCCAGCACTATAGGGCACCCTCCACCAGGCCCCCACCCATGTCTCCCACCACCCCCATCCCCCAGCAGTGCAGGGGCACCCACCACCAGGCCCCCATCAATGTCTCCCACCACCCCCACCCCCCAGCAGTGCAGGGGCAGCCTCCACCAGGCCCCCACCCATGTCTCCCACCACCCCCACCCCCCAGCCACCAGGGGCAGCCTCCACCAGGCCCCCACCCATGTCTCCCACCACCCCCACCCCCCCAGTCACCAGGGGCAGCCTCCACCAGGCCCCACCCATGTCTCCCAGCACCCCCACCCCCCAGCCACCAGGGGCAGCCTCCACCAGGCCCCCACCCATGTCTCCCAGCACTCCCACCCCCCAGCAGTGCAGGGGAAGCCTCCACCACTCCCCCACCCATGTCCAACTCATGTCTCCCACCACCCCCACCCCCAGCACTGTGGGGCACCTGCCAGCAGGCCCCCACCCATGTCCAACTCATGTTCCCCACCACCCCCACCCCCCAGCACTGTTGGGCACCTGCCAGCAGGCCCCCACCCATGTCCAATTCATGTTCCCCACCCCCCCCCACCCCCCAGCACTGTGGGGCACCCTCCACCAGGCCCCCACCCATGTCTCCCACCACCCCCACCCCCAGCAGTGCAGGGGCACCCACCACCAGGCCCCCACCCATGTCTCCCAGCACCCCTACCCCCCAGCAGTGCAGGGGCACCCACCACCAGGCCCCAACCCATGTCTCCCACCACCCCCACCCCCCCAGCACTGTGGGGCACCCACCACCAGGCCCCCACCCATGTCTCCCAGCACCCCCACCCCCAGCAGTGCAGGGGCAGCCTCCACCAGGCCCCCACCCATGTCTCCCAGCACCCCCACCCCCCAGCCACCAGGGGCAGCCTCCACCAGGCCCCCACCCATGTCTCCCACCACCCCCACCCCCCAGCACTGTGGGGCACCCACCACCAGGCCCCCACCCATATCTCCCAGCACCCCCACCCCCCAGCATTGCAGGGGGGCCTACCACCAGGCCCCCACCCATGTCTCCCAGCACCCCCACCTCCCAGCAGTGCAGGGGCACCCACCACCAGGCCCCCACCCATGTCTCCCACCACCCCCACCCCCCCAGCACTGTGGGGCACCCACCGCCAGGCCCCCACCCATGTCTCCCAGCACCCCCACCCCCAGCAGTGCAGGGGCAGCCTCCACCAGGCCCCCACCCATGTCTCCCAGCACCCCCACCCCCTAGCCACCAGGGGCAGCCTCCACCAGGCCCCCACCCATGTCTCCCACCACCCCCACCCCCCCAGCACTGTGGGGCACCCACCACCAGGCCCCCTCCCATGTCTCCCAGCACCCTCACCCCTAAGCAGTGCAGGGGCACCCACCACCAGGCCCCCACCCATGTATCCCACCACCCCCACCCCCTCAGCACTGTGGGGCACCCACCGCCAGGCCCCCACCCATGTCTCCCAGCACCCCCACCCCCCAGCAGTGCAGGGGCAGCCTCCACCAGGCCCCCACCCATGTCCAACTCATGTCTCCCACCACCCCACTCCCCAGCACTGTGGGGCACCTGCCAGCAGGCCCCCACCCATGTCTCCCACCACCCCCACACCCCAGCAGTGCAGGGGCACCTGACAGCAGGCCCCCACCCATGTCCAACTCATGTTCACCACCACCCCCACCCCCTAGCACTGTGGGGCACCTGCCAGCAGGCCCCCACCCATGTCCAACTCATGTTCCCCACCACCCCCACCCCCCAGCACTGTGGGGCACCTGCCAGCAGGCCCCCACCCATGTCCAACTCATGTTCCTCAGCACCCCACCCCTCACCACTGTGGGGCACCTGCCAGCAGACCCCCACCCATGTCCAACTCATGTTCCCCACCACCCCCACCCCCCACCACTGTGGGGCACCTGCCAGCAGGCCCCCACCCATGTGCAACTCATGTTCCCCAGCCAACATGTCATCACAATCTAGATCCCTGGTCCCTATTGTCAGCCTCCAAATGCAAAACACCCACCCGAGTATTGCATCCACCCACTCATAATTTGCAATTAAATCACAGAACACCAATTGCAAGTTCCGAAACAAACACATTTCCCTCACATACACCCAATGGGTGTCAGTGAATCTCAAAACACATATCATGAAATGCATGAAACCAATGAGATACCACACATTGAAGTTCACCAAAAAAAATATGTATTAAAGGAAACATAAATAGAATAAAAAATGAAGAAACAGAAATGTGAATGTACAAAAATTAAAAGAAGCATGTCCGTGAAAAAAAGCTAAACCAAAAATAAAATTCCAAAGTAATGTTGTCCAAAGTCAATATCCACAAAACAAAATCCAATGGGAAATAAAAAAGAAAGCCATTGCTCCATGGTTAAAAAGTGAAAAAAAAATACAATCCAACAGTGAACTATGTACATGGGAACAAGCCAGGGTCCATTATCCCGACAAAAGAAAGGAAACCTATCTAACTACACTAACTAATAAAATAAACTATATACAAAAATGTGGCCAATGTCCGAAAGGTCCAAATAAAATCAAAACAAAAATGAAACCTAACACTACCTACATAACTATGTACAAGGGCAGCGGGCTAGTTTCACGGCTCACTTGTGGATGTCCCGGGCCAGGGCATCATCGAACTCCTCCTCAATGTCCTGGAGGCGGTCCTCCTCCATGGCCCCGAGGGTCTGCAGGGCCGTCGACGTCTCCACCTCCAAACCCCTGCGGATTGCCTCGAGGCACTCGGCCCGCCTCAGGGCCCTCCGCTTGGAGTTCTCCGCCCTGACCATTGTGAGCCGTGCCTCTTCCGCCCGCTGCCGCTCCGCATCTATGGCATGGCCCAACAGCTGCCACATGGAAGACACTCTCTGTACTGGGTCCTCCTGCCCTCCGGCCGATGCCTGCCCCTCCAATGTTGAAGGCCCCGAGCCTTCATGGCTCCCACCACGTTGCTGCTGCTGCTGTGCCTCTGCCCGTGCACTGCCTCCTGCTGCCTGCACATCCTCCGCTGGCTGGGGTGCAGTCGTAGATGTGGCCACCCCTGCTGGACGTCCGACTCCCGACTGTGGCAGGGATGCCTCCTCCACCAGCCTGGCCGCACCGTCAGAGGCAGCTCCACAGGGCACCCAGGTGACTGATGGGTGGGAAGATGGCACAGAGGACGACTGGCGCGTAGGGGGTCCAGTTGAGGAGGGGGTCGTAGCAAGCCCCATCAGACGGAGGAATCCGGCCTGGGTGACCTGTCCCAGCAGGCTGACGTGGTCAACGAGCCATTCGAGATGACGTGCAGTCTCTTCATGAAAAGATTGCAGGTCACCTCGCATGGCCCGTTGACGCAACGCCACACCAGCCAGGACAGGCTCAACCCGGACCTGGATAGCCACGTCCGCAGGCAGAGGAAGGCCAGTTGACGTGAGCTCATCCCCTGCCTGAAAACGGGTCTGGACGTAGGCATCCCTGCTGGTGCACGATGATGCAGGGACAGGATCAGGGACAGGATTGCATACAGGCACCTCTGCGGCGGCCTGTGCTGCCTCCTGTCCCTGGTCCTGCACTGCACCACTAGCACCAGTGGGATCCCCACCTCCAGACCCCGTCTCTGGTGCTTGCACGGCCTCCTCCTCCACCAAACCCCCCACCAACCTGGATGACTCCGTGCCATCTTCCCCTGTTGGGCCCTGTGGGGTCCCAGCTGCCCCTTCTGCTGCCGAGGAGTCCAACTCCAACCTCCACCTCTTGGACCTCCCCCCGGCAGCTGCGGCCTGGGACGCGGCACCGGACTCCTCACTCCCCGACGAGATCACAACATGGGAGGGGAGCCGGGCCTTGTGTCTCCGGCTGGCGGTGGGATCCCCGCCGCTGTGCTCCACAGCACCTTCTCCGCCCTCTTCATCAGTGGACGCTGCAGACAGGGAGAAACAAAACCCAGGCATCAGGGCACTGTACAATGGACACATACACACATGACAGTTGTACATGAGTGGCATTGGCGAACCTCAGACATGTCATCACAATCCCCAACACACATGTCATTACAACTCGAACACATGAGCCATACCACAGCCATATCGTAACTGCCACCACCATCCATACACATACAACAGCATGAGCAGCCAAAGGTGAGCCAGACATCACATGCAACACAGGAAGTGCACCACACATGTACACACACCACCGCACTTGCATGCATGTGTACACCTCTGCCAAGTGTCGCAGTGTTCAGACGGGCATCCATGTCACATCTGCCAATCAGGCTTCCACATACCGCTGTCACATGCATCCATGTTGCATCACTGTTGCACCCTTGTAAAATACACACACATGCACATGTACACAGTGCTGATACATGCAGCCAAAAACAACATACATGCATGACATCACGGACATGTCTACTTACATACACATTCATCCAAACATGTGTGCCCACACAACTGCATTTGGCATGCAAGCCTACACACACAAGCACCATCCATGTCTCACACATTCCAGCCCTCGCATGTGTCAGCCCCACGGCCCTGTACACCCCCACCCATACTCGACCCCATACAAACAGATGTGCAACCTGCACACTACTGAATAATCACCACACGCACTGCTCACAATCAGGATGCATGTACACTCACCGCTCGACTCCAGACGGGTCTGCCTCTCAAGGACCTGGACGTGGAGCGCTGGGGATATGCGTTCCAGGACCCTCATCTGTTCTTCCGACAAGTGGCCCCGGCGCCCCTTGGCATCCGCTGCCTTCAAGAGGCGCCGGGCCTTGTTCAGGGTCCTGGACCTGAAGTCCTCCCAGCGCTTCTTGACATGTTGTAAGTCGCGGACTGCCACCCCCTCCGCGTTGATGGCAGTCACGATGTCAGTCCAGATCCGAGTCCGTCCTTCCTTGTCGGCGCGGGAACTTCCGAAGAGGGCATCATACTGCCCCAGGACTTGCTCCACCAGGACACCAACTTCGGTGGCACTGAAGCTGGTGCCCCTCTGCCTCTCTGGCCGGGGGTTGTCAGTGGTCCCAGATGGTGTTTGCCCCGACATGACAACCCGAGAGGCAGGAGTGGGTGGGCAACTGGGTCCTGGGGCTGGGCTGTGGAGCGATGGAATCCCAGTCGGGAGTCTTCGGTTCCAGCAGGGGTGGTCACAGCAACAGCACCCCTGGCTGATGTGCAGGCAGTAAATGGCAGGGCACGTGGGCAGCAGGCAGTCAGGCAGCAGCAGATGGCAGGTGGGAGCGTGCTCGGGGCTCTGGGGGGCAGTAGTTCGGCCTTCTGGGCAGGAGCGTGGTCTTCCGTGTGCTTACGCGTGGCCAGCTTGATACGGAGTGATTTGGCACGTGAAAAATCTGCACGTCAGCGTGTAATTCAAGGAAAGGCCCTTAGCGCGTAAGCGCGTCTGCACGCATACGCATTTTCATTGGACAGACGGCCCCTCAAGCGCAAGCGCCCCTGTGACGTGACGCGTACAGACGTGCATGGGCATTTCAGTGTGCGTAAAAAACTGCACGTCCGCGTGCAATACGAGGAAAGGGCCCATGCACGTAAGCGCGCGTGAAAAACTGCACGTCCACGTGTAATACAAGGAAACGGCCCATGCGCGTAAGTGACGTGACGCGCGCGTGCGTTTCCCTCAGCACGGGTTAAAGGTGAGCGGGCCCAGCAGTTCGCTGTACGTGCCTTTCGTGGAGACCAACGTGTGTTGCTGCTTCCTGTTGTTTCGCGCGCCATCACAACTTCACAGCTATCTCTTCTTTTGGCGGGGCTATTGGCTACGCGTGTTTTTCTGCATCACGCTAGTCAGACGGTGAGTCGCACACGCTCTTTTTCCCACTGCGGGTGCCCCTGTGTATCGCTTCCATTTTCGATGTCATAGTAGCCTGCGTGTCCCACGCGTACGCGTTATTCGTGTTACTGGGTGCCACCGCGTACTGCAGGAGGTTGAATCCACACACGTAGGCTGCAGGGTTGCGTGCACGGTTTTACTGCAGTTTTGGGGTGCCTGAGTGTTGCGTGACCCGTCACCACATCACTGGGGTCACATACAGCCTTGCCTCCCACCCCCTTCACCCCAATTGCCCAGGTCAATTGTGGTGTACACCTCCCATTGGCACCACTCCATCTGTGCCAGCACTACTACATCTGTGCCATGGTTGGGAGGCCACCAAAGGTGAGGGGCGCCTCAGCTGGGCGTACTCCTCGTGGCGGGCGTGGTCGGGGACGTGGCCGTGGTGACCAGGGAGTAGGGGGACTCCAGGGTGTCCAGGGCAGCCACAGAGGGGGAAGAGGCACGGGTGCACCACTTGAGCACAATGTTATGCCATGTGTCGGTGCAGCCATGCCACCACCCCCTGTGGTTCTGGGGGATGCAGCTCCTGCATCTGGCACTGGCACCCATATGACCCGGCAGTCCGTTCCATCGACTGCCACGGGCCCAAGGGTAGTGGTAGCTGCAGGTGCAGCTGTGGACACCGCCACCCAGGCTCAGGGTCTGCCAGCGCAGGCTGCGTTGGCACTTGAAGAGCCCTTGGTAGATCTCCAACAGGCCAGGGGGGAAACCATAGGGGCAGGCCTGGCTGCTCAGACCAAGACACGTGTCCCTGGGGCAGTCATGTCATCTGCTGCCCCGAACAGCCGGGTGTTGGCAAGTGTAGGGGCAGATGCACCCAACAGCACCCCGGTTGTGAGTCTGCCAACCAGGACCGTTGCGGTCAATGACCCTGCCACAGCTGATGTTGCTGCGCAGGGTCCATTAGTGGGCACCCAGCTGCCACTGACACAAGTCAGGCCTTTGGTCATCCCTCCACCTGCCACTCCCTTGGCTCAATCCACCGAACCCACTGGCCATACTGGTCAGGGCGGCATTAGCCAGCCAGGGTCTGCGCCACAGTCCAAGTGGAGGAAGGTTGCACCTGCAGCACAGGCTGGGACCCCACACACAGCCACGACCTCCTTCACATCGAGGAAGAAGCCTTTCTGTAAGCAGGAACTGGACTTCCTCGTGGACTACGTGCGGGGCCACAGCCGTGACATGCTAGTGGGTGCCAATAGTCAGACTACGGCTGCCCAACGTGACACCCACTGGAAGCATGTTGCGGAACATGTCAGTTCATTCGGCCATGAGGTGCGCACGGCGCAGGAGTGCAAAAAGCGTTGGAATGAAATCAAGCGCAGCACTAAGGCCAAGCGTGCCTCAAATTACAACTTGACTCTGGTGACTGGCGGTGGGCCTGCACCAGAGGAGGAAGAACTCACTCAGCATGAGGCTCTCGTTGCGGAGTTCATACCACCTGAATTGGTCGAAGGTGTGGGAGAGATGCTGGACTTTGATGCCCAGTCCAGTGAGTGTTGATGCGTGTTTGTTGAGGACGTGTGTGTTTCACTTGTGGGATGTGTTGTGCATGATTGCTGCTACATGTGACATGTACATGGTTCTGATGTGTAAGTAATGCAATGCTACCGTCATGCATGTCTCCTCTGCCTGCATGCGGGACTCCATGTGGGCATGCTCCCTTGCCGCTCCTCCGCCACTCTGCACTCCAGTTCCACCTTTGCACTGGTCTGCTCCAATCTTGCCAATGTGTAATTTCTTGTTCATGTGTCCTGTGTAGATGCTAACTTCCAGCGTAGAAACTGCCAGACATATGCCGTGTGGTACAGCCTTAGTACTCGATGCAGGGTATCTCACTTGTACTGTGCATGGGTCAGATGTCCCGCAGGGACATGAGTGCCCATTCATGCTCCATGTGCATTGCACGCATGCCCCTATGTGTCCTTGACTGGATGATCACTGTAATATGAGTCCTTGGTTACATACATTGCCTGCCATCTCATCGGCCTCCCCATGTCAACTGTGGCTCAGTCCTGGGTTGCACACATGTTTAGGCCCTGACAATCTGTGTGGCTCACAGGCCTCAGCCTGTTCAATGGCCAATGACTCTGTCCAACTCTTGTATCTTCTTCACACGTGGGCGGCCTCCAGAGTTTTCATCATGTGTCCTGCCCACTGTCCCAGCATCATTTGCAGTGTTGTAATTTGAATCACATTAAGCTGTTGATGCCAGTCAACACTGCCTGTCAATACACAGGTGTATGGTCAGCCTTTTGATACCATGCTAGGCATCCCTGCTTTGGTACTGGGGTGGAGGGGTGCTTGGCTTCTAGACATGGTACACATTGAATGCACAATGCACGTGATGTCTGAATTTGACATTGCACTGCCTTCACATTTCCTGGCACACACCATGTAGTGCTTGTACATGTAGGTAGTGAGTGGCGTACACATTTTCTGCACTGCATAGACCCACTTCCATGGAAACTGCCACCTTTCAACAGGTCTGATCACAGAAGCCATTCAAAGTAGACCCAGCATGCATGCCAGGTCATATGTTGTGTGTCACATGTCTGCCGGATGCCTTTGCTGTCGGTGTGTGTGTGTGTCGTGTGCTTCTGACATGTGTATTGACCTTTTTCTCTCTATTTTTCAGGTGATGACGCAATGGAGGCGGAGGATGGTGTTGTCATGCAAGACACAGGGTTGGTAACACCACATCAACCCGGCACTAGTGGGGGTCGTGGGGTGGTAGGCCATGAAAACCCCCAAGTGCTGCAGTCCATCTTGTCTCTGGCTGCCTATGAGTCCAGCCTTGATGACGACTCTGACGTCCATGTTGAGTTGGATGAGCATCAAGTCCATGTGTCAGGGGTGAGTGATTCTGATGTGGACACTCCTCTGTCTGCGACACCTGCACTGAGGGATCAGACAGTCTTGGTTCCTCCACCCGTGGTGGATCGGGACGCAGGGTCACCCTCCACACCAGTCACTGATGTGCCTGGGACATCACGTCGACGGGGGCATGTAGTCGTGCAGCCGCAGGCGGTGCAAACACAGCGAGGACCCCCGGTCCTTGGGTCCCGCAGGGGTCAAGCCCGGCAACGCGGTCGCCGCGCGCAACCGCTGTATACTGAGTGGGAGCAAGACATGACTGCCAATTCCGAACGGCAGGGGGCAGCAATGGAGAACATCTCTGAGAGCATGGAGCGTGTGGCCCGATCTGTGCTCCCCCCTGCTAAGCAGGTGCATCTCCAGCAGCAGGCGGCACGGTCCACGGCCCGCTCGCTCAGGCTGGGCATGGCGGCCTCAGACAGGGCACGCCAGGCTGAAATGTCATCTCTGTGTCAAGCAATTTGCTGCTCACGCAGAGGCACACATGGATGCCCTGAGGGAGGAGTATGCTTCCCTCAGATCCACTCTGGGTGTCCTTATGATGTCCCAGAGGCAGCAGGCAGAGGAGAGGTTTGCACAGCTTGAGCGTACCATCTCGGCTGAGCTACAGGCTTGCCGGGAGGTGCAGCGGTTGTCCAGCCAGGCCTTGCAGGAGGAACTCCGTGTTACACGTGCTACCTTGCAAGAGGAAGCACGTGTATCACGTGAGGTTCTGCATGCAGACCTACGTCACATCGCCACACAGAACCAGGCTCACCCGTCCGGCAGACTTGCTGCCGACGAGGGGCAAACTGCGGCTAGGCGTGGCCAGGCTACTGTGCCACGTCCTCCTTTCCTCGATGAGTCAGACTCGGACGACCATCTATCTCCCACATAGGTCGTGCTGTGCAGGCGTTGAGCCCATGGATGATTTTTTTTTGGCTCAGCATCATCGCATGTGGATGTTGAGCAGCACCCTGTACCTCCCCCCTCCTGGGTGCCTCCCTTCCCCCCCGGCTCGTATGTGGCCATTTTTGATTTTTCTTTTAGTTTAGTTAGTTAAGTTTCTGTTTGATAGTTAGTTTAAATAGGTAATGTAGGTTTTCCATAGTTAGTGTAATTAGTTAATAGTTGAGTTAGTTTAAAATTGCTAGTCTATTGTGCTTTCATGTGACGGTGCAGTGCTTTGTGGCTTTTGAAGGCACCCACTGTCTGTTCCAGCTGGGCCCTTCATGGTTGTCTTGTGTATGTGTTTGCTGCTTGGGGTCCTTGACTCACATATGCCACTCCTGCCTCCCTTATCCATGGGCTCGCAAGGATGGTTTGGTGTTACAGCATTTTACACAAGGGCTTTGGACTGTCATATCTGTGGCATGTCTGGTGCTGTGTGACTTCGGTTGACACCCCTAGTGGGGATGATTTTGGTGTTATTGTCCACCGTTCAGCTTTTGCTAGATGGGGTGTGTCATGATTAATGTGGAAATTGATTTCTATGCATTGTGTAGTATGTTTCATATCTTTCCTGTACATGTGCTTGTTGCAATTCATGCTGTAGATAGTGTTCCACACTTTGGAGGTGAAAGACGGACTGATGGTGTGATTCGTGATGTGACTCTCTGACATGGTCAAGTAATGAGATGCCTGATGAGACACACACAGATGACTTTGAAGCATTACTCTTGTGTTTCATGCCCTTTCTGCAGGGGGATGAGCCTCCAGAGCACCTTTGCCAGCAGACATGGCCCATTGGATGACGGAATTCTGGACCCGTTTGTTGGTGCCCACATGCACATGTGTGCACAAGCAGAGGCACAGTGATTGCAGACCCACATCCTAGAACTGCTGACATGTTCCAAGGAACTCCAGGCAAGGTGAGCATCACAGGGGGGCCATGACACAGCAAAGCTTGCACCAGGCGAGTTGCACATGCAGGCTTAGTCACAGCACTGAGGGTGAGCTTAGACGAATATTGGTGTTGAAGCACACAATGCAGCTCAGATGTGTTTGTGGACTGATGGCTGTTGATAGTAGGGTTGTCTGGGACACATGCAGGGGCAGTGGCACATACCCTCCGGTACACCAAGGTCCATTGAGGCACTTGTAACAACCATGTAGCCTTCCGAGACATGGAAAGGGGCAGCTCACAGGGACATACATCAAGGGACATACTGGGGTGCAGTGCATGTCTTTTCCACGTACTTCATGATAAATGCACTGCCAACTTTGTTTCGGTCATGGTGGTACGCAACTTGTCTGTAGTCATGGCTTGCTATATGGGTCTGTCTGCTTACCCAGGGAACATTGCATGTTGTGTGAGTTGTGACACATTGGTGTTCCATTTGCCACGCACCCACCAGCGGCTGACTTACTGCATTGACTGTGTATGACCCGTCACAGGGGTGATGTTATATATGGGTACGAAGCATCGAGCACAGATTGTCTGTTTGTAGAGTAGTTTGTTGCTATGGGGCATGTTTGGTGTTGTGTTTTTGTGTAATTGGCACATACAGGTTGTTGACTGTGGCTCTCTTTGCAGCATTGCAGTGCTCCTGTAACCGGATCTGAGAGTGCGTAGGCAGGAGGCCAGCACTCAAAACCAGAGCTAAGTGTCTTGTTGTTTTTCTTCCGAACTGCTCTGCATAGGCTTGCTGGGGAGTGTACTGATGCATGGATGTATGTGTGGTTCAATTTGGTATGTTTTTTCTCCCTAATCACCCGTGATCCTATGCAATTTTGAAACCTGTACCCTCTACCCGGTGTTCCTGCTTCCCGTGCCTATCCAAGCAACATTCCCTGACCCTCTTTCCCCACTGGGGTTGCGGATGCCTGTGTAAGCCCCGAACTTGCAGGCGCCAAAACCCTAGAGGGGGTGGTTGGTTCGTACCACTCCTAAGCCTGGACTACAGAAGGCCATGACAATGATGTCCAAGTTTGTTTGGATTGTGTATGTGTTCATGCAGGTTGTACATTTCGTGCATTCCCTAGTTTCATGTGTCATTCCTCCTCCCCTCTCCTGCCACTCATTCCAGTCATCCAGTGTGTCAACACCTGTCCCGACTGCATATCCCTGAACCTCATTCCCCACCAGGGTCTCAGGGGCCTGTGTGAGTTTGACCTTGCAGGCACCCGGGACATGGTGGGGGTGGTTGTTTCGTGACACTCCCACGCCTGTACAGGGAACCTGTGACAGTACACATCCATTCATGGTGCATCATCCTATGTCATGTACCACACATGTCTCACATGCTGTTGTGACATTGTTTTGCTGTGCTACCTTGGTTGTTGCATCATTGTGGTAGTACTTGGCCTTTGTGAGGTACTGCTACGTCAAGTCATCTACTGGAGGGTGTTCGGGTTCATTTTTATGCCTTGGATTTTGTGATTTTGGAAATGAGTGTGGATTCTGAGGGTTCAGGCATCTTTTTACACACAAGGTGGGAGATGGTGACGAAGGGTAAAGGTGATCCTGTGGCCAGGTGGAATTGAGGTTTGGAGGCTCCATGACCCAGGTACAGTTGTTCAGTGGGTCATGGTCATTTGTGAGGGAGGGGGGGTTGTTGTTGATAGTTGCCTTGCCCTGCAGTGTGATGGGAACTCTGACATAGTAATGGTGGTATCCTATGTACATGGTGTGTTCTGCTGATCAATGCCTGTTCATGTGTTGTGTTTTCCTTTCAGGTGCGAGGGGATAGTTGTGGTTTGACATGCTGGGGTGTACACATGGTGGATGTTCACATGTGATGTGTAGGGAACACTGATGGCCACTTGAGTGCACATGCATATGTGGAGTGCATGTCCTTGCAGAACCACACACTTGCACTCTGATGCACTACATGTACTCCCACCCTTGCATATCCACGTGTACACTGTTTGCCTTCTGGTGCCCACTGTGTCCCGGCAGCACATGTTCTGTGACCGATTATGGATCTAGTACATCCCTAATTTGATGTTTGACGTGGTCTGTCACTTAGATGTGATGCTCAGGGTGTGCATCACACACAATGGCTGTTCACTGTGCTGTGCGCTGAGCAGTGTGATGCAGGAGTAGGACACTGCACACATGAGCTGCAGTGTTGATTTTGCAATGCATAATGTGCATGTAGACAGGCATTCATTGTGATGTTACGTCTACGACTGTTGTAATGCATTTGGAAATGACTTATTTTGGGTGGGAGATTTTATTGGTCTGTCATTTCATCTGATTCCGGGTCAGGCAGCAGTGTCCGATGCCACTGTACATTTAGGACATGGCAATGTGTACCTTATCGTTACTGCGTTGGTGTATGGGTATTGCTTGCCATGTCATGTTGATGTTTGGGAGGGTTTGAGTGACATGACAGTGATGGCCATGGCCTGTTTTGCAGGTGTGTGTGATGCACACCTTGCATGTCCGGGTCATCCGCTTCTCAGAGCAACTAGCTGGGGGTAGATTTCTCTCCGCAGCAGGGCCCTCCCCCTGGAACAGACTTCCGGCCTGACTTGAACTTGAGGGGAACCATCTCCAGTTCTGGAAGCACCTCAAGACCTTCCTCATTGCTTCTGCTTACTCTCTGCCTCTCCCTTGCAGAATTATTTACTGGAACTGCACAGGAGCTGCAACTGGGCTACTCTCACCGACCTCGGTCCCTGGCCCAGCCATTCTCCACTTGCACTGCCTCCCTGGCAACCCCTGCACTGCAGTACTGTCTCTCTATCCCTACAGCCCTCCCGTCCCAGCACTTGTCTGCACTTACCTTTGTAGTTGCCACCAGGCGACCTATGTATTATTTTTTTGGGCTATTTCCCCTGTACTGGACTCCCCCCACCCTTCCCCTTGCACTTTTCCCATTCCCCCTACCCCTGCACTTGCACGATCTCAATGACACCTGGCCTAGTAGTACCGTTCTCTGTGTTCCCTTGTTCCCTCCTCCCTGCCTCATTGCACCTTGGAATACTTGTGTATGGCCCATATCGTGTCATATGTCATATGTGTGCCTTTTGGTCACACAGGATAGCTTGTGTTTAAGTAGCTAGGGATGCAGACGATGTGGCACTTCCATGGCAACTATCTCAGGGTGGTAGGGTTGTGACAGTTGACTGTCTCTTTGTCATCATCGATTGTCATCTGGTATGTGCCAGGCCTGTGTACACTCCGCAGGGGTGGGAGTTTAGGTGAAAAATGTGGCCACAAGCTGGGTCCGTGCTTCCTCGCCACGTGCCCTGTCCCCTCCCATGGGCAGCGCCTGTGCCTGTGGTTGGGGATGTGGGGGCACCACCATGCCCACCGGGACGCCCTGCCGTGTTGCAACATTGTGCAGGACACATGCTGCCACAATGATCCTGCACACTACTGGTGGTGCATAGAGTAGTTGCCCACCAGAGCGGTCAAGGGAGCGGAAACGTGACTTGAGCACTCCTAATGTGCGCTCCACTATGCCCCTGGTTGCAATATGGGCGGCGTTGTATCTTACCTGGGGTGGTGTGGTGGGGTTCCGGATTGGGGTCATCATGTGGTTGCTCAGAGGGTAGGCACTGTCCCCTTGGGAGGTGATAATAGTTGAGATTATTAGGGTTTGGATATTTGTCTGTGTGTGACTTGCATGCATGTGCAAGGGCAATTGTACTGACCTAGGAGCCATGTGTCGCCATGCTGCCCAGCTTCCAGGGCCCGGCTCAGGGCGGACATTCTGTATATGAAACTTTCATGGGTGGAGCCAGGGTAGTTTGCATAGACAGAGGTGATGATTCCCTTTGCATCACATACCACCTGTACATTGATGGAATGCCAGTGCTTGCGGTTTCGGTAGATGTGCTCAACGGCCCTAGGTGGACGTAGGGCCACATGGGTGCAATCTATGGCACCGAGCACTTTGGGGAAGTGTGCCACCCTGAAAAAATCCAGGACAACGGCCTGCCTTTCTGTTGGTGTTCTGGGCATGTATATGTGCCTGCGGACTGAGGGGCGCGCTGTCATGATTGCCAGTACCTGGTGTAGGCAGCGTGACTGCGTGGCCTGTGAGACCCCCCCCACTATGGCAGTGGTCCGCTGAAATGACCCAGTGGCCAAAAAATGCAGGACATTGGGCAGCTTCTCCAAGGGGCTCAATGCTTGGGAGCAAAGGGTGGGGGATGTGAGGTCATCTTCCCACTCCCTGACCAGGTCTAGGATGATATACCTGCCGTAGACCAGGTCGTCAGGCATCCCAAAAAGGCTTGTCCGTGGTGCGAAAATGCGTGCCCTGGCTATTCTCCCCCTCCTGCGGTGTCCCACGATCAGTGCAGCGACAAATGGGGCATTCATCGTAGCTGTATATACGCGTTTGTTCTTTGCGCGCACTTTTATGCTGTGCGCGGGGACGCCTCCGCCTGCCTGCGCGTGGGCGGACGCGTTGACGCCTGTGCACGTCTTTTGCCATGCGCGGGTTTCCCGTATTCGGATACGTGGTAAGACTGTAGGTCCGAGTGTCATCGCATGTGATCTGAGGGGAGTGAGCATACACGCGATTGGCCTGGGTACGTGTGTTTCAGGGTGCGCGGGAAGTTCCACACGCGATTAGCCTGGGTACGTGTGTTCCGGGGTGCCGGGAACTTTCACACGCGATTGGTGGAAATCCACGTGGGTTCTGTCATCACGTGCAATGAGAGAAACACCTGCGCGCGTCACGTCACAGACGCGCTCACGCGCTAAGGGCCTTTGGTCCAATGAAATCGCATATGCGTGCTGGGGTGCATACGCGCTAAGGGCCTTTCCTCGTATTACACGCGGACGTGCAGTTTTCCACGCGCGCTTACGCGCCTGGGCCCTTTCCTCGTATTACACGCGGACGTGCAGTTTTTCACGCGCGCTGAAATGCCCATGCACGTCACAGGGGCGCTTGCGCTTGAGGGGCCTTCTGTCCAATGAAAATGCGTAGGCGTGCAGACGCGCTTACGCGCTAAGGGCCTTTCCTCGAATTACACGCTGACGTGCAGATTTTTCACGTGCCAAATCACTCCGTATCAAGCTGGCCATGCGTAAGCACACGGAAGACCACGCTCCTGCCCAGAAGGCCGAACTACTGCCCCCCAGAGCCCCGAGCACGCTCCCACCTGCCATCTGCTGCTGCCTGACTGCCTGCTGCCCACGTGCCCTGCCATTTGCTTCCTGCACATCAGCCAGGGGTGCTGTTGCTGTGACCACCCCTGCTGGAACCGAAGACTCCCGACTGGGATTCCATCGCTCCACAGCCCAGCCCCAGGACCCAGTTGCCCACCCACTCCTGCCTCTGGGGTTGTCATGTCGGGGCAAACACCATCTGGGACCACTGACAACCCCCGGCCAGAGAGGCAGAGGGGCACCAGCTTCAGTGCCACCAAAGTTGGTGTCCTGGTGGAGCAAGTCCTGGGGCAGTATGATGCCCTCTTCGGAAGTTCCCGCGCCGACAAGGAAGGACGGACTCGGATCTGGACTGACATCATGACTGCCATCAACGCGGAGGGGGTGGCAGTCCGCGACTTACAACATGTCAAGAAGCGCTGGGAGGACTTCAGGTCCAGGACCCTGAACAAGGCCCGGCGCCTCTTGAAGGCAGCGGATGCCAAGGGGCGCCGGGGCCACTTGTCGGAAGAACAGATGAGGGTCCTGGAACGCATATCCCCAGCGCTCCACGTCCAGGTCCTTGAGAGGCAGACCCGTCTGGAGTCGAGCGGTGAGTGTACATGCATCCTGATTGTGAGCAGTGCGTGTGGTGATTATTCAGTAGTGTGCAGGTTGCACATCTGTTTGTATGGGGTCGAGTATGGGTGGGGGTGTACAGGGCTGTGAGGCTGACACATGCAAGGCTGGAATGTGTGAGACATGGATGGTGCTTGTGTGTGTAGGCTTGCATGCCAAATGCAGTTGTGTGGGCACACATGTTTGGATGAATGTGTATGTAAGTAGACATGTCCGTGATGTCACGCATATATGTTGTTTTTGGCTGCATGTATCAGCACTGTGTACATGTGCATGTGTGTGTATTTGACAAGGGTGCAACAGTGATGCAACATGGATGCATGTGACAGCGGTATGTGGAAGCCTGATTGGCAGATGTGACATGGATGCCCGTCTGAACACTGCGACACTTGGCAGAGGTGTACACATCCATGCAAGTGTGGTGGTGTGTGTACATGTGTGGTGCACTTCTTGTGTTGCATGTGATGTCTGGCTCACCTTTGGCTGCTCATGCTGTTGTATGTGTATGGATGGTGGTGGCATTTGCGATATGGCTGTGGTATGGCTCATGTGTGCGAGTTGTAATGACATGTGTGTTGGGAATTGTGATGACATGTCTGAGGTTTGCCAATGCCACTCATGTACAACTGTCATGTGTGTATGTGTCCATTGTACAGTGCCCTGATTCCTGTGTTTTGTTTCTCCCAGTCTGCAGCGTCAACTGATGAAGAGGGCGGAGAAGGTGCTGTGGAGCACAGCGGCGGGGATCCCATCACCAGCCGGAGACGCAAGGCCCGGCTCCCCTCCCATGTTGTGATCTCGTCGGGGAGTGAGGAGTCCGGTGCCGCGTCCCAGGCCGCAGCTGCCGGGGGGAGGTCCAAGAGGTGGAGGTTGGAGTTGGACTCCTTGGCAACAGAAGGGGCAGCTGGGACCCCACAGGGCCCAACAGGGGAAGATGGCACGGAGTCATCCAGGTTGGTGGGGGGTTTGGTGGAGGAGGAGGCCGTGCAAGCACCAGAGACGGGGTCTGGAGGTGGGGATCCCACTGGTGCTAGTGGTGCAGTGCAGGACCAGGGACAGGAGGCAGCACAGGCCGCCGCGGAGGTGCCTGTGTGCAATCCTGTCCCTGATCCTGTCCCTGCATCATCTTGCACCAGCAGGGATGCCTACGTCCAGACCCGTTTTCAGGCAGGGGATGAGCTCACGTCAACTGGCCTTCCTCTGCCTGCGGACGTGGCTATCCAGGTCCGGGTTGAGCCTGTCCTGGCTGGTGTGGCGTTGCGTCAACGGGCCATGCGAGGTGACCTGCAGTCTTTTCATGAAGAGACTGCACGTCATCTCGAATGGCTCGTTGACCACGTCAGCCTGCTGGGACAGGTCACCCAGGCCGGATTCCTCCGTCTGATGGGGCTTGCTACGACCCCCTCCTCAACTGGACCCCCTACGCGCCAGTCGTCCTCTGTGCCATCTTCCCACCCATCAGTCACCTAGGTGCCCTGTGGAGCTGCCTCTGACGGTGCGGCCAGGCTGGTGGAGGAGACATCCCTGCCACAGTCGGGAGTCTGACGTCCAGCAGGGGTGGCCACATCTACGACTGCACCCCAGCCAGAGGAGGATGTGCAGGCAGCAGGAGGCAGTGCACGGGCAGAGGCACAGCAGCAGCAGCAATGTGGTGGGAGCCATGAAGGCTCGGGGCCTTCAACATCAGAGGGGCAGGCATCGGCCAGGGGGCAGGAGGACCCAGGACAGAGAGTGTCTTCCGTGTGGCAGCGGTTGGGCCACGCCATAGATGCGGAGCGGCAGCGGGGGGAAGAGGCACAGATCACAATGGTCAGGACGGAGAACTCCATGCGGAGGGCCCTGAGGCGGGCCGAGTGCCTCGAGGCAATCCTCAGGGGTTTGGAGGTGGAGACGTCGACGGCCCTGCAGACCCTCGGGGCCATGGAGGAGGACCGCCTCCGGGACATTGAGGAGGAGTTCGATGATGCCCTGGCCCGGGACATCCACAAGTGAGCCGTGAAACTAGCCCGCTGCCCTTGTACATAGTTATGTAGGTAGTGTTAGGTTTCATTTTTGTTTTGATTTTATTTGGACCTTTCGGACATTGGCCACATTTTTGTATATAGTTTATTTTATTAGTTAGTGTAGTTAGATTGGTTTCCTTTCTTTTGTCGGGATAATGGACCCTGGCTTGTTCCCATGTACATAGTTCACTGTTGGATTGTATTTTTTTTTCACTTTTTAACCATGGAGCAAAGGCTTCCTTTTTTATTTCCCATTGGATTTTGTTTTGTGGAGATTGACTTTGGACAACATTACTTTGGAATTTTATTTTTGGTTTAGCTTTTTTTCACGGACATGCTTCTTTTAATTTTTGTACATTCACATTTCTGTTTCTTCATTTTTTATTCTATTTATGTTTCCTTTAATACACATTTTTTTTTGGTGAACTTCAATGTGTGGTATCTCATTGGTTTCATGCATTTCATGATATGTGTTTTGAGATTCACTGACACCCATTGGGTGTATGTGAGGGAAATGTGTTTGTTTCGGAACTTGCAATTGGTGTTCTGTGATGCAATTGCAAATTATGAGTGGGTGGATGCAATACTCGGGTGGATGTTTTGCATTTGGAGGGTGACCATAGGGACCAGGGATCTAGATTGTGATGACATGTTGGCTGGGGAACATGAGTTGCACATGGGTGGGGGCCTGCTGGCAGGTGCCCCACAGTGTGGGGGGTGGGGGTGGTGGGGAACATGAGTTGGACATGGGTGGGGGCCTGCTGGCAGGTGCCCCACAGTGGTGGGGGGTGGGGGTGGTGGGGAACATGAGTTGGACATGGGTGGGGGCCTGCTGGCAGGTGCCCCACAGTGCTGGGGGGTGGGGGTGGTGGGAAACATGAGTTGGACCTGGGTGGGGGCCTGCTGGCAGGTGCCCCACAGTGCTGGGGAGTGGGGGTGGTGGGGAACATGAGTTGGACATGGGTGGGGGCCTGCTGACAGGTGCCCCACAGTGCTGGGGGGTGGGGGTGGTGGGAGACATGGGTGGTGGCCTGGTGGAGGCTGCCCCTGCACTGCTGGGGGGTGGGGGTGCTGGGAGACATGGGTGGGGGCCAGGTGACGGGTGCCCCTGGTGGCTGGGGGGTGGGGGTGCTGGGAGACATGGGTGGGGGCCTGGTGGAGGCTGCCCCTGGTGACTGGGGGGTGGGGGTGGTGGGAGACATGGGTGGGGGCCTGGTGGAGGCTGCCCCTGGTGACTGGGTGGGTGGGGGTGGTGGGAGACATGGGTGGGGGCCTGGTGGAGGCTGCCCCTGCACTGCTGGGGGGTGTGTGGGTGGTGGGAGACATGGGTGGGGGCCTGGTGGAGGCTGCCCCTGGTGGCTGGGGGGGTGGGGGTGCTGGGAGACATGGGTGGGGGCCTGCTGGCAGGTGCCCCACAGTGCTGGGGGGTGGGGGTGCTGGGGAACATGAGTTGGACATGGGTGGGGGCCTGCTGGCAGGTGCCCCTGCACTGCTGGGGGGTGGGGGTGGTGGGAGACATGGGTGGGGGCCTGCTGGCAGGTGCCCCACAGTGCTGGGGGGTGGGGGTGGTGGGAACATGAGTTGGACATGGGTGGGGGCCTGGTGGTGGGTGCCCCTGGTGGCTGGGGGGTGGGGGTGCTGGGAGACATGGGTGGGGGCCTGGTGGAGGCTGCCCCTGGTGACTGGGGGGTGGGGGTGGTGGGAGACATGGGTGGGGGCCTGCTGGCAGGTGCCCCACAGTGCTGGGGGGTGGGGGTGCTGGGGAACATGAGTTGGACATGGGTGGGGGCCTGCTGGCAGGTGCCCCTGCACTGCTGGGGGGGTGGGGGTGGTGGGAGACATGGGTGGGGGCCTGGTGGTGGGTGCCCCTGCACTGCTGGGGGGTTGGGGTGGTGGGAGACATGGGTGGGGGCCTGGTGGAGGCTGCCCCTGGTGGCTGGGAGTGGGGGTGCTGGGAGACATGGGTGGGGGCCTGGTGGAGGCTGCCCCTGCACTGCTGGGGGGTGGGGGTGCTGGGAGACATGGGTGGGGGCCTGGTGGAGGCTGCCCCTGGTGACTGGGGGGGTGGTGGTGGTGGGAGACATGGGTGGGGGCCTGGTGGAGGCTGCCCCAGGTGGCTGGGGGTGGGGGTGCTGGGCGACATGGGTGGGGGCCTGGTGGAGGCTGCCCCTGGTGACTGGGGGGGGTGGGGGTGGTGGGAGACATGGGTGGGGCCTGGTGGAGGCTGCCTCTGGTGGCTGGGGGGTGGGGGTGCTGGGAGACATGGGTGGGGGCCTGGTGGAGGCTGCCCCTGCACTGCTGGGGGGTGGTGGTGGTGGGAGACATGGGTGGGGGCCTGGTGGTGGGTGCCCCTGGTGGCTGGGGGGTGGGGGTGCCGGGAGACATTGGTGGGGGCCTGGTGGAGGCTGCCCCTGGTGACTGGGGGGGTGGGGGTGCTGGGAGACATGGGTGGGGGCCTGGTGGAGGCTGCCCCTGCATTGCTGGGGGTGGGGGTGGTGGGAGACATGGGTGGGGGCCTGGTGGTGGGTGCCCCTGCACTGCTGGGGGGTGGGGTGGTGGAAGACATGGGTGGGGGCCTGATGGAGGGTGCCCCACAGTGCTGGGGGGTGGGGGTGCTGGGAGACATGGGTGGGGGCCTGCTGGCAGGTGCCCCACAGTGCTGGGTGGTGGGGGTGGTGGGAGACATGGGTGGGGGCCTGGTGGAGGCTGACTCTGGTGGCTGGGGGGTGGGGGTGCTGGGAGACATGGGTGGGGGCCTGGTGGAGGCTGCCCCTGCATTGCTGGGGGTGGGGGTGGTGGGAGACATGGGTGGGGGCCTGGTGGTGGGTGCCCCTGCACTGCTGGGGGGTGGGGTGGTGGAAGACATGGGTGGGGGCCTGATGGAGGGTGCCCCACAGTGCTGGGGGGTGGGGGTGCTGGGAGACATGGGTGGGGGCCTGCTGGCAGGTGCCCCACAGTGCTGGGTGGTGGGGGTGGTGGGAGACATGGGTGGGGGCCTGGTGGAGGCTGACTCTGGTGGCTGGGGGGTGGGGGTGCTGGGAGACATGGGTGGGGGCCTGGTGGAGGCTGCCCCTGCACTGCCGGGGGGTGGTGGTGGTGGGAGACATGGGTGGGGGCCTGGTGGTGGGTGCCCCTGGTGGCTGGGGGGGTGGGGGTGCAGGGAGACATTGGTGGGGGCCTGGTGGAGGCTGCCCCTGGTGACTGGGGGGGTGGGGGTGCTGGGAGACATGGGTGGGGGCCTGGTGGAGGCTGCCCCTGCACTGCTGGGGGGTGGGGGTGGTGGGAGACATGGGTGGGGGCCTGGTGGTGGGTGCCCCTGCACTGCTGGGGGGTGGGGGTGGTGGGAGACATGGGTGGGGGCCTGATGGAGGGTGCCCCACAGTGCTGGGGGGTGGGGGTGCTGGGAGACATGGGTGGGGGCCTGCTGGCAGGTGCCCCACAGTGCTGGGTGGTGGGGGTGGTGGGAGACATGGGTGGGCCCTGGTGGAGGCTGCCCCTGGTGGCTGGGGGGTGGGGTGGTGGGAGACATGGGTGGGGGCCTGGTGGAGGGTGACCCTGGTGGCTGGGGGTGCAGGGGGACATGCGTTGGTGGGCAGTAGTGCAAGTTGACATGTGGGTTGGCTGGTGGGCATGGCCATGGTGGATGGGGTGCCTGCAGGACATGTGCTGGGTAGGCCCCTGTGGTGTGAGCCACCTGCAGGGGCCGTGGAGGCTGTAGAGGGAACACCTGGGAGGACCCACACATGCAATTCACGTGTGCTGCTACCCGCGCACCCCTGTAATACACATACCCTGATGAGATCGCGTGTGGAACTTCCCGCGCACCCCTGGAATACACGTACCCTGCTGATGTTGCGTGGGATACTTCCCCCGCACCCTGAAATACACGTACCCTGATGAGATCGCATGTGTGACTTCCCGCAAACCCCCGAAATACACGTACCCCGCTCAATCGCGTGTGTAACTTCCCGCGCACCCCCGAAATACACGTACCCCGCTCAATCGCTTGTGTAACTTCCCGCGCGCCCCCGAAATACACGTACCCCGCTCAATCCCGTGTGTAACTTCCCGCGCGCCCCCGAAATACACGTACCCCGCTCGCACAGGCCCAATTGCTGTATGTTGCCACTTTTGTGATGCGCTGGGACTCTACCGCCTGCCTTCGTGTGGCGGACGTGTTTCAGCTTTGCCCTATTCGATTCCATGAATACGTTGTTGGGTGTCCTGACCCACGTTTAAGCTATCATGCCACAACATTTGGTGCTGTGGGCTTAGAAAATTCAAGATGGCGGAAAACCCACATGTGCGCCGAAATCCAGGAAAGCTGCGCAGTTTGTGCGCACCCCAAAATGGTTGCCTCACTTGCCACCCACCAGTGCGAGAATGAAAGGCCGGGTTGCCATGAGGGAAATGGGTTGCCAAAGGAAAAACAGTAGCGCCGGTTAGCTTCAAAGCGCTTTAAAACCACCATTGGACTACCCGCACAGTAGTCTGAAACCATTGGGAATGGAAATGCTGATTGCCAAATGCAACCTAGAATTGTGGGGAATTCATTTCTTAAATCCCAAAAATGGGTGCAGTACCAGTACTCACCACTATCCAAAAGCCGGCGTTTTAAAACCACTCTGTTTCCCTGAAGGCAAGTCAAAATGCCTATTTTCAAACATTGCAATATGTGCAAAATATTTACTGAACACCAGCAGACATTTGGCAGAATGGAGTTTTGTGTGCCTACAAAATCTGGGAAATGAAGATCATAAGATAAGGTTTATAACAAGACTGGCTGAGCTGTGGATTGCAGCAGTTTAAGTTGCACTGGATTTAAAGACACTAAAATCGAAAATGTTTAGATTAAATGAGTGACCTATGTTTGGTATCACATGCCTTTGTAACTGTTGAAATGTCATAGTTTTGCACTTAGAATCAGCATCCTAGCTGCATGTGTAAAATTGCAAGTTAAGTTAAAAAGCAACAAAAAAACCTGCCAGTTAGCTGAAGGTCTGGCTTAAGGAACTTGATTTTGCTTGGCAGCTACCCCCATCAGGAGTGAAACTTGAGTCACCACTGTGTTCCCAGGCCAACCTTCCTTTTGCTGCCCACACTAAGGATATGCCATCTATCTGATAATTGAATTACCTGTGCTCTGCAGGAGAGTGAACAAAGCCCTCTTCACTCAGGCAAAGGTTTTATTACGCAGTCGTAAAATGTAGCTTCCTCTTGGCAGGAGCTGGGAGGGGCACTGCCTGTGAGAGCAAGCTGGCTTGGCAGAACTGGATTAACCAGTATTTCTACCTTGTGCTGAGAGAAAACCACACCCCTTTGTAGCCAGAATATTGTTTAGAAAAAGATTAATAACTCATGGTGCGGACATGTGAAAATTTTATAAATGATACCATAATTCTTGTGATTTTTCTGCCCACAGTTTAAGAGGTTTTTAGAACCTGTGGTATGTACAGGGGGGTGTCAGCGGAAAAGTGGATATTACTCTAAATGTGTGCATGTTAAAAATCTGAAACTTCATCAGTTAATGTCCCTACTCCCTGCGCACCACATGTATGTAAAGTTGGGTCCATGTCAGAAATTGAAAAATCAGTTAAAAAGTCAATTATGTACCATCTCTGAATGCAAGCTCCTAGAAAGAGCAGATTTGGACAGAGACATGGCTAAATTCAGCTACACCATGTATATGTAATTTCAAGCAACTGTGTAACTGTGAAATATGTCTTTTATTATCAAATATAGAATGTGTGCAATCTGACAAGGGAGTGCCCTCTTGGCAAGCCATGAAATGACATCACTCTGACTCACAGTTCATTCCCCAATCAAGGGGAGGAATGAAAGCTGGACCAATGACAAGTGAGAGGGGCAAGTCTAGTGATGCAACACACACACCCACTCTCAAAAACACATAAAAGCAGAGAGTCAGGACAGATAGGGACCTTCAATTCCATTTGCTGCAACGCGCTCTGCCGGACCATACAACATCCTGAGATCCAGACTTCAAATTCATCAACCTACAGAAAGCCAAACTAGAGACCAGACCAGAGAGAGAAAGCAGTGCTGTACCCAGAGAGAAAGCAGTGCTGTGCCCAGAGAGAGACCCGAGCCCAGTCTAAAACCCTGACCAGATCCGTGATGAGGCCCATTTAATTCAAGAATATAGTGTGAGTACCCAGCAGGACTGTGTAGAACCAAGCTTTTAGTTTAAATTCATCTAATTCAATCTATTTAACCTAAGTAGAACTGCCTGATAGCTCCAAATCTGTCACCTGTCATTCTAGCTGCAAAAAGCTGCACTTGTCTTTTTGAAACTTTAAAATTTCAAATCTGAAAAACGACCTTCACAAAATCGGTCATATCTCCGCAACCGTTTGGGCTAGAGACTTGCAATAACTTTCATTTGGAAGCTGAGATCCTAGGCTTTCCTAGGACCCCAAAACGATAGGGATAGTCCTTGCGGTTCCTCTGTAATAGCGCTCAGCGCATCCGCGAATTTTGCCGCGATTTGCAAATTTCTTCACGTGTAAAAAGCTGCTGCTGCTTGCCTTCCATTTGCCAGAAATTCGTTTAACCTGCTAATCATTCCTGAATCATTGCTAGTGTGAGCCTGGACTAATATTAACTAGATACCACTCACCCTGAACCTCTGAAAGGGAATTAAAAGCAAATTTAGCATATTTCTCATCCATTGATATTTCAAAACTCCTATCTGTTTTCTGTTGTCTAAGCTTGCTGGGGTGAACTGAATTACATTGATTGCATTTCTGAGAACTGTGTGTTTCCTCCCATTTCCTTGCATTGCATAAAGAGGGGGGGAGTGAATAGCCAGAGAAAAGTGATTACATTGTTGGGTTGAAATCATATTGAGTATTTTCTGTACTGCATTCAGTGAATATTACATCCAGTTGAACTCTATAAAGCATTCTCTACCACATTATACTTCTGTACCTATTTACCAGTGTGCTACCTTATCCATTCCTTGTCAACTCCTTATTGATTATAGAGAAGCGTGTTAGTGCCAGATTCTCTGTTGTTGATCTTTATCATATCAGATTAAGTGTGCTATTCAATTATTAATTTATTATAAAGTGTGATATATATATATTTTAAATTATCAAATAAACCTTTTAAACTTGCAAAACAGAAATACTTCTTGGCTCAGTGGGGTCAGGGGGATTCCAAGAGAGGGGTGTTATATAGGGGTAGTCATCCAGAACGCATGAACTGGACATAAAGATATATCAATAAGGGTTTTCATTCAGTATTATAGACTAGGCGTTGACTTAGCTGTAGTGTTGAATTGAATCCTCTTACAAATTGGGGGCTCGAGCCGGACGTTTGGGTTAGAATACCACTTGTGCAGCTTAATACAGTGTGCTAACTGACGGGATACATACATCCGGTCGGATCACCACGCTGCATTACGCTGTGAAGCACTCCTCAAAAGGGACACTCCAAGAAAAGTTCTGTTCTGCAAAAATAAAATACAAACTTCTGTAAGTCAGGACAGAGACCAATCTCTAGAATGACGACCTTAGTAGACATGAAAATGGCCAGAGAGCACCTCTTGCATAAGCTATTTGTGAGAGGTGAATGGACCGAACAGGGCCAGGATGTGTGGTTGCAGGCCATCACACAACAGGTCACTGAAACAGGGTCAGATATATATAGAGATCAGGGTCCCTTACATGTGGCCCTGAGTGAACTATATATGGCTCCTAAAGCCAAAGAGGAACACAATAAGATTGCCAGGATAGCGGCATACCTGTACCTATATATGGGAGACATGCAGGATAGATGTGCTGAAAGCCAAAATCTGGCAAATAGGCAACAGATGGTGTTAGAGAAGGTCCAATCTGACCTGGTCTCTTCTGAGCAGAGGCTGCAGAGGAGCCAGGAGTCAGAAAAGGACAGCAGACTGTACATCACTAAAATAAAGGAGGATATGGATGTGCTGCAAAAGGAAAAGTCAGAACAGGTTACCAGATTTCTGGCCTTGCAGAAGGAACACCAAGAAGGTTTGGACTCCCTACTGCAAAGCCAGAAAAAGCTGGAGCAACAGCTAGACTTCAATAGGGCATGTGCTGAGCAGGTAGTCACCCTGCAAAGCCACCTAGATAGAGAGAAGGCAGAGAGCAACAAACTAATTCTGAAAGACCTGGATACCCAGGCAGAGTTTGATCAGGAGCGCCAGAATGCTGGTGCCTTCCAAAGGCAAAGGGACGACCTGGCAGCACAGATGCAGGCTCTCAGTCAGGAAAGGGATACCTTAGGCCAGGAAGTCTGCCATTTAAAAAGAAAAATGGAAGAAAATCACCTGACCCACCAGGGACTGGGTGACCTCCAAAAAGAACACCAGAACTTGCTAGAGCACACCAGGAGGGTGGAGGATGCTCTAGCAAGAAAGGAGCAGGCCAATAGGGACACAGCTCAGGAGGTAACCCTCCTGCAGCAAAGACTGGCCCAGTTCTCCAGGACCAACCAGGAAGCACAGAGGGAAAATGAGGCCCTCTGTCAACACAATGATAGGCTCCAACAACAGGTAGCGATGCAGGAGAGACTGATAGAGTCGAGTAAGGCCTTAACAGAGGAACTGAAAGCACAAATGCAGGCTCTTGCATTGCAACAGGGAGCAGGGGCGGATAGAGATGAGGTCCGCTGGGAAAGAGAGACTCCTGACCATAACCGCAGGAGCCCTAACCCCAGGGGCCTTCATCTCCCCCAGTCCCTGGACTCTACCACCCCCATGTCCCCTGGCGCACATGAGCACAGGGCCGCAGGGATGGCAGATTACTATCCAGCTAAGAGTATGGGGCTCATAGGCCAGTACCACTCAGGAATGGAGGGGTGGGCATCCGGGTATGGGCACCCAAGTACAGTACAGTTCAATGGGGAACCCCAGGAGAGTAGGCCCATTAAGGGCATCCTGAAAACCTCTGCCCAGTTAGGTCAGTGGAGGGGGTACCCATCAAATCCTGGCAGCAAGGAGGAATCTGAAGACTCCTCTGAACTGCGCAGGACACAGGAGACCAGGTCCCCACATTCTGCCAGCCATTCCCAGGCTCGCAGAATCCGGGAAAACCTGGAAGAACAGACGGGAACCTCTGGGAGCAGTGCCTCTGAGTCCGAGGAAGAATGGACAAGGGTTACCCGAACCAAAAAGGCCAATAAGGCAAAAAGGGCCTTGCTTAAGGACCCCTTAAAGCAGATTAAGGCGATCAGGAGCGTCATCACGCCTTACCATAAGAACGCTAAGTATTCTGTTTGGGAGCACTTAGAGTTGTTTGAACAAATGATGGAGACTTTCCATTTGAAGGACAGCCAAAGCTGCATTCAATATGTAAAGTGGACCTTCTCCCCGGAATACTCCAGTTTCTTTGCGGGGCTGGAGGACCAAAATCATTTAAGATGGTCCACCTATAAGGCGGCCATCCTGAAACATTTTTCCGTTCACAGAAATCCTCAAGAGGCTCGCAAGGCAGCCTACAATTTGCAATGTGGGGAGGATCAGGCCCCACAAGAATTTGTGCAGGAGTTAAAGCGTGCTTTTGCACAGACCACAAGAAGGGTGCGCACAGATAGTAGAGAGTTTATAAATACGTTTTTCCATGCCTTGCCCAAATATATCATGACCCAGCTTGTGAGGGATTTTCATGAGAAAAGATCTTTAGACTGGGTCATTGAACAGGCTACCCGGATCTATGAGGTGCAGAAGCCCATAGAAAATAAAAGCAATGCCCAGAAAAACCCCAAAGCCAACAGCACCCCTGCTGCTGCCAAGGTGGCAGAGGTAAAGGTCACCCCCGTTTTGGATTTGGAGATGGGGGGGCCTAAAAACCTACCTGCACCTAATAATGCTAGGCCCAGAAGGTCTTCGGGCCAGTCACAGACAGGGAGCCAGGGAGGCAGCCCCACAAATGGGGTCCCTCGCTCTCCTGATTATGAAAGTCCACGTTACAAGGGAAATCGACCCATCCTGGGTTATGTGTGGACTCCTCCAGCCCAAGGGGGGGGATCCAGCCAAGCACCTAACCCAGGGAACTTCCCTCCAAACTTCCCACAGGAGGGCAGAAATTTACCAAACCCTGGGCAGAACTTTTTCCCCAGATATCCTCCCGACTTTCAGCCCCAAAACCATCCATCCTTCTTTCCCCAATTCCCTGAGCCCAGACCACTGAATCCGGGAGAGGGGAGGCCAAGGGTGGAGGGGTACCCAAATCTTCCCAACCAGGGGTACTACCAAAGAAGGGACAGCTACCCTTCCCGGGATCAGCCCAGGGGAGAAAACAGGGCCCCGTATCAGCCTGAGCGGGTTTCCCAGTTAGAGCGCCAGGTTCAAAACATGGCGCGGGATCTGGGTCACATACTGAGGGCTCAGCAGAACCCTCAGATGGGCGTGCCGGCGCAGAACGCACCCAACTCTGGACCTGGTGCTCCAGAACAATGACGGGGGCAGCACCCCGATAACTCACCGGTTCCCAGGGAGGAGGCACAAAGGGGAGGGGGGTGTAAAGCCTTGGAGGAAGCTTCCTTCCTCACTTGTAAACAGCCCCTGGAAACCCAGGAACCGGAAACAAAATCTCTTGCCCCTGAAAGTCTGCCTCCTAAGGAGCAGAGGGGGGGTAGGAGAAACAAAAGACCCAAACAGACTCAGTTTGAGGAGGAGGTACAGATCTTCCAATTTGAGGGAGAGGGATCCTCAGAGGATCCTGAGAAAAGGATCTTCTCCTTCAGAGAGGGGGGAACTCCTCCCAAAGAAAAATGGGTCCCTAGGAATGCAAATCCAGACTGGGGAGATGTGGAGACTGAGCTACCGCCGCCCACCATCTCATCCCAGAACCAACAGCAAGAAAATTCCCGGGTTCAAACCCATACTGGGGAATGCCTCCAAAAAGGGGGGGGCGGCCCAGAACCGGAGCCAGGGGAACCCACGATGGCTCTGATCTCCAGTTGCCAACTTTTTCTTTTAGATTCCCAAGACTCTCCACAGAATTCTGCCCAAATCTCTTCGCTAGCGATGTCCAAAACCAGAAAATTAGCCCACCAGTTGTCCAAAAATGTGCATTATCTGTGCCCCCTTGAGGAGAAGGAGGGAAGATATTATGCCCCAGTACAAGTACAGGGGCAGGGTACAATCTCAGCGCTGGTGGACACTGGATCTCAAGCTACCCTTCTGTCCAGAAGGGCCTTTGACGAACTGAATGCAGGAAGGGGAGAGAATTACCAAATTCCTCTCACCTCTCTTCCTGGACAACTGCAGAACTTTGACGGGAAGGAAATTCCCGTCGAGGGGACGGCAGACTTGGACATTAAGATCGGGCGACACAAGTTGAAACACCCGGTCATAGTAGTGACCCCAGAGGGCACCCCTTGTTTACTAGGGAATGACCTCCTGAGAAGGTTGTCACCCCTAATAGATTGCGTAAACAAGGTCCTCTGGACCCAGACTAGCCGACCAATAAAATTAAAACAGAGTGTCAACCATGTTAGTTTAAATGGCACATGCCACATGGTTGAACAAAAATCTGACCAAGTAGAATTTCACTTCCAGAACAACCAAATTCCAGACGTGACAGTAATAGCAGTAGGACAACAGACTGGTGATGGGGGGTCCTCTCTATTTCTGAAAATCAACCTTCCTTCCAGTCTAAAGTGGTATTCCACGCTGGAAGGAAACACTCTGAAATTCTATACTAATCCACAATCAGAAACTCCCACTCCTATAGTCCAGAAAGATGTGAAATCAGCTCAGAGCCTGGCTGAGATTCAGCAATTTGGAGAGCAGTTGTTCATCCCTGTTCAGTTAAATGATGGGAAGGACTCTGTTCTCGCTCGAGTGTGTGTGAACAACGGTAAGAGCTTCATCAGCGAAGCCATGTTCCGCCAACTCCCAAAAGATCCAGCCATTCCCACCTTCAAACTGATAGACAAATGGGAAATGGACCTGGAAGTACCTAATTCCAAACATCTCCTGCCAAGCAGGTGTATGCTCAAAATCTCCATTGGCAACAAGAGCATAGTCCACAATTGTTGGGTCGTGCGAGACGTCCCTGCCGCCTTTTACTTAGGCAGTGACATTCTCAATCGCTTTGCCATTAGTTTGGACCTAATAAACTTCAAAGCTTGGTCCCGATTAGCGGATAATCCCATGGGCTTTGATGATCCAGAAAAAGCATTTAGGTCAGCTCAATTGCTACCTTATGCAGTTGAAATTCAGGTAAAAGAGGAAGTCACCATCCCAGAAAGGACTCGACAATTCTCCCTGGAAGTGAAAGTTAAAAGAGGACAAGAGTTGAAAAACCCTGATGCTTACATACATCTAAATGCTTTTCTCCAGCAGCAAGGGTTGGGGGTAAACCCAACTCCATTAGTCAACATAGAACATGACACCATTCTAATAGAGGTGGATAACAGCGACTTAAAGAGTATTACTCTAGCCGCAGGCACCATTATTGGAATGGCGGTTGATGACCAACATTTTTCCATCGACTTATTAAATGAACTGTTAGGACCAATCCCTAAGGACTGTTTTGACAGTGACAGTGAGGACAATACAACACCAGACAGGATTTTTACCCGGCATGGGGGGAACTTCCTGGTGTACACTTCTTGCCCCTATGGTAAGGAAGATGTGACTTGTGACTTCAGGAGGGATGAGGTGATTTTCCAGGTCCATGATGGCTGCCTTGCCCACCTGAAGCCTCCGGTCCAAATCAGCACTCTGACCAGGGACTTCTCCACCCAGCTGGAGGAGGCTGCGGAGATAGCCAAACCAGAAGTCTTCCCAGGCTTCAGGCAGATGGTGGAAGAGAGAGTCAACCTAGCTGATGCCTGTGTGACTCTGGAACAAAAGCAAAAGTTGAAACAAGTTTTCTTGGATTTCCAAGATCTCTTTGCGGTAGACTCATATGACTGTGGTCGCACCGACATCCACACAACAACAATCCCCACGGACCCTGGCATGACTCCTGTGTTTGTGAAGCAATATCGCTTGCCTCTCGCATCAATGGAGTCCCTTACTGAAATAATTAAGAACCTTGAGTCCCGGGGAATAATCCGTCCAGTCCACAGCACCTTCAATAATCCGGTGCTGGGAATATTGAAGCCAAACGGCCAGTGGAGACTCTGTGCCGACCTCAGGGAGCTCAACAAACGGGTCCATACTTCCCGATGGCCTCTGCCCTACATTGACCAAGGGCTGGCCCAGATCCAGGGGTCACAGGTATTCACTGCAATAGACCTGACCAATGGATACTGGACTGTGCCTGTCAGTAGGGAGGACCAATACAAGCTGGCTTTTACCTTTGGGGGCCAGCAGTACACATGGACCCGGACTCCCTTCGGATACCTCAACTCCGGCAATGAATTCAACATTTTTCTACACAAGGCCATGCCCGACTTGGGTGCGAGGGGTAACCTGGCTTATGTAGATGATGTCCTCATCAAAAGTTCATCTGTGGAGGAACACATAGCGGAGATCCGTTATGTTCTGACACAGTTGAGGGCCGCCGGAGCAAAACTTTCCTTTCAGAAAGCACAGTGGTGTAGAACCCGTGTTAATTTCTTGGGGCATGAGATTACTCCTCAGGGTCTCTGTCCCCAGGAAAAGAAAGTGGAAGCCCTCCAAAAATTGAAAGACCCCACAACTCTGCGGGAACTAAGGAGCCTCCTTGGACTGACTAATTACAGCAGAAAGTTCATTGAGGGCTACGCAGAGATCACCAGACCCCTGATTCATCTCCTGAAGGGGGGGGTCAAGTGGGAATGGGGTCCAGAACAAGCCGAGGCCGTAAAACAACTCAAAAGAAGCCTCTCACAAGCGCCTTGCCTAGCTTACCCGGTCAGAAACAAGGAGTTCTTCCTGGAGACAGGGTTCTCTAATACGTGCTTGACGGCAGTATTATATCAAAAGCATGACAAGGTCAATAAAGTAATCTCCTATGCGAGCAAAACTTTATCCTCTGTGGAGGAAAAATTCAACGATTGTGAGAAGGCACTCCTGGCAACGGTGTGGGCATTGAAGAATTACCGCCCGTTTATCCAGGGGGAACACATCATAGTGGAGACTCCACACCAGCCTCTGCAATATCTCCAAAGTGACAGAATCCGGGCCGGAAATGTGAGTAATTCCCGAATTACTTCCTGGATTCTGTCAATGCAAGGCTTTCCTGTGGAGGTCAGATATGGCCAAAACAAGAAGAGTCCCCTCGCGCAAGGTCTGGCTGACTTGCATGATTGTGCCAGAGAAAACTGTCTCGAGGACGAAAGTCTAAAAATAAAGGACAACATGGAGGCATACCTTAATTCCCCACACAAAGTCTTTGAAGAAGACAAGTGTGAGGGAATGCCCACTGTCTATGTGGATGGATGCTCTTACCATGTTGACAACGACAGGGAGAAAGAACTGGTGGCTGGCGTAGGGAATGCATGGGTGAATGAGTCCCCAGAACCCTCCGCTGGATACAAAATTGGTCCCCGAAGTAGTCAGGTGGCAGAATTGATGGCTGTGCATCAGGCCATCCTCACTGCTGTCCAGCATCAACTCCACGAACTGGTCATAATCACAGATTCGGATTATGTACGGAACGGGTTCGTGGAGCACCTGGTTAATTGGAAAACCAGAGGCATGTTATGTGCTAACAACAAACCCTTGAAACATGGGAAGTTGATCCAAAACATTGATGATTTGGTCACCTCGAATGAGATGACCATCTATTGGAAAAAGATCAAGGGTCATTCCAAAGTAGAGGGACCAGACAAAACTGGAAATGACTTAGCTGATCAGCTGGCCAAAACCGGAGCCATCCAAGGGGATCTAATTGAGATTGAGTCCCTGTTGGGGGAAATCCAGGTCACTGCAATCACTAGGTCCCAGACAAATGCTCACAACGACCTTTCAATTGCACAATGGAGTAAGGAGACCCCTGATGCTGATTTGATTACCGCTCAGAAGGGGGATCCAATTATTGGTAAATTTTACCAGCACCTGGAGGACCCTGAGAACTTTCCCCTGACGGATACCGATTACATTGGGAAAGAGGACCTAAGAGTGTTGATGAAATGTCCAAAAATGTTCCGGATCCAAGACGGTTTGCTGGTAAGGAAATCCAAAGCTGGCCACGATCAGTGGGTGGTTCCTACCTCATTCCGAAGCCTGATGTTAAGTCACGCCCATGATGCGGCCACCGCCGGTCATAGGGGGTTTCACACAACACTGGAAATCTTAAGAGAGGTTGCATACTGGCCACACATGGGCCAGGACCTCAACCAATATTTGAAGGGGTGTCTTGTGTGTGCACAATTTCAGCCATCATCCCTCACGCACCGCGCGCCTCTCCAAAAGAGGGGGATGACACTGCCATGGTCAGATTTACAAATCGACTTTGTAGGCCCTGTGATTCGCTCGGCTAGGGGGAATAAGTACATGTTGACTGTGACATGCTTGTTTACCAAGTGGGTGGAATGTCTCCCAGCCCCAAACTGCAAGGCAGAAACTGCAGCTGCCTTGATGATTAACCACATCTTTTCCCGTTTTGGTCTACCTCAAAGGATTGAGTCAGACAGAGGTAGCCACTTCACCAGTGAAGTAATGACAAAGATGTGGGAGATACTGGGGGTCAAGAGAAAGCTGCATATTGCTTATAGACCAGCTTCTTCTGGGGCAGTAGAGAGATATAACCGGACAATTGTGAGCATATTAAAGAAGTTTGTGGCAGATTCTGGGCCAAGTTGGGATATCCGATTACCTCTGGTCCTAATGGCCATCAGATCTACCCCTTCATCTGCAACCAAAATGTCACCATTTGAGTTGATGACTGGGCACAAGATGGTGCTTCCGCAGCATTTGCTCTACAGGACCCAAGAGCAGACACTGATAAATGCCTCCACTACTCATGAGTATGTAGAGAATTTAAGGAAACACCTTCAACATGCTTTTGCTTACGCTCAGCGGAATCTAGAAAGATCGGCTGATAGCATGAAGACCCACTATGACCTGAAGACTTCCAGGAAGGAATATCAGGTGGGGGACCGGGTCTATCTATACAACTTCCAAAGGAACCAGGCCAAGCAGCGCAAATTTTTGCCTACATGGAAAGGACCCTTTGAGATCATCGACAAGATCTCACCTGTGGCCTACAAAATCCACATCCCCAAAGGCGGTTCGGCAGAGGGGGAAGACAAGTGGGTCCACATAAACCAGTTGAAATGTTGCCATCCCAGGCACACTCTGCAACAACTGGAGGAATCCTCTGGAATCCTAGCGGGTACTGTCTCAGACTAATTCATTTCCAATCATAAAACATACCACATCTAGTCTCTAAAATATTGTGATTTGCATAAAACTGTCTCTTAGTTATACTGTTTTTTATCAAAATAAGAATGTAATGTTTCGTCATGATGAAATGCATATGCTGTCCCACCATCTCAACAGTGGTGGAAAAAGTCTATGAGTAGGTATTGCCGCTCTTCCTTTGTCGTCCTAGGAGAAAGAAAACCTGAAGACGGGCCAAGGACGATGATACGGAGACCGGGAATGAAGATTCAATGGGCCTAGTGGACCGCCCAATATTCCCATCAGGACCGGCGAGGAGAACCATCGATCAGTACCGGATGGAGAAGAAGATGCTGAACTGTGCCATCTACAGAAGAGGAAGAAGATTATGCGGACAGACCGGTGCATGGGTCAAAACCCTTGTGCACGCGACTCCCCATCGACTCAAATTCAAGGGGCAGTCACGTGGGGGGGGCTTGTTGGGTGTCCTGACCCACGTTTAAGCTATCATGCCACAACATTTGGTGCTGTGGGCTTAGAAAATTCAAGATGGCAGAAAACCCACATGTGCGCCGAAATCCAGGAAAGCTGCGCAGTTTGTGCGCACACCAAAATGGTTGCCTCACTTGCCACCCACCAGTGCGAGAATGAAAGGCTGGGTTGCCATGAGGGAAATGGGTTGCCAAAGGAAAAACAGTAGCGCCGGTTAGCTTCAAAGCGCTTTAAAACCACCATTGGACTACCCGCACAGTAGTCTGAAACCATTGGGAATGGAAATGCTGATTGCCAAATGCAACCTAGAATTGTGGGGAATTCATTTCTTAAATCCCAAAAATGGGTGCAGTACCAGTACTCACCACTATCCAAAAGCCGGCGTTTTAAAACCACTCTGTTTCCCTGAAGGCAAGTCAAAATGCCTATTTTCAAACATTGCAATATGTGCAAAATATTTACTGAACACCAGCAGACATTTGGCAGAATGGAGTTTTGTGTGCCTACAAAATCTGGGAAATGAAGATCATAAGACAAGGTTTATAACAAGACTGGCTGAGCTGTGGATTGCAGCAGTTTAAGTTGCACTGGATTTAAAGACACTAAAATCGAAAATGTTTAGATTAAATGAGTGACCTATGTTTGGTATCACATGCCTTTGTAACTGTTGAAATGTCATAGTTTTGCACTTAGAATCAGCATCCTAGCTGCATGTGTAAAATTGCAAGTTAAGTTAAAAAGCAACAAAAAAACCTGCCAGTTAGCTGAAGGTCTGGCTTAAGGAACTTGATTTTGCTTGGCAGCTACCCCCATCAGGAGTGAAACTTGAGTCACCACTGTGTTCCCAGGCCAACCTTCCTTTTGCTGCCCACACTAAGGATATGCCATCTATCTGATAATTGAATTACCTGTGCTCTGCAGGAGAATGAACAAAGCCCTCTTCACTCAGGCAAAGGTTTTATTACGCAGTCGTAAAATGTAGCTTCCTCTTGGCAGGAGCTGGGAGGGGCACTGCCTGTGAGAGCAAGCTGGCTTGGCAGAACTGGATTAACCAGTATTTCTACCTTGTGCTGAGAGAAAACCACACCCCTTTGTAGCCAGAATATTGTTTAGAAAAAGATTAATAACTCATGGTGCGGACATGTGAAAATTTTATAAATGATACCATAATTCTTGTGATTTTTCTGCCCACAGTTTAAGAGGTTTTTAGAACCGGTGGTATGTACAGGGGGGTGTCAGCGGAAAAGTGGATATTACTCTAAATGTGTGCATGTTAAAAATCTGAAACTTCATCAGTTAATGTCCCTACTCCCTGCGCACATGTATGTAAAGTTGGGTCCATGTCAGAAATTGAAAAATCAGTTAAAAAGTCAATTATGTACCATCTCTGAATGCAAGCTCCTAGAAAGAGCAGATTTGGACAGAGACATGGCTAAATTCAGCTACACCATGTATATGTAATTTCAAGCAACTGTGTAACTGTGAAATATGTCTTTTATTATCAAATATAGAATGTGCGCAATCTGACAAGGGAGTGCCCTCTTGGCAAGCCATAAAATGACATCACTCTGACTCACAGTTCATTCCCCAATCAAGGGGAGGAATGAAAGCTGGACCAATGACAAGTGAGAGGGGCAAGTCTAGTGATGCAACACACACACCCACTCTCAAAAACACATAAAAGCAGAGAGTCTGGACAGATAGGGACCTTCAATTCCATTTGCTGCAACGCGCTCTGCCGGACCATACAACATCCTGAGATCCAGACTTCAAATTCATCAACCTACAGAAAGCCAAACTAGAGACCAGACCAGAGAGAGAAAGCAGTGCTGTACCCAGAGAGAAAGCAGTGCTGTGCCCAGAGAGAGACCCGAGCCCAGTCTAAAACCCTGACCATATCCGTGATGAGGCCCATTTAATTCAAGAATATAGTGTGAGTACCCAGCAGGACTGTGTAGAACCAAGCTTTTAGTTTAAATTCATCTAATTCAATCTATTTAACCTAAGTAGAACTGCCTGATAGCTCCAAATCTGTCACCTGTCATTCTAGCTGCAAAAAGCTGCACTTGTCTTTTTGAAACTTTAAAATTTCAAATCTGAAAAACGACCTTCACAAAATCGGTCATATCTCCGCAACCGTTTGGGCTAGAGACTTGCAATAACTTTCATTTGGAAGCTGAGATCCTAGGCTTTCCTAGGACCCCAAAACGATAGGGATAGTCCTTGCGGTTCCTCTGTAATAGCGCTCAGCGCATCCGCGAATTTTGCCGCGATTTGCAAATTTCTTCACGTGTAAAAAGCTGCTGCTGCTTGCCTTCCATTTGCCAGAAATTCGTTTAACCTGCTAATCATTCCTGAATCATTGCTAGTGTGAGCCTGGACTAATATTAACTAGATACCACTCACCCTGAACCTCTGAAAGGGAATTAAAAGCAAATTTAGCATATTTCTCATCCATTGATATTTCAAAACTCCTATCTGTTTTCTGTTGTCTAAGCTTGCTGGGGTGAACTGAATTACATTGATTGCATTTCTGAGAACTGTGTGTTTCCTCCCATTTCCTTGCATTGCATAAAGAGGGGGGGAGTGAATAGCCAGAGAAAAGTGATTACATTGTTGGGTTGAAATCATATTGAGTATTTTCTGTACTGCATTCAGTGAATATTACATCCAGTTGAACTCTATAAAGCATTCTCTACCACATTATACTTCTGTACCTATTTACCAGTGTGCTACCTTATCCATTCCTTGTCAACTCCTTATTGATTATAGAGAAGCGTGTTAGTGCCAGATTCTCTGTTGTTGATCTTTATCATATCAGATTAAGTGTGCTATTCAATTATTAATTTATTATAAAGTGTGATATATATATATTTTAAATTATCAAATAAACCTTTTAAACTTGCAAAACAGAAATACTTCTTGGCTCAGTGGGGTCAGGGGGATTCCAAGAGAGGGGTGTTATATAGGGGTAGTCATCCAGAACGCATGAACTGGACATAAAGATATATCAATAAGGGTTTTCATTCAGTATTATAGACTAGGCGTTGACTTAGCTGTAGTGTTGAATTGAATCCTCTTACAACGTGTGGTTCGAGTGCGTGTGGGCGTTCCGTCTGCTTCCCTGCAGTACATCCCCAGTTACGCCCTTATTTTTGCGCGTTGTTCCCCATTCCGCGCGTTACGCCCCGTGTCCCGCCCACTTTCTGGTTTATGCGCCGAGGTTGTGCGCTTTCACTGTGCGCGTCGCGCACGCCTTTCGGGATGTTGCAGTGACTTGTGCGCCATGCACGGGTTTGGCGCACATCTTGAGGTGTACACGCGCATGGACTTCCATGAATCGCACGCCTGTTTTTTTCAGCTTGCGCCTGCTTGCGCCTGCTTGCGCGAAGATTTTCGGCGCACGTTTGTTCCATGAATCGGCCCCAAAATGACAGCGCCACAGGATGATGCCAGTGTTTGAAGGGAATCACATCACTTGGAGTCAAGACTAATTAGATTGTAGATAAAAAATGATGCACATTTTTAAACTCAGACAACCCTTCTCCCTCTTCAGCACCAAACCTCAGACTCTTATTTCCTTATCCTCCAGGCTCGCTCATTCAATCCTACATTTCTTTGAATATATCCACTACAGCGCACATGTACTGGTGCTACCTTCTGCTTGCCCTTTGTCTGTCTCCCAGCTGTGAACCTATGGCGTCTACCATGCTGTTCAGTTCCCCATCTCCCACTGTGAATGACTTATGATTCTTCTCAACTGGCCCAAGTCTGAACTATCATTTATCCTCACCTAGCCTCACCACGTGCAGGCCTTATTAAATGTGCCCTGTGCAGTGCACTCCTCTGTTTCTTGAACTTGTGTTTGTTGCTGTAAGGATTGGTAACTTAAGATAACAGGCACACACCAGCAGCGGATAATACTTGTTAAGCAATGTTGTCATAATGGAATCATGTATTAAGCTTGGTGTGTTAGAATAGGTGTTCAAAGCATTGCTTGTTGGGTGTCAAACACCACACGCAGACAATAGTTTTGGAGTACTTCTGAAAGTTCTAGTAGTGTGGTCGTGCAAGTGTAGTGACCGCTTTAACATGTGCTTGCTTGACTGGCTATTGAGGCTGGACTTCAGGGAACGGGTTTCTGAAGATAAGCAGGCGCCAGGCTGGGGAGGCCTTCTGTAGGATGTGTGTCACTTTGCATTCCATACTGTGCCCTGCAGGTATCCATCAGTTGAGTATAGAGCACGATCACTTAACTCTGACTTAATGCACTTTCCGACTCAACGGTTTTGTACTTTTTTAAAATTGTGTAACATTTTCATCATTTTTGCATGAGTATATTTTTCAGCACACACCCAATGGAAGTGGATTGGAGTAGCCAAGCAGTGCAATAGGGATCTGGTCACCTGCACCCAATAGTTCCTCTGGAAGAATGAGGATAACAATGTGCTCTACCGCTGCATTACATGGGGTACTCGTGTGTTACTGAATGAGTAGCCATCCTCAATGGTTCACCTCTGTCAAGGGTGGGTGGTTCGCATGTATGTTGACTGACAGCAGCATATCAGCTGGAGGCCATATTAATGTAGAAAACTGATTAGGCATCTGCAGTCCTGCCCTGGCCAACATGTCCACTCTTGAACCACAGAAGAGTCTAAGTGCCCCTAGTTCACATCTGTAATTACTAACTTTTGGTGTTTATGCATAAGGGCCAAGGACCATGTTACGAATTACTCATATGCAATGCGTATTATTATTATTTGATGTTATGGTATTTATTGAGCGTGGACCTAGCTTTGAGATGCAACGGAGCGCGTTTACAGAGCTATACACCAATACAGATACATAACGGAGCGTTTTACCGAGGTGTGCAACATTACAGACGCGTAACAGATCACTTTTCAGAGGTAACAACAGACCATATATACAGCGGGTGTATGATGCATAGGGGCACAGAGGAGGGGTGCAGCTGTACTGGGTGGCGGGGAGGAGAAGGCCAGGTGGCTTCTAGCGAGTCAGGTGGCGCGAGGGGCGACACATAAGTGTAAATCAGAAGGTGTGCCCAGCATAACTGCTCCCTGATGGCGATGCAGGAGACTGCATATATTTTCTCTCGCGGCAGCGATTAGGCGATCACTTATGCACAGGCGCGTTATAAATGCCACATCATATCACATCATATCAGTCTAACACAAGGAATGTGTAGTGCTCATGGTCCAGAGGGGTGTCTCTTCCTGTGCCCATGTTCCGGGGCCAATGCCCTGCCACTCCCAGCCTGGCATTGGAGAAGGCAAGTGCATTAACTCAATATGAATGCACATGTCCACTCTTTGCTAGTGTTCACGCGCACTGATTTTAATTGCACTGTCATTGTGTTCATTATATTAATGTATTGTGTGCAGTGTTTTTATCTTCCCAATTCGGTGTCTCAGTACTGGTTTTTTTAATGTGGGTGTTTCCAGCTGATAAACACGTCTTTCTGTGCGCGAGACTCATCTGTCATCTACTCATTTCGCAAATAGCACGTTTCTTTTTAGAATTATAGGTGCTTTGTTTAAAAACTAATCTCTATCTTTTTTCAGGAGGAGAGGCTGGTCCAAGCACATACATCCTCACAGAATTAACATGTAACAATTGGATATTAAAGTATGCAAACGCGTCCTGCTTACGTTTAGGCCATCGAGAAGGTACTGCTGCGCGAACATGCCCTGTTTAAAATGCACTTTGATATGCACTAAAAGCAATTTTTGTGCTGCTAAATATATACATGAAACTGTTCCCTATGGTTAGACTTGACACCGCAGGACATGGCACACCGTGGGTTTTGGAATGAACAATAAATATGCAAATCACCTCCGCGAACATTATTTGTACATTTGGCCCGTGCATCTCCAATGTAGCTCTTCGCAAAGCATTACTGGATTCTGCTGTTCACTGGGTCGTCGTGCTCACCAGCAGTTCCACGTTACAGAAAAACACATTCTGTTCGAATGTCTTTAAAGCATGTGTATTGTAGTTCCTAGTGAATCCAATCAGACGTGTGCATATTACAGGACCAGGTCAGCATTTAGATATCCAATGCCTGGCTCCTGCCCCTCTGTAATGTTTTAGGAAAGTCGAACCTTTTGCACTTGCACATCCGGTGCAAGTTTTCCCTGCTGTGGAATGATAGCAGTCCCTATTGTCAGGAAAAGCTACCCGCAGCAGACCACTTAATTCTTGGTCTCTGACATCCCTAAAAAGCTTACATTAAAATGTTTCGAATCCCCATGTCTAGCATTTGCAGTTCAAGGCATGAACAAATGTTCCCAAGGGCTAGTCTCTATGCGTCAAATTAAACGTCTCATTATAATGGATTACACTTTATTGCCCACCGAGACTTAGGTGGCAGGCTCCCATTGTGACAAATTGGCTTATGCTCTGCAGGAGTACAAGGATGAGTACAGGCTAAAGCACCCACTCAGCCCTCACACCTCTACACACCAAGAGCCAACACAATCATAAAGGTAAAACAGGCACAGTCAGGAGATATACCTACTTGGCCTTGTGTGGTAACGTGGCCTATATTCTCGACAGGGGCAGTTGAATTGTCTCAAACTTAATGATGAATAAGGTGTACAGACTAGGTTTACTATAGTTGAAAGGCCATAGGAGTAGTGGGGCATGCAGCAGGAGGGCTCAATCGTCTTGTCATTGTCTTGGTCAATGTGTGGAATTGCTATGCAGTCTATTGCCGGTGATCTAATGATCGTGGACGATAGAGCATGCATACCGAAGGCCATGGAAGGTTTGAGGGTAAGCCCCACCCCATTTCACATATGAGTGCATGCAGAGGCTTTAATGCCCTGATTGCAGAGAAGCCTGGAAGAGGGAAGACACTGGCGTGTAGAGAAGGTGCGTTTGTCTGTGTGTTTGTGTGTTGTGTGTATGCTTGGTGTAAGTGGTGTGTGGGGTTGGAGGTGGGTGGTGGTGCAAGCTATGTATGTGGCAGGGGAGGAAAAAGCAAAAGAGAATTTCTAGGCTGAAACCCCCTGATTAAAATTACATTGTGCTAACGTGGGAGAAATTGGGACAGACAAGGTGAGGGCTTACTAAAACCCCCAAAATTGCTATTTTCCCACCCGTTGAAGGCAAAGAAATTGGCCCTAAATGCAGCTTTTTTGATATGAGGCCTTCAACAGGCAGAATTTAGACATAGAACTTTGAAATTGGACCGCTGTGAGAATCGATCCTGGACTTCGGTTTATTTTTTATCAAATATATGTTCCCCCTAACTTGCCGTCTTACCTTACCTGGTGCAATCCTTGACTCTAGGCTATCACTCAGCTAGCAAATTAATTGATTTACAAAAATATCCTACTTCAAACTCAGTCTATTAAAGTCAATATGCCCCACTACTGATTGCCTACATAAGGCGCAGCTGTTGCAAGCTATTCTTTTACACCGATTTGACTTCCTTGAGACTCTTTATCTAGGCTTCCCAAAAAATCGAATTGGGCAACTGGCGCTTGTCATGAACAGAGCAGCAAGAATGTTCTTCAGACTGAAAACATGCAATCCCACCCATCCTTCTTTGAGAGGGCTGCATTTCCTTCTCTGGGAGAAGTGGATCTGGTTCAAATCACTCTCCTACCCCCACAGACGTTGTTGTAAAAAATGTCTGTGCCCCATTATTTATTTATTTATTTATTTGTGTATGTATTACATTGGTATAGCGCACAGCAGCCCTTGGGCATCGAGGCGCTGTTACTTGAACAGAACTTAGTTACAGGGAGCGGACACCCGGGGAGCAGCAGTTATACATTGAAAAGAAATAGAGCAAATATACATTGAGATACATATAATATACATATAAGCATGGTACATTTATGTGAAAAACAGGTTTGGCTGTAAATTATGGCGTACTTCAGGTGTAGAGCACAATTTTCATGGCTTTGCAAAAAGTCATGATGGATGCCTCGCCTCGCAGGGTGGGAGGTAGGGCATTCCAATGTGAAGGGGCTAATTAGGGGAAGCTAGAGCCACCTGCTCTAGATCTTCTTACCACAGGCACACCGAGCATGTTGGCATAGGGTGTCCTAATTGGCCTTGTGGAGGTGGATTGGTGAATCCTTTGTGAGAGGTATTCAGGTGCATAGAGGTAGATGCACTTGTGGTTCAGTGTCAGGGTTTTGAATAAGATTCTCTCTTTTTTTGGGAGCCAGTGGCCTGCTTTCCTGGCAGCAGTAATGCGCTCTCTTTTGGAAATGCCTTGAGTTGTGCGCAGTGCATTGTTCTGGATGATTATCCAGGTTTTTGGTGGAGGTTTCAAGGAAGAGAACATTGCAGTAGTCTAACCTTGAGCCTGTGATGGCTCTGGCTATGTTGGTGCAGTTCTCTTTGGAGAGAAATGGCCTAGCTGTGTTAATTAGTTTGGCATGGTAGGCTGCCGAGGAGGTGATAGCACTGACTTGTTTGTTCATGGATAGGTTCTGGAAGACGATTAAGATTAATCTTTTCTCACAGACTCCAACTGAACTTTGCGGGAAAAGCAGAAGGACAGTGCTTTGGATCCAGTGACCTGCACGGAATAAGAATTTACCTCTCTTTTTTTTCTTTCAAAGTCTTTTTTTGTTTAGGGCAGTAGACAAAACAACCTTAAGAGATATACAGGAGCAGGTAATGTAAAACAAGAAAAAGACAAGATGATGTACATTTGAAGAAAGAAGAAATCTAAAAGCAAGCCTTCATCTAAATAACTTTGGGGTGGTCTCCCCTCCTAACTTCGACCAAACCCTTGGTGACCCACAACATGCTCTTAAATTTCTCTAATGTGTCAGCCTTGCATTGCACCTAGAGAGTGACCTGAACCATTAGGAATGGTCTCTTTGCCCACCGTTCCCTAGTACCTCCTCCGCCACCCCACCCACTTTTGTTTCCCTAGCGGGCACCTTGAAGCAATTGTAACAATGTTGGGTGATCTATCTCGCAGCCAGCACAGGTCTCTCTCCAAAGAGAGAGCTGGAGACCTGGAATATGATGCTCTCAAGGTGAGAGGTATGAAATTACCCCTGCTGAAATATTATGCCACAAACAGTCTGGTCCTGTTTCCGTTATAACTAAGATTAAGGCTGCCGACTGCCCTAGATATACCTTAATGGGCAGGTTAAATGTGCTCTGTCTCAGAACAAGGGCACCAAGGTTGGGTTTGGATAAGGTCTGGCCATGTGGTTTGGGATGTGGAGAAGATCTCCTACATTTCTTAATGCACTGTAAACTCCTGATTAAATTAGGAAAACAGCGTCTAAGGCCTCATGTTATCAAGAATCAATGATGGACGCGGGCAAGCTATGTTATTTTTTATGAACAGTGAAGATGAGAAATGTCTAACTGATGCACCTCATTTTATCAAGGAGGCTTTAGATGTTGTTTACAGAAATAGGCCGCTGGTGAAATAAGATAGCAGCCTGATATTTTAAAGATTTTCATTGTATTTTAGGTTGTATTTTATTTCCTGTTGTGAATGGCTGAGGTTGGGAGTTTTTAATGTTGTTGTTTGTGATTGTTAGTTAATGGATTCTAATTCCGAAAACAACATCTCTCTCCATTGAATCTGTTTGCTATGTGCTTGGCAAGATTTGTGAACCAAAATAAAATAAAGAAGCTCGAAATTGAAAGTTAAGGCAGTAACTTATCTTTTTCCCCAGGTTGAGCGTCACACAGTCACACTGTCACACCGTCATAAAAAAAAAAAGGAGTGCGCTCCCGCTGAGCCAGCTCCCTCAGTACAGGGAGACATGAAAGCGGAAGGAAGATCCGACAGGAATGAGATTCCCAGTGGAGGAAAGAGTTTGCCAGTTCCCATTTCTGGGCAGGAATGCCACAATTGAATATTCATGTGTTCACCATTTTCCTTAAACCGTCCATTCTTCCCATGTACCACCCAATGTAAAGACAGTGATGCAGACAGTCGCAGTTGTCTGTCAAACTAAGTCTAATGAAAGTGATATAAATAAAAACAGCCTTCCTATCTTTATTGTTTACCAGATTACATTTTCATTCCGATAATACAAGAGAAACATGTGACCATCCCTTGTTCACAAACAGCATTGGCATTTGGCTGTGTTTTCAGCCTAATTTGCAGGAGAAACCTTTCCAGCAATGCCATTTGTCCCTGCAGGGGATTTAATGTTGCTCATTGTAGTAGCCATGGCATCTGTTTAATCATGCTATTGACAACGTGTCAGAAATAAAGAAAATGTATGGTAGCGACCAACAAAAGGCATTTTTCTAAAGCTTCTCTGCGAAACATTGAAATTATTTTGCATGGCCATTACTCAAATTGGCTAACAATGGCAAATCAATGGTTCTTATTTGCGGTGTTGTACATCAAGCAAAACAGCAATGGCATTGTGTATTGTTTGTGGGTTTGGTATAACCGGACAGGCATTGGAAGCAGAATAGGAGGTAAAAGGGAGTTGGAGTGATGAAGGGAAGACGAAGGAATACAAATAGACACGGTTCGGGGAGAGTAGTAGAGGAAAACAACCAACACGAATTAGTGAGGGGCAACATGAACGCGTGCAAGAAAGGGAAGGAGAACGGAAGAACTGAGAGAATGGAGGAGAAAGAGGCAGGAAAGAGGGAATGTGAGAGAGCTGAGAGAGACATATAGCAAGATGATAGGCTGCTGGCAATAGAGTGAGGCAGCAGCAGAGAAGTGAGGGTGAAAAGAAAGGAGTGCGAGAGAGAGAGGGCAACTCCGACAGGAAAAGAAGGAGCGAGGAAGAGATATTGAGACAGAAGGAACACAGGCCTCGGAAAGAAGCTTGTGCAGAGTGAGAAACAGAGCGTGCAAGAGAGAATCCCGGAAGGCGGAAAATAGAGTTGCACGGAAAGGAAAAAAAAATGAACAGATAATGAAAGAATGCACAGAGAAGGTTTGTGACGAATGGAAGAGAGGGAGGGTCACTGGAAAGGTAAGGCAAGTGCTGAGAGAATAAAAGAGTAGAGAAAATAACCAATCGGGCTAAGAGTGGCAGACCAAGCAATCAATGATGAGGTTATTTAGGTGAGAGACAGAAGGATACGGAGACTGCAGAAAAGGCAAGAAACGAATGGGTTAAAGTTAAGAGGAGAAGAAAACTAGAGGTGGTAATTGCAACCAGTGGAACTAGAGAGACTGAAATGGAGAAGCGCACATTAAAAGGGCAGGCAGCGTACTGCTAGAGAGAGCATGGAAGCAAAACCAGGCAGGCCTAGGATAAACACCACCGCTGTTTGTGTGATCCTTCCAATAATCTCCCTCTCATGGGATTGTATTTTCCAAAGAGTTACTATTTGAGGAAGCCAATATCTTTAAAACAAAGGATCCCTAGGAACATCCCCCAAAGATACAAAGTGTAAATATATTTGAGGATATGCCATCACTGCAGAATGAGATTATCTGCACACGGAGCACATTGTTCAGCAGCTTTGCAAAAGATACACAACACGCACACCTGGGAGTTTTCCAGGGGAGGAAAGGCATCTTTGGAAGCCTACAAATTACCATAAGTGAAACGGAATCCGTCACACAAATCAGATGTACGTACATGGTGAGATGGTGAACGCCAACATGTCCAAGCTCTGTGCATGTTGCCACTTCCACGTCCTTTCTTTGCCCCCAGCAGGTCCCTTCTTTCCAGCTGCATTGATGCACGCCCAGCGCCATCTCGTCTGCCAGTGGTTGCTCTGCTGCATCATTCATTTTGTATTGAAGGCAGTGGACATTTATGTTTTGTTTGTAGTGATGTAAGCAATATTGTTATTGTTATCGCATACACCATGGGTTTGCAGCCTGTGACACTTCATATGTTGTGGACTATAACTCCCATCAGCTTTAGCCAGCATAGTCAATGGTGAGGGATCATGGGAGTCCTAGTTCAAACCATCTGGAGGGCTGCAGGTTGCAGGTTCCCGGTGTACACACACATGTTAATGCATTTGTTCACTGATGCACACAGTCCTGTGGAGCTGGCATATATGACTGCAAGTTTGATAGTTCACCTTTGGGTTCACCCCTTGGCTGCATTTTGCTTTCAAATGTCCTAGTGATTGCTTTCGTGACAAAACCATACCTGGTAGCTTGCCATCCATTCCCAAGCCGCTATTTTGAAATTAATTCTTGCATTGGTCCAAAATGTTTAATTTATATTTGAAAACACCTATGATGCTCTCGTGTTTTAATGCCACCCTGAGAGAGTACCGCAAACAGGGCTTCGCACACATTGAGCTGGGACCCTATTATGTAACATTGTGAGTCCAGGCCAGACAAATGAGGCCCTGATTTTTATGGCCCTGGATTATTGATGTAACGTCGTTTCATTGTCAGTCATTGTTATGACTGACTTTTAAACCAGTACAACATTACGAAAAATGTTATCGACATTTTGTGGGGGGTTTTGGAAAGGGTAGATAAGGGGTAGGGGGTCGGGAATAGTTAAAAATAGTTGGGGAGGGGGTGTTTGGGAGGGGAACCGCTCTCCCCCAAAAAGTGAAATAATTTGATGACCTTTTTCGTAATTTTGCACTCGTTTAAAAAAGCAGTCGTAAACATGACTGACGATGAAAGAACATAGCACCGGAGTATTATTGTTGTTGCATGCTTAGGTGCTTGCATTATGTTAAGGTTACGCCAGAATTAATTGAAACATTAATCTAATGTTCATGACATGTTCGCATTGTGTTTTCTTTGATGGGTATCCCGTAAGCCCTTCATAGTGACAGGTGGTGGCAACTGGGGAACTGCCCAGAAGTCAAGTGACGGTATATCCTTACGTTACTGAGCTAAAGCTTCTTAAAGGAAGCATTGGACTGTGGTTCGAATACAGTTCCTACACTGGTCAAGGACAAGCTGTGTTTTTTTGTGTTCATTAATAATTTGTAACCTTACCAATAGCTAACATAACAGTATTCAAATGTTATACAACTGACAAAGAACTACATGTGTGGTGAACACAGGCATCTGAACAGTGCTTTACCCGGTGAGCTATTTTGCCAGTGTGAACATGGCATATCGAAATGCATATGTAAGTTTGCTTCCCAGTATTTCAACACATGTTGACTCCACCAGTGCAAAAAACTACTATGCCAAGTACAAGTGGCAACTACATGTGTCCCACATCAAGATAAAGGGTGTGACGTGGAGGAAATGTGATTTAGTTTCTTTAATTTCTTTGTAAACCTTACCTCAGCAAAGCGAAGGCATTTGCTATCCTAACAGAGGGGTGCCTGCCAAGAACGAGAGGGGACAAATGCACATGTCGTCCCAGTTCATCACCCCAGTAGCTAGATAACTGAGCAGCATAATCTTTGCCTTTTGAATCAGTGGGCCTCATTACAAGTGTGGTGTTGTCTCAGTGGTAAATCCGCTGAGAGACCACCAAATGTAAGTACCGTTACCGCCAAATGGTCTGGGGGTATTGCCGTCGCATTAAGCGGTATTAGTCCTCATGAACACCATGGGGGATTTCAGTGGTATTACTGCTGAGGTAATTCTGCCCAAATTGATTTTAGTTGGCAGAAAGTTTGGGGATTTACCTCTAACCCTTAGCCGGGGGTGAATCCTCCACCTCTCTGGCAAGCTCATAGTTAGGCGGTGCCGTGATGCAGACATAATGGCATTACCGCTACATTTTTACTACACCGCCCAACTTAAAATGAGGCCAAGTCTTCAGCGTGTGACACATGTTTGATCCCAGAGGTGGTTGTATTGTTTTTTGCTTTTTATTTACATGCTCCATATCTATTTATGACTGCATGAGTACTGATGGTTGAGGGCCCAGAGTAACAATAAAAGAGATAACAAGTGGTGTCCCTTAAAACGGAGCGTGGCGTTCACACCACCCCCACAGCTTCTACCTCTGTACACTGAGGGGAGTAACAGCAGTGACAAGATATGAATATTAAAAACCTTCAGAGCACAGATGATGTGTACCTAGATATGGAGCCTGCATACCACTGCACTGAGCTACACAGATGCCAACAAAAAGGTTGGGAACTATGATTGACTTTTGAAGCTTTGGGGCAAGCACAGCATTACCATCAGCAGCTAATCCTCAGCCACTTGGATATCAAGGTTGAAGCACCAGCCAAGGCCAGGATTTCAGACTTAAACACCAGACTATATTTGTGGACTTAACACGAGGGGCGGGGGGAGAGCAGGTATGTAAAGAAAACGAAAATCCTGTGGTCTCTGCCTGCTGGATTGCCCTGCCTTGGACTAAGAACACCTGGGGCTTTTTTGCGCTCAAGGGGTGGGATAAAGATTATAACTGGCCTGTCAGCCATCTTGGAAACTAGTAATCTCTCTGACATTCTTCCCTGTGCTGCTTGTGCTCTACTGAGAGCCCCTGGTCTCCCAGCTTGTGAATTCAATACTGGAATCACGCTAGGCGTGCCTTTTATGTATCCCTTTTAGTTAATAGTCTGTGTGATTAAGGACACTACAACATTGTATTCTCAGCAAAGAAACTCTTCCAGAGACAATGGTTTATTAACTTTGATTTCACTTTGATACAACCCCCTGGTATGAAACCATGCAAATGTAACATTGTATCCATGGGACTTACTTGCGCTCCCACGGGACATCAAATGTCCCTTTCAAGTACAGATGAGGTTTTAAGTATGTTACAATGTATGCTACCAGTCTCATGTGAATGAAAAGGTTTCCTCTTAAATGGAAAGGGCAACTTTTCCCGCACAAGAACTGCAGCCTCTCACAATCGAAAGCACAGTGAAAGAATCAGAGTGAACTGGATGCTTCATCAGTGAGTTCACTGTGTAATTGGCATAGTGAACTGGTCGATATATCTCTAAGGACACTGTGTAAGCTGCAGAGGGGTCAGGCCACTATAGCCCTAAACGATACAGTATCAACTGTAGAGCAATTTGGGGTCTATATCCCTGGAAGGTACTGTGTGAATTGCAGGGAGAACTGGGCACTATATTCTTGAGGACACTGTCGGAGCTGGGAACGATCTGGGTACTACAACCCTAAGAATACAGTGCAAGCAGCAAAGACTGTTGGATGATACATCCAGTCATGTTTTAAGGTGCTTAAAGAGCTGGGCACTATTTTCCTGGAAGGCACAGGTCAGGCTGAAGAGCTACCTGAGAGTTGGTATGCAGTGAGTAAAGAAAATGAGCACAGTGTGGTTGTGGACTGCATATATCAATACATATTTGCCCACATTTATAATGACCAACCTGTAGTCCCATTACACATGAAGAACACTAAGGGCAATATCGTTGGAACAGAGCATGCTCTACGCAGCGAGCAACACACCATATCTGCAGTAGGCTCAGTGGTTTCTGCATAGCAAGCTGGTTGCCTTTTCACAGGAAGGCACAGAACAGGCAGCAAGGACAGATTAGCGCTATATCCCTGGAAGGAGCAGTGCAGGTGGGCACTACCTTCCTGCAAGGCACATTGAGAGCTGCATTGCAATCTCTGCCCCTGGATGGCACTACGCAAGCTGCAGAGCAATCTGGGGATGACCTGGCATGACCTGGGCACCCGTTCTCTGTTTAGACTATTGAGACTATGTCTTGTGGCTCTGCTGGTTGGTTGAGCCAATTACATTTACGCAGAACATCCATTTTGGAGTGCTGTACAAGGATTAGAGAATGGCTCTACTGGTTTCTATAGGCAAATAGATTGAGACAGAACCTCCAATAATTCCAATGTTGCTTTTAACCAGACTGCAGACATCACGAATCTAACACTATCTAGAGATGTTGTGTGGCTCCTCCGATTGGTATAACCAAATACATCGAGGCAACTCTTCCAGATTGTGAGTGCAATACTAGGACTTTGACAGTGACTCTGTTGGTTGGTTGTACAAAAAAAAGTGGGAATACGGGAAATACGATATTTAGTACTTTGCAATCAATCAACTTTTTTCTGAAAGTAATATACAATCCATTAGAATACATAAGTAATATGAAAAATGTAACCCAGCAAACATAAAACAAGATACATAAAAAATGTTAAATGCATCTGATCACGTGTATATCTTCTTGGCCAATAGCACACATACATCTCTTGCAAAGCATACACACATGTTTAATGTATGCACTCAGTTCCCAGGCAATGTGTATTTGCTCAAACTTTTTAAAACATAAAAACACATATCTGAGTTTAAAAAAAAAAACATTATATCGTACAGGAACGAATAACATCATAGGTCGGTGAAAACAAAAGGAAATGCATTACCATTTCAACTGCGATATGACATGAGGAACACAATTGCTCAAATAGCAGAGATTTTATCCAAAGCCCTATTAAAGTTTTTAATGGTAAAATGTTTCGCTCAGGATTGTAACTATGGCCTTGGGGGCATTACCTGGATGTTACTGCCCCCCTCCTCAGGTCATATTGCCTAAATGATTGTTCACAGCGATCTCACAAACTTCAAAGTTGTATAATGCAGACTAAGCAGCAAGATCGTGTTGCCCCTTGAGCTCACAAAAGTACATTTTGAGGGGCGGTCACGCTTCAATCGACCAATAAGAAAGCACATTCCCCATTCATGAAGCAAATGATCACATTTTGGGCCCCTATTATCAATTCTATTCTCAAGAATAACAGATGAAGGGATTCTGAATGCGAAATCTTTGTTAAAATCAAAAAAATCGGTGGACCATTGACAACTTGGCATTTTATTATTTCTATAATGTATTCTGTAATAATATGAATCCATTTTCCAATTCCATGAATGTCTTAGGCTCATTGCACCTTTTCGAAGATCTGGATCATCTCGGTATCACCTACACCAACTATGCAGATGATACCCAGATCCTCTTTCCGCTTTCTGGATATTATGGAAAGAATTTGGCCTTGTTAAATAGGGTGTACATCAATCCAGGCATGGATGGCCACACATGGACTATGCCTGAATGATGATAAAACTGAACTCATCATCCTAGGCAGCACATCCAGCTTAAAAATACTTGGCCCTGACTACAACTCGTTCATGATCGATGGTAACAACATCAAGGTTGGACAAGAGGTCAAAACTTTGGGCTTCGACTTGGACTAGACAGGTGAGCTCCCTGGCTTCCTCAACGGCTTATACGTGTAAATTAATCCGCACAGCTAAACCTTTCCTGTCTGACACTAGCTGCCGTACCCTCGCTACAGCCCTTATACTGTCCCGCCTGGACTACTGTAATGCCCTCTATCTGGGAACATCTAAGGCTACCACTAGCAAATTAGAAACTCTTCAGAACAATGCTCTTAGAGAGGCCTTGGGCATCTCCAGAAGAGAGCACATCTCAGGATTTAGTGAACAGAACAAATGGCTCTCCATCAATGACAACATTCTCTTAAAAAACGCATCGCTCACTCACAAATCCCTCAATAACGCTGCCCCCACTTCCTAATAAATAGATTCCACAGACAGTCCTCCCTGAGACCTACCAGAACTGCTTACAAAGACTGCCTCTCTGTCCCTAACTTTAAATGGGCCACCATAGGGGGCAACAGCTTCCCAGTGAAAGCAGCCAAACTGTGGAACTCCTTACCGCCAAATCTCAGAGTGGACCTGCCCTACCAGAACTTCCGATCCAAGGTAGTTTCATGGCTGAAAACGTAGGCTGTCAAAGATACTCAAATGCCAGTCTGTCCCCCTCTCGTGCTACCCGCACACACTGTAACCATGTGTGCTCATGTGTTCATATGTATATAATATCTATGTACCTTATTGTTGACATGTATGTAATATTTGTGTACCTTATTGTCTCCTGTATACTCCATGGCTACTGTAACCAAGCTTCGCAAATTCTTGTACAGGCTGCGCCCTGATACCCTTGGGTACGTTAGCGCATTATAAATAATAAAACAAACATACAAACATTGTTCGGGTTTATCCGGGTATACATTATACTAAACATGGAGTGTTGCTTTTTGTGAGAGAATGTTTCTACAATGCAGGCTATTTTGGGTGAAACCTCTATTTAATTAAATAGAAACTCAAATCATTAAACCTCGTGAATCTCTGTCGCTGGCTTTTCCCATGGCTGGTATATAGAGTGACTCAAAACCAACAAGATCAAGGTCAGTCAAGGCCAGGTTTCTTGTAATTTTACAATATCAAGATTCATAATAAATGAATTATAATCACGTGCATGTAGCAATGATGAAGGATCTGCATCTTTCCAAGGAGCAATCATAATGCTATCATTCCCCACTTTCTCAGAACCATTGTTTACTTTATCATCAATGCCTTCCATCGATTCATTCAGCTCTTTGGAGCAGACCTGGGGTGAGTTTCTATGTCAATCATTATCCTCCATGCTGGTGAAGATGCTACAATGATAGTTTAATGGAATACCCACTTTCTGTGGACTAGAGGTTCTGTTCTAGATACCGATTTGCAGTTATTCTTTCTGTTATGTGTCCTCAACAGCTACCGTTTATTTGAGGTTTTATCCTCTATTTATTTATTTCATTTATTTATTGCGCATTTGTTAGACGCCTATACAGCAAAACAGTGTTTCCAGGCACCACAAGGCAAGTGGGGAGGGGGCAAATTGAGTAAACAATAATGGCAAAAAAGACAGTAAATATACACTAGTGGTCCTTGTGACATTTGGACGTGCAAGTGTAGTGAAGAGAAGTGCAGGAGATAGGGGAGGGGGGAGAGAAAAGTATGGCCATGGGCTGGTGAGGGCCCAGGAGTGAAGTGCCAAGGGGTGCCAGGGAAGGGGTGCCAGGGAAGGGGGCAGCTGGATAAGTGCAAGGGTGGAGGGATCCCAAGGGTGGGATGCACAACCACCAGGTAGGGAGCCCACAAGGGCAGTGCTAGGGGGCTGTGAGATTCATGAAGGTCCAGGCTGCCCGTATCAGCGGCAGTGGGATGATTAGCATGGGAGAGAAAGAGATAGAAAAAAGCAGAGTTTTGAGAAGTTTCCGTAACTTAAGGAGTTCTGTCTCAAGTCAGAGAGGGGCAGGCAAACTGTTTCAAAGAGAGGCACCACCTGAAGAGAGAGGTATGTCCCCCACTTTCTGCTTGGAGAAGTGTTTGACAAGTAGAGAGTTGGAGTAAGAGGAGCGGAGTGGTCTAGCAGGGAATTATTTAGGGGGCGATAGTGTCGTCCCAGGCCCCAGAAAGCATTGTGAATGATGCAGAGGGTCTTGAATTGTATCCTCACGGTCACCAGGAGCCAGTGGAGAGATTTTAGGGCTGGGGAGATATGGACCCTGGGCTTGAGATCAAGGATAAGTCTTGCAGCCCTATTCTGGATTAGCTAAAGGGGGGCGGTAGGGAGGGAAAGGGGAGACTGAGGAAGAGGCTGTTGCAGTAGACCAGCCTAGAGACAACCAGGGCTCTGGAACCATTGAACTTCTAGGGAAAGTGGAAGGTTAGGAAAGGGAGAATGCCTCTAAGAAGGTGAAGTGGACTTTCTTGGCAAGGTCCAAGATGTGAGGGCGAAGGAGAGAGAAGAGTCAAAGAGGGCCCTGGGGTATCTGGCCACACAGGAAGGTGATGGTAGATGTCCCAAGGAAGGGGGGCAGAGGGTAGGAGCGAAACAGGGCACAGTTGACCCAATAAAAAGGATCTCCATCATAGGATCAGTTTGGGGAGGACCAACTTCTGCAGGAGTTTATCCAGGAAGAGGGTGGTTGAGATAGGGCAATAGTTAGCCAGACAGGAAGGGTGAGCAGACTGCTTTTTTTAGGCAAGTGTGCACAAGGGAGTACTTGTGGGATAGAGGGAAATGTTACGGAGAGCCTGTCTTTCATTGCTCTTAATGGTCAGAGATGTATAAAAGTAGATTAGTGGTTTCACAATCAAGTTCCCACATTATACACAATAAATGTGAGTCCAAGATATATCTTGTAAGATAGCTAAATTAAATACCCACACAGTCACCTTGCAGATATTTCTCTATAGATCCCTCCCAGATCCCTCGTCTGGCCATTTTGAAATCGCTCATGTTCTCCAGGTTGTTATTTATGTTGAAATTACTCAAGAGGACACCTAATTTATTAAGGATGCGGTTGCTAAATAATGTGAGTCTGCTAGAGTTGAAACACCTGTGATAACAATGGTATAAGGAATAGAATCTGGAGGTAGGTGTAGAGCGTTCCTAGCTATCTTGATTGAATAATGCTGTTATGTGGGGTTAGTTTCGCTAGTATGCATCCTCTTAGTGGCATTGAGGACCAGGGGCGGACTGGGAACCAAAAGAGGCCCTGGAAATAATGTTCATGGTGGCCCCATATTATATTTTTTCAGCAAGCCCAACCCTTTTCCTATGAGAACATTCGAAAATAAAATAGGTTAACAAACAAAAGAGTCAGAGGGTGCAGAGGCAATCCGGGAAATCTCCATAGTTCCCTATAGGCCAGTCCACCCCTGTTGAGGACACTACATTTTATTTTAGCAGGGATTCTATCATTCCCTGAAGCCTTCAGTTAGCTCTCTGAGTGTTTGAAGAACTAGAGGAGGTGGATGAGGACGACTTCAGATCTGCAGGTGATAATTTATTCATGAACACAAGTTTTATCTCTGTTGCAAAATTATTTAAAAAAAATAAAATAATCAACCTTACTTTCTAATGCCTTTATCATAGATTATAGGAAATTAAAGATTCCTTCAAAGGTTTCCATTTTATGGCATGAGGATTTAATCCATTGGAAATGAAAGTGTTCTGACCTGGAGGCACCATAGGGTATGGCAACAAAACATCACCCTGTTGTTCACACTTTCCTGAGCAATAAGGACAGATGTTTGAGTTGGCTAAGAATCTGAAATCCTCCTGTGCCCCAAGGCATACAGCTCTGTATGCTCTTTTCTTTGTTTTTGCCAGGGCCCCTCCATGATTCTTCTGTTTTTACAGCAACACGTTTTTTGAGTAGAAGGGAGTTTGGTGGTGGTATTATAATTGATAATATTTGTAATAAGTTTAAAAGGGTCAGGGTCAAGCCGCAGCATTTGAATACAGTGGCTTCTAAATTACCACCATCCACAGTACTTTTCACAGGATCTCTGCTTTTAAGTATGTGCTGAAACGCAATTTGAGATTCAGAACTCATGCTCTCCGCAAAGTTTTTACCTTTGACCTCTGAAATATTTCTCTCCAATTTTTTCGTCAAATATCTATGGGTCCTAAAGGATCAGGCAGGTTGCTGTGCTTTTTGCTATTAACCTGTATTATGTCCTTCTGCGCTTTCCCTTGATCCATCTCCCAACAGGAAGGGGATGCAGCACAGTCAAATAGAAAAGTACAACAATTATGTCCACTAATCAAGCAAACAATAGATAACAAAACAATATAATCCAAATCAATATCCAGGCACGCGGTGTCCAAACAGGGCCAACTAGCTCCAATCGAATTCACTGTAATCCAATCATATCCAGTTCTTGTGACCAGTGCTTTAGTGAGCAAGTCCAAATGCAGAGCATCCAACCCAGTCCAAAACTTTGTAAAGAAGGTTTATCTAGTGCATTAAAGTGCTACCAGTGCCTCAGAGCTTGATGTAGATACATACAATACACACAATGCAGAAGTACTTAAAACAGTTAATATATTATGACGCTGTTGGTATTATAACGCATACAAACTTTATAAACTTAATGTCAAACAACACTTAGTAAGACAAAGGGAGCAACACGCAAGATCGTGCATAAAGAAGAGTTAGATCAAGCCAGGTACAGTCAACGGATGATGACTCCAAACAAAACACCTGCCATTCGTACTTGGTACAGCAACCAAGCATTATTGGTAAGAGGTGCAGTGAAGGGGTAAAAAGTAGAGCAGAGTCATTCTGAAGCAAACACTTTCCCCTTACCACTGCCACTTGCAATGCACTATAAGTCTTTAGATCAGAGGGTAAAGATAAGTCTTGGGAGGATAGTTCAGGGGCAATGTGCTCACCTTGGAAGCAAGATGACACACACGGAGCACCACAGGTTCGATCCCTGGGTCCACGCTTAGAAACCTCTGTGTAAAAGGTGCATTATAAATATCATATCATATCAAGTAGGGCAGAGATAAGGATGGAAGAAACATTTTTTATCAACATACACACGGGAAAAAAAGAAGTCCCTCCAAAGCCAACTTTTTTTCAACAGCTATAGCCAGACTATAACCAATGGCAGCCATCCCTACACCACACAAAGATAAGTACTATAAAATGAGCTCTAATGCATTGGTTACTTGAATTTTAAAAAGGCAAGTGTTATGGAGCATTATGATTACATTGCAGCTGCTTGTGAACAACTGAGAGCAGCTGAAAACTACCTGCAACACGTCCGTTCCGTTCGAAGTGTTGGCTATGAGCATGGTGGCATGTTGTTCTGTACCACCTCCACTTCTTCCGTGTAGCAGAAAACAACCTATCCCACATCCATTCTGCTCTGCTCCGCTGGAGGTGTGGGCTGTGAGTACGCCAGCATCCTCTGCTCCTCTCCTGTAGCAGGAAACAGCCTGTGCCAAATCTATTCAGCTCCACATGGCTAGATTTGGCATTTGCAATCCACTCAACCACTATTGTCACGTTTTCCCCAATCACATACAATCGTTTCCTATAGCTCCACGCAAGACAATCATGAATGTGGGCTACTTACGGTGTGTACATTTCAATCCACGTAGGGGGTTACAATCACTCACTTAGATTCACGCCCATCCACACATAGTGCCACACATGGACAGATCCATTGGTTCCATGTATTAATATCCCCGCAAAAATATCGCCATACAAGAATGGTGCCATATTTATGCGGCAATATTAACCCATTAAACCTGCAGGGGACACCCCTGCAACCCCCATATTATTTTAAAGGGAGCAAGGAACACCCCTACATCCCCTGCTCCCATTTACCCCAAAAATGATCTCCACTTATAATATCGCCTATGGCTGTTCCCGACTAACATATATATGGGAATATTATTGGTGGGGGATAATATTACCTGATACCGATCTATTGGTGTCGATAGTCCTCTTTATTCAAGATCTATACATGAAGCTCATACACAAAGGGTTTCCAAAGGGCACTTAGAACAGAGGGCCATTTAGAAGCCTCTATATTATTTTTATTTTTATTTTTTACATTTGTAGAGTGCTCTACAGCCCAAGGGCATTGAGGCGCTTAAAACAGATCATAAGAAGGGTTACAAAAGCCGCCCATCAAGTATTCTTGAAATTACATCTAGAATTTGGAACTGTAATATACATGCACCGTAATCAGAGTACGAGTCGGATTTCTGTCCTTTTGACCTCCAGGTTTAGATACACTTCAGCAGTGGCCTACCCCTTTAATCAAGTTATTACTGGAAACAAGGGTCCACATTGTTAGGAAGCAACCCAGTTATTCAGCCATCTCCACCCTCCAGGTAACAACTCACTCACATATTTGCTGGTCTAGTGGGATTAAGACCTTTCCTAAAGCAGGAGCTGTGCATATTTACAGATTCTCAACAGAAAGTACTTGTGAATCATCATCTGTTGTGCACAAATCTTCCATGCACGGTAAGCCCATTATGCCCCACTGAGACAAATGTTTGAAGAAATCAATAAGCACTGAAAGCTTTATGTCACCCGAACATAGACCCCCTCCACTTACAGAGATTTTTCCGTTTATTGTAGAACTGCATATTAGAACACATTTACTGAAAACACATCCAAATTTAACGTCCTGATGAAGGGCGTTCCATCCATAGCACATTTCAACTGCTCCCTTTGGTCGAAACAGAGTTGTGTTGACAACTAAATTACAACACAGTGTTTATTGCTCACACTTCTCACCAAGCTGACTTATTCAGCAGAAACAATGTTCTGGGTTCGAATAAAATGTAAAAGGACCACACTTCATTTGTATAAACTAATTTCTGCAGATTGTATAATTACTTCTCCATGTTTGTATCGTATGTTTGATATATATTGTTTTCCTGTGTTGCATTTTGCTCAATAATTGTATTTGAATGTCTTGCACCAGACTCATGAATTAAATTTAGGCTGTTTACTGTTTCAAAATTAGCTAAAACCATTAATAGAAATCTCTTTAGGTCAGAGTATATTCGGATCCGCCCTGATCACTTTTATTGTATCTGTATCTTTGTCTACCTGGATAGATCGGGGAAATGCCAGGATCCCTTTAGTTAATTACTGCTGGATAGGTATGGCACCACCCCTTTTAGGATGGTTCTGGAGAAAACCATCCTTTTGGGAAGGAGGAAAAGGATTGTCGCATTGTCAAATGTTGAAGTCAAATGAAAAGTAAAAGTGAACTATGAGGCATGTGTCTCCTGTGTTGGGTCATAGCACACTATCCACTGTTGGGATGGTTGCAGTCTTGATGCTACATTAGGGGAGGAAACTGGATTGATAATTACATAGGAGGCCAAGCTTCCTGATGAACAGGAGTCTTGTGATGTTTCTGTAGTTGGCTAGATCCGTGGGGTCAAGGAAGGGCTTTTTGAGAAGGCGTTATACAAGACCTGTCTTCAAAGCATCAGGCAATGTACTTTCATGGAAGGAGGCATTCGCAATACTAGGGAGTGGGTTTAGCATTTGGCTGCTGAATATTTTAATGAGGGAGGATAAGAGGAAGTTGTGGATGTAATCAGCAGTTGTTTTTTAAGGAAGACACTTCGTCTGAGAGATTGTTTGGTGAGAGGAGGTTGAAATTGGTCCAGTAGGGTACTGCTGGGGTGGAGGGCTATGGATAATGGGGTTCTGTTTGCTTTTGAGGCATTGAGGAGGCTACTGATCTGTTCTTTGTAGAGGAAGAGTATGCCTTCTGATGGACTAGCACAGATGGAACAGACACCCTCATACTACATGGGCCTATCCCAATGCAAGCAGCTTCTGATTTAGCAGGTAGAAATGGCCCAATATATACATTTCTCTTCTGAACAATGGCCTGGCCCATACCACTTTTGAGTCATTTAGTAAATTCACACATGTTTATTTAAATCACCACTTTCCTTCAAAAAATGAGCATGGCATTATCCATGCTTTGGACCTATGCTTGCAATATTCACATGGCGTGCTATGCTCTTTGGCCTTTGCCTATGCCTAGGAAATACATTTGGCTTTTTCAGTGCCTTGGCCTTCTCCTTTACGTACTAAATATGCATGGGGGTCTCAATGCCTTGGCCTTATGATTCGACTACAAATTGCACATGGGGTTCGTATGCTTTATTCTTGTCCTGCTCCTAGTAAATGCAGATGCTTTGGTCTTCTCATATGCCTGCAAAATGCACACAAGCTCCTCAATGATTTGGCTTTCTCATGCACCTCGAAAATGCATCATGGGTTCACAGTGCTTTGTCCTTCTCCTATGCCAACTAAGTGAAGACATGTAGTTCATTGTGCTTTGACCTTCTCCTCCACCTACAAAATGGCCTACACCTTCATCCACAAAATGCATGTCAAATTCTCAGTGCTTTTTCTTTCTTCTGCGCCAAATAAAATTATGTGTGATTTGCTCTCCTTCTTATATGCCTACTAAACGTACATGGATTTCAGGGTGCTTTGCCCTCTTGTAAACGTAGTAAATGGACATGGACTCTCAGTGATTTGAACTTCTATTTCCCTTATAAATTACATGTGCTGTTCTCACTGCTTTTGCCATCTTTTAGGCCAACAAAATGCACGTGGTTCGCACTGTCATTCGACCCACAATTCACACTCCACCAAACCCACCCAGAAATCATATGTCCACAAGCATAGCCCCTCAAAAAATGCAAACCTATTTCCAACTTAATTCCCTAACTCTAAGCTAGACTATTCAAGCAGCAATGCCCTTGACTTGATTTGCATCAACCCCTGCATGCCAGAAACAAACCCCCACCCCTAAGGCAGTCTACATGCCCACCTGGGGCTGTGGCAAGTTTTGTAGAAGAATAGCGCTGTGCGTTCAGCAAGGGTCTGAGGAAATTTGGGTCTCTGTACTTAGTGGGTCGATGGACAGTACAAACAATATGCATTGTGTTGGCCTAAGAGATTGCAAAGGCAGTGAGATCTATCCTTGGCCTCAAGCACAGGGACCATATCTCTCCAGCCATGAAGTCTCTCCACTGGCTCCCGGTGGCTGAAAGTATCAAGTTCAAGCCACTTTGCACTGTCCACAAGGCTTTCTGGGGCTGGGCCCGAACCACATCCAACACTCTCTTCCAAAATACCTTCCTTCTCGAACCCTTCCCTCAGCTACCTCCAACTCTCTAAGGTTTAAACCTTTCTCCAGGTAGAGAATGGGGGGTGTATATCTCTCTCCACTGCTGTGGCCTCCCTTTGGAATAGGCTCCCTGCCCCTCTCAAACTTGATCCAGACCACCTGCGGTTCAGGAAGAAACTCAAAACTGTCCTCTTTCCCCTGCTTTCTCTCTCTCCCTCCCCTGCTGACCTACCTGATCTACCTGTCTGCTGTACTGACTGATTGCTTGGCTACCCTCAGAGTCTCACTGGGTAGCAGGCTCTTTCTTGATCAGTCACCCATGCTCTGCTTCCGAGCCTATCACGCACTTAGGGGCTGTAATTGTAACCCTACTTTTCCTTGTTCTCCTTAGACTACCCAAAGCCGCGCTGCCCTGGCTGCACTTACTCAGAGCATTACTGCCCTCTTTCCCCTTCCCCTCTACCGTTCACTTCCCCCTCCATTTCCCCTTGCCCTTCTCGTTCTCGCACTTGCACGATCTAAATGGCATAAGTCCTAGTAAAATGGTTTGTCTTGCCCTCCCTCTGTCTTCCCTCCCTTGTCTTGTCGCACCTAGAATCACTTATGTACAGGCGCATTATAAATGACTTATAATATCATATCATAGTGCAAGAGAAGTACTATCCCTGAATGCCTGACAGGATTACTACTGCAGAGAAATATTGTCATGGGTCTACCTCTAAAGTATCTATGTGCAGAGGCTTAATACCCTTGCGTCTATGATAAACATTCAATGCTATCAATATTTTCCCCACACAGTTTTATCAGTAAGCCAGCATGAAATGTAGTTTCTTTTATTCTTATGACCTGAAACATATTAATAATGCTCTCACTCTCTTGTTTAGGTTGTATGTAAATTTCTTCTCTTGTAGAGATACTATAATAGCATTGAAAATAGTATAATAAACAATATACAGATTCCAAAATTAGCAGTACAGTAATTGAGTGGATACTCAGCATCCTACATTTCTATTAAATTCTAATAAGTTAAACCTACCAACAACCTATCAACAATGTGTGTGTAGTGATTGTGGCTCAGTGAAACTAAACATCATACTGAGAGTTTTGATGCGGTGGATTGGCGAGCGAGTTGACAGGTGAGGTTAAACAGGTCAACCCCTGAATAACCTATTAGATGGAAATGGTTAACAAACTCTGCCAAAGGTTCTTGGCTTCTACGGGCAGTTAGCCTAGAACATTGACAGCCACAGATACAAGAGGTAAAGCATATTAAATCCCCACGCTAAGATTCCTCTCACCCTTCCTCTATGCTTTGATGGATCCCCTTATTCTGGGCAAAGAAGTATGAGGGGGCAGCATAGGCTATCTGTGAATGCTGTGTACAAATTCATGCCATGCTAAACTCACTGTTTTCCCAGCACAGGGAATGTTGAAAGGCTCACCTAACAAAAATACATCATGCCATCTCTTAATGGTGTAATGATGGAAAATAAAAATATGTGTTGGAAAATGAATAATACATGGCTTATATCAACCACAAAAAAAACTGAAATAATCAATGAAATAGGGAAGTGCCAGGTAGTTCCCCACATTCTACAGGTTTGATGTTTCCACTCATACCTAATGAATATCTTGTAATGAAGAAGCCTATGCGAACACAGTTTGTTTCTTGATTACAAAGCAATTCAGTAATTTAGTTTAGCCTCCGAATTATTGAAGCAAGCATTCAAAATCAGAATTTTAATAAGTAAGCAAAGTGCCAATGTTTAGGCCCATAAACTAGTATTACAGCCTTGGCCTCGTCTTTAAATCTGCGTACATGCTAACATTAAGCATTTAAGTTTTGTGGGAGCATTTGGTCCTCTACGTTCTACCTTCAGTGATGAAGGCTCTGGTGTCTTTTTGTAGGTGGATCTCCTGCTGTCTGAAACAGCTGGTTTATAAAAGGTTAAAACCTCCCCTTTAATGTGTCCCAGGCCTGTTTCCCTGTTAGCCAATTCAATGCCAACTAATGGGTGTCACTCATGTAATCAGTTGCACTTACCATGCTGCTCATTGACATTGAAATGAAGCTACCGTTACCCTGCTGGCTGTGTACATTTAATCTGTCATTCATCCGAGAAGGCCATGCATGTTTGTCTTTGAACAAGGGAATGTAAGACCAGTATTTACCATTTTAGCTTATTAGCAACCGACCTTGCCAAAGAGAACAGAACGGCTGTGTTTGCCTTTTACAAAATCATTTTCGGTTGCATTGGGCTTATTTCAATAACCGCTTGCACCAATCCGGTTCTAATTTACATTAACCAACATACATGTCTTTCATTTGTTTACATAAGCAACTTAATATTGAGACATGTACAAAGCCTTATCATAATCTCAAACTATCAACATCTGTTTTTATAACTGACATTGAATAAATTACCATTTTCTCTTTGTATGATGTCACATTTCAATATGGCAGATTTCTTAGTTTTCATGGACTTGATTATAGTGAGTGTGATTTTATACTGACTATTGTACAAATAATGAAGTTATGGCATGCGTGATAATAGACGTGTTACTGGTGCAGTGTGTAATGAAGACTTTTCAGAGTACAATAATTATGTTTAACACTAGCTGTTCTTTGTTTTGAATTGTTTCACTCTCTGTTACTGTGTTTTCATATTAAGGCAAGAGAATAACAGTTTAGTTGCTGCGCATGCCCATTTTGGCAGAGCAAGAAGGATTGCTTTAAAACATGATTGGTATTTAAATACAAGTCAGTAGAACCTCAACTCTTGAAACTTTGGGACCTTGTTAATCCTACGCATACCTAGGTACAACCTTCTAATGAAGATGTCTATGGGACTTAAAAGCTGAAGCATTTTATCATCTAATCATAATGTTTTTAGTTATTCCAATAAATTGTATACAAACTAGCATGTTGTGTAATTTTAAAACTGGATTAACGTCATATCAAATTGCTGTTAGTGGAAAAACACATTCTGTTAAAAATGCAAGGCACGTATTCCTTACACCAGAAAGTTCACATGTGCCATGGGCTGCACAAATAGGAATTTGTCTCTACAACCTTTGATCTTACACATGAACGACACCTTCCTCGAGGACCATAATCTCCCCAGCATCCATCCAATCAAGAATACCAGTGAAGCTCTCTTAATTTCTAGCTCGAATTATATGTAGGTTACGATGTACTAGGCTGGGACTCAATAGTGACACTGAAATGCATGTCTTTTTGTAGGTGGGCAGGATGTTGCGGGTCTTTTTGCTTCATGCTCACTATATAGGATATGTCACTGCCGCAGTCCAGATGTCCGGGGGGGCGCCGACACTGCACACATGGGCCTAATGCACTGATATTTATACATTGAAGTTCATTTTTGTATACACTATTTTTCTGCTTACTCGTTCGTTCCCCTTTTCATGTGATATCATTAGGCTATGGTAGTTTTTTTTAACTTAATACACTTAACCACTGGAATAGTAAAATCCCTATTATATAGACAATATTTACAAATGGTTTTGAATGACACATTACCAAATGGTTTTCCAGTGCAACACATCTTTATTTGTGATGATGATGAAGAAACTTTTGATTTGTGAAAATGATGATATGGAACCTTCATGTTCTCACATGTTTTTTGTTACAAGCACATTTTACAATTGGAGAAAGTGATTGGGAATCAAATTGGCATATGTGGCAGTAATATCCGATCATGCAATGTTTATAAACATGAATTGAGATTATTTTTGATTTGGAATACAATGTAACAAAAGTGGGCATAAAAATCTACAATATTGGCATTAGATAGATTTTTAAGTGGAGTCTTAGTTTGGGGAAAATGGGTCGTAATTTGGAACTGCAAACTGTGGCAGGATTGGTCATGGACTATTTTTAGCCAATATACGAGTGTAGTTCGTGTTCATGTTGACCAAGGAAAATGACAGTTGAAAATACGATCGGCTTTTGTTATATTGACAATTTCCAATGAAATCACGTGACACTAGGGGGAACGTGACTATTGGTCACATGTTGTTAGGGTACTTTCCTTTTTCTATTTATACGTCACGCGGGGGCTTCCGCGTTTGGACATTTTGGCACAGACATACAGGCACAGACGGCAGTTATTTTGGTAAGTGACAGACTGACAGGGTAATTCATAGAATTTCGCTGAAAAGTGTCGCAAGCGGCTGGCGCAGAGTGTCCGCGTGCGATTGACTGCGCCAGGCACGTGCGCTAAAACCGATTTCCGCGCACAGCGTATTCATGGATTTCATGCTCCCAAACCAGCCGTGGCGCAGAGTATCGCAGCGACCCTGCAGCAGCGCCAGTAACGCCCCCAAGAACGCCCTCGTGCAAGGAAAAGCCATCAAAATCGCTAAATCATCGCAAAGGGCTGCGCTAACCCTGGACCAGTTTACAGGGCTGCCAAACAAGGAACGCAAAGCGGGAAACGTGCATATCAGGGGTACACGTGAAGTCATACACGCGATTAGCCAGGGTACGTGTATTACAGGGGTACGCGGGAAGTTTAACACGCGATTGGCCAGGGTACGTGTATTACAGGGGTACGCGGGAAGTTTAACACGCGATTAGCCAGGGTAAGTGTATTACAGGGGTACGCGGGAAGTTTAACACGCGATTAGCCAGGGTACGTGTATTACAGGGGTACGCGGGAAGTTTAACACGCGATTGGCCAGGGTACGTGTATTACAGGGGTACGCGGGAAGTCTAACACGCGATTGGCCAGGGTACGTGTATTACAGGGGTACGCGTGAAGTTATACACGGGATTAGCCAGGGTACGTGTATTACAGGGGTACGCGGGAAGTTTAACACGCGATTGCCCAGGGTACGTGTATTACAGGGGTTCGCGGGAAGTTTAACACGCGATTAGGCAGGGTACGTGTATTACAGGGGTACGCGGGAAGTTTAACACGCGATTAGCCAGGGTAAGTGTATTACAGGGGTACGCGGGAAGTTTAACACGCGATTAGCCAGGGTACGTGTATTACAGGGGTACGCGGGAAGTTTAACACGCGATTGGCCAGGGTACGTGTATTACAGGGGTGCGTGGGAATCATCACACGCGATTAGGCTGGGAGGGTCCTCACAGGTGTTCCCTGTACACCCTCCACGGCCCCTGCAGGCAGCCTACAAAACAGGGGACTACCCTGCACACCTGCTCATGTCCCCCTGCACCCCCACCCCCCAGCAGTGCAGGGGCAGCCTCCACCAGGCCCCCACTCATGTCTCCCACCACACCCACCCTCCCGCCACCAGGGGCAGCCTCCACCAGGCCCCCACCCATGTCTCCCACCACCCCCACCCCCCGCCACCAGGGGCACTCTCCACCAAGCCCCCACCCATGTCTCCCACCACCCCCACCAGTGCAGGGGCACCCTCCACCAGGCCCCCACCCATGTCTCCCAACACCCCCACCCACCAGCACTGTGGGGCACGTGGCCAGCAGGCAGTCAGGCAGCAGCAGATGGCAGGTGGGAGCGTGCTCAGGGCTCTGGGGGCAGTAATTTGGCCTCCTGGCCAGGAGCGTGGTCTCTCGTGTGTGAACGCGTGGACAGCCTGATAGGTAGTGAAATCCCACACGTCAGCAAAGGCCCTTAGCGCGTAAACCCGTCAACAGCATATGCGCGCCTAAAGTCACCTGCACGTGCAGGAAATTGTTGCGTGACACGTCCCAGTGTCAAAGCGTGTGATTGGTGAAAATGGATCTACACGCAGAAGTGACAAAGCGTGTGATTGGTGAAAATGGATCTACACGCAGGAGTGACAAAGCGTGTGATTGGTGAACGTACACGCCGCGTAAGTGACGCTGTACGTGTGGGCCTGTATATAAGGTACATGTAGAACACCATTTCCTTGTACGTGCTTTTCGTGGAGAGCGAGTGGGTGAATTCTGTACTTCTTGTCGTTTCACACGCGATTTACTTCACGGCATTTCCAGTTCGTATTCCCTGTTACCTCTGACAGCTTTTTCTCTTTTTTCTCTTTTACTGGTTTACCTGGGCCTGTTCCCTCAAACAGTGTCCCCTTCTACTGTTGTCCTGTCTTCTCAGACAGCGTACACATCTTCTTTTGGCGGGGGTTTAGCCAGCCAAACGCGCTCATTCTTCACGCTCTTTTACCTGGCAGACGGTGAGTCACGCACGTATCCAACTTCTGTGCTTGCCCCGTGTGTAGCCTACCCCTTCAGAGGTCATTCTAGGCTGCGTGTGACACGCATACGTTCATTCTTGTGTTACTGGGTGCCACAGCGTAGTGCAGGTTTTTCTTTCTGCACACGTGGTCTAGGAGGGGTTGTGTGCACGTCATCTCCCTTTTTTGGGCCTCCTGTGCGTTGCGTGACCCGTCATCTTTCCCCAGGGGTTACAATCAGCCGTGCTAGAGCACTAGGGTACAATTACCATCTGGTACCCAACCCCTTTGACCCCCAATTGCCCAGGACAATTGTCTACAGCCACTCCCATACGCACATTAATATCAGTGCCATGGCTGGGAGGCGAGGATTCCGTAAGGGTGGCAAAGGTGGAAGAGCCACAAGTGGTGGCCGTGGTGGATCCGGTAGGGGACGTGGTCGTAACTTGCAGGGTGAGCCTGTCCCCCCATGTGTGGAGGACCAGTCAAGGGCATCCATCACCCCCCCCTCCCCCCCTCCCCCCCTCCCGTTGAGGCTGAAGTGGCTGACACCATCCATGCTCAGCCCTTGTTGGACCAGCCCATTGTGGCACCAGACCTGGCTGACTCCATGGCTGACTTCCAGGTCAGCAGGGCTACGACACGTGCGCTGGTGCACGTTGATGCCATCATGCCACGTGGATCTGGGGCAGCAAGGTCATCTGCTGCACCAAGGAGGCAGGGCGGAGTGGCTGCAGGGGCAGCTGCGGCTCCATCCACCCCAGCCCTCACACACCCAGCCAGGACAGTGTCGGTCCTAGTCCATGCTGCTGACATTCCCCCTGACACCATCACACTAGAGCCAATGCCTGCACCAACTCCCATGCTGAGTGTGCAATCCCACACTCCTGATACAGAGTCCACCAGGGCTCCTGCCCCTAGTGTCCAGAGCGGCGCAGGACACTCAGGATCACCACCACCTTCCAAGCGGAAGAGGAAGAGTGCTCGTCCGGCACAGGCTGATGCCCCAGACACGGCTACACAGTCCGGCCCGTCCAGGAAGCCCAGCTTCACGGATGACGAACTGAATGCACTTGTCGAGTATGTGTCCGGACATGACAACGAGATGGTCATTGTTGCAGGATCCAAGACCACACCTGCACAACGCCAGGCACACTGGCAGACCGTTGCGGACATCGTAAGTGCCCTTGGAATCGTGAGGCGCACAGCCAATGATTGCTATAAGCGCTGGAATGACCTAAAGCGCAGGGCAAAGAGTAAGCTGGCCTCAAGTCATGCCGCAACTCTAGTGACTGGAGGTGGGTCTCCAGTAGTAGACATGGAACTCACTCCACATGAGTCAGTCGCTGGGACCTACGTCATGGAGGAACAGATCCAAGGCGTGGGAGATCTGGCTGATTACGAGGCATTGTCCGGTGAGTGCACATGCATGTGTGTGTCATCCATGTGCATGGTGTGTGTGTGAGGGCTTCTGTTTGGGTGCCAGGTGAGAGTGTGTGCGCCTCAGTCGTATGGGTCAGCCATGTGCTTCATGCAATACTTCCTGCGCAGCTGCATTTGGCCATAGCAGTATCCCTTCTGCCAACAGTAGACATCTAGCACAACTGCACGCCAGTTGCCCTTGAAGTGTCACCTTGACACAACATATTTGCTTATTTTTCACTGTTCATTCAGTCAGTTTGTTTGCATTCCACCACTTTCACTAGGCATGTCGCTGTCCACTAGTCACATGTCTGACATGGGTATGGTAAAGGGGAGTGACTTTGTTACCTGGATATCATTTGTACACACATGTCCCTGTGCAATTTGACCATTACAGACTGGCAGCTCCAGGTGAAAAATCTGACCTGTTAGAATCAGAAAAGCTATTACATGCGGGAACTGGACTGAATGAATAGGTGCTGCCCTCCTCTCCATCTTCACTCAATAGCAATGGTACATGCCATCTGTGTGATGGCATGTGTGTTTCACCTGCCAATCACAGGCCAATGTGTGATGCCACTGCCAGGCAGCATGCAGAAAATTTGTTCATCTTCCATCTTGGTGTCATCAGTGTGTGCCGTTTGCCTGCACTTCATACGCAGTGAGGGTGCATGCATGGGAGGGTTTTAGTCATGTGGGACATGTGTCAATCAAGTACTGGTTCTCTTGCTTCTCAGCCCTCAATGTGTGCCATGGTGCTAATGCCTGTTTCCATTACTTTGTTTTCATGTCTTTGCAGGGGAAGACGCACCTGATACTGCTGGGGTTGTGGAGATGGTGCAGACCCAGGAGGTGTCCCAGGGCCGACCAACCACCAGTGAGGGACGTGGTGTGGTGGTGGGGGAGAACCCACAAGTGCTGCAGGTCGTGCTCTCAAGGGGTGTCTCTGGCTGCACCTCCCCCGAGCTGTACTCAGGTGTTGATTCGGATGAGACCTACGTGCCGTCGCTGGTGAGTGTTCCAGGGAGGGATTCTGTTCTGTCTCACCCACCTGCACCAGGGTCAGTACCCTCCATGGGGATGTCAGTGTTGGCAGCTACGCCTTCGGTGGTTACGGATGCAGGGTCACACTCCGCGACATCTGATCCTGTTCCTGGGCCAGCAGATCAGAGGGGGAATGCAGTCCTGCAGCCTCAGGCAGTGCCGGCACAGCAAGGCGCAGTTCGCCTTGCCCCAGACAGGTGTGGTGCCCGCCGACGTGATGGCCGTACGCCACCCAGCAATACCGCATGGGAGCAATCCATTTACAGTATGGCTACCCAACAGGCTGCATCATCCGAGATGATGGCTCAGGCCATGGATAGGGTGGCCACTTCCATTGTCCCCCCAGAAAGGCTGATGGAGCGACTAGAGCAGGCAACCGACTCCATCTGCCAGTCACACAGGGAGGACATGTTGGGGTCCAACAGGGACAGGCGGGCGGCACTGGCGACTCTGCAGGAGGCCATCTCCATTGAGTCCCAGGGCCACAGGGAAGCCCTGAGGCAGGAGCTCTTACACCTCAGGACGACTCTTGTTGAGCTTGAGGCTTCAACACACCAAAGGACAGAACAGCAGCTGGAGCGTCTCACCCGTACGCTCTCAGCTGAGATGCAGGCAACGAGGGCGGAGGTCCGGGCATCCCGTGAGTTGTTGCATGGGGACCTCCGCACACTCATCCTCCAGAACCAGACCTACCACACCCGCATGCTTGCAGCCATGGAGGAGCAGACTAGGGCCTTGCGTGGGCTGCCTCCCATAGTGCAACCACCTCCGGATGCAGCTGCACAGGGTGATAATAGCGACAGCAGTGACACTCCCACAATAGGGTAGCCGTGTGGGCCATGAGCCCATGGAGGTGTTTTATCTTCCCAGGATCCACGCAGGTGGGTTCTGGTGTGCATCCTGTCCTCGGACCTCCTGGGTGGCCTCCCCAACCCCCCCGGGCCCATCAATGGCCATTTTTGATTGTTTCTTATTTTTATTTTTATTTTGATTTCTTTTATTCCCAATTTTTTTGGGACGATCTGTTGGCTCCGATCTGTTGGCTCCGATCTGTTGGCTCCGATCTGTTGGCTCCGATCTGTTGGCTCCGATGTGTTGGCTCCGATCTGTTGGCTTCGATGTGTTGGCTTCCGTGGTTCCTGTGGGCATACGCTGCATTGTGGCTGGGCACATGCAGGCTTGTAATGTATTTGGTTCAGATGCTTGGGTTTGAGTCACACACACCCCTCCTGCTTCCCGTTTCCATGGGCTTGCAAAGGGTGTGCCCAAGTGACAGTGAATTACACAGTGACGTTGGACTCCCATGAGCTGTGTGGCCAGTCTGTAGTCAATACTGTGTATACATTCATAGTGCATATTGCTGTTGTGTTGTACACTGCATGTTGCATTGATGTGTAACTCTTCTTCTGTGTCTACCTCCCAATTTGCAGGTCCCTTCCTCAAGTCCACACAAGGACCTCTAGTCTGGCGATGGGGACCATGTTGGCAGCAGTGCACCTACAACTCTACATGGCGCCAACACTGCACAGTTGGTAGTGGTGGGAGTGCAGGCATTTCCAGGTGGTGAGACTACTAATATGTAACCTTTTTGATGTCATGTTAATGGTACTACGTGCTCAAGTATGTTGTTGGTCCGGCATTGCTGTGAGCATTTCAGGTGTTGCAGATTTCTAATAGTGCCACTGTACATAGTGAGAGTGATGTCATGTTGTGGGGATTACTTTGTTTACCTGCAATTAGCATGACATGGCACGGTGTGTCGTGTGGCAGTGCTGGGGTTGGGTTGGCTGACATGGCACTGTCCTCTTGTTGCATTTTGCAAGTGGGTATTCATTTTAGCTGCTTCAATGTGTAACTTCACAAAACTGCATTGGTGGTGTCTGTGTGGGTAGGGATGCCACATTGTGACACTTCCAGGTGAACAATCTCAGGCTGACATGGAATTCCCGGTTCATTCTCCACACATTCAGGATCAGTGTCAGGTTGAGTCATCATTGATTGTCAGATGGAATGTGCCAGGGCAGTGTGCACTCCACAGGGGTGTGATTTCTATGTGAAGTAATTAGCCACTAGCTGTGTACGGGCTGCCTCCCCCCGTGCCCTTTCCCCTCCCATGCGCAGCGGCTGTGCATGTGGTTGGGGATGTGGGGCCACCACCATGTCCACGGCCAGGCCCCGGCGTGTTGCAACGTTGTGCAGGACACATGCTGCCACTATGATCCTGCACACTACTGGGGGAGCGTATAACAGCTGCCCGCCAGAACGGTCAAGGGAGCGAAAGCGTGACTTCAGCACTCCGAATGTGCGCTCCACTATGCCCCTGGTTGTAATGTGGGCTGTGTTAAATCTTACCTGGGGTGGCGTGGTGGGGTTCCGAATTGGCGTCATCATGTGGGGGCTGAGAGGGTAGGCACTGTCCCCTGTGGAGGTGGGGATTGGTATCATTGGTGAGGTTGTGACCTTGCTCAGTATCCAACATGCATGCATGTGCAGTGGCATACATACTCACCAAGCAGCCATGTATCGCCATGCCGCCCAGCTTCTAGGTCCCGGCTTAGGGTGGACATTCGGTAAATGAAGCTGTCGTGGGTGGAGCCGGGATAGTTGGCATATACTGAGGTGATGATTCCCTTGGCATTACATGCTACCTGCATGTTGATGGAATGCCAGTGCTTGCGGTTCCTATAGATGTGCTCAGATGCCCTGGGGGGACGTAGAGCCACATGGGTGCAGTCGATGGCACCTAGCACTTTGGGGAATCGTGCCACTGCGTAAAAATCCAGGGCGGCAGCATGCCTTTCTGCAGGTGTTCTGGGCAGGTATATGTGCCTGCGGACTGATGGGCGTGCAGTCATGATGTTCAAGACCTGGTGTAGGCAGCGTGACTGGGTGGCCTGTGACACCCCACCCACTATGGCACTTGTCCGCTGAAATGATCCAGTGGCTAAGAAGTGCAGTACATTGAGGACCTTCTCCAGGGGGCTGAGTGCTTGGGAGCACAGGGTGGGTGATGTGAGGTCATCCTCCCACTCACTCACCAGGTCCAGTATGATGTGTGGTGGAAACCTGTACCTCCCATACACCTGGTCATCAGGCATCCCGAAAAGGCTGGTTCTGGGTGTGAATATTCTGGCCCTGACTATCCTCCTCCTCCTCCTTTGGTAGCCCACTGCCACTGCTGCTAGGAACGGTATGTTCATCCTGGCGTCTGAGCTTGTTATTGTTAAAGTCCGCAATTTATGCTTAGCGCGTGTTCTAGGCGAGCGTGTGACCCGCGCACCCCTGGAATCCAGTTCCCAGTCCAATAGCGTGTGGAAATTCACACGCACCACGGGATACAGCGTGTGACCCGCGCAGCCCTGGAATCCAGTTCCCAGTCCAATAGCGTGTGGAAATTCACACGCACCACGGGATACAGCGTGTGACCCGCGCACCCCTGGAATCCAGTTCCCAGTCCAATAGCGTGCGGAAATTCACACGCACCACGTGATACAGGTTCGCTGACGTACTTGCGTGTGTAAGTGGCCGCGCGCCCATTAAATACACGTACATAGGCCAATCACGTGTACGCGCACTTTTGTCCAATTACACGCGATGACACTCTGACGTGCAGTATCTCCACGTGTGCCCCGTCATCACGTGCTGAGTGGGGAACACCCGTGCGGGTCACGTCACAGACGCGCTTACGCGCTGAGGGACTCTGGTCCAATAGAATCGCGTATGCGTGCTGACGCGCTTACGCGCTAAGGGCCTTTCCTCGGATTTCACGCTGACGTGCAGGATTTTCACGTGCCAAATCACTCCGTATCAAGCTGGCCACGCGAAAACACACGGAAGCCCACGCTCCTGCCCAGAAGGCCGAGTTACTGCCCCCCAGTGCCCCGAGCAGCCTCCCACGTGCCATCTGCTGCTGCCTGCCTGCCTGCCTGCTGCCACCGTGCCCTGCCATTTGGTGCCTGCACATCAGCCATCTGCAGGGGTCCAGTTGCTGTGTCCACCCCTGCTGGAACAGAAGACTCCCGACTGGTATTACATCGCTCCACAGCCCAGCCCCAGGACCCAGTTGCCCACCCACACCTGCCTCTGGGGTTGCCATGTCGGGCACTTCCACATCTGGCACCAGTGGCAACCCCAGGCCAGAGGGGCAGAGGGGCACCAGCTTCACTGTCACCGAAGTTGGTGTCCTGGTGGAGCATGTCCTGGGGCAGTATGATGCCCTCTTTGGATCGTCCCGCGCCAGCAAGGAAGGACGGCAGAGGATCTGGGCCGACTGTGTGGTTGCCATCAACGCGGAGGGGGTGGCAACCCGCGACGTCCTGAAGATCAAGAAGCGCTGGGAGGACTTGAGGTCCAGGACCCTTGTGAAGGCCCGGCGCCTCGTGGAGGGGGGCCGGGGCCGCATGAGTTCCATCCAGATGAGGGTCCTGGAACGCGTACGCCCAGCGCTCCACGCCCAGATCCTTGAGAGGGAGGCCCGTCTGGAGTTGAGCGGTAAGTGTCCATGCATTACTGTGTGAGACAGGGCATGTTGCGGTGTGCTGGTTCTATGATACTTGCCTGTATGTGTGCCATAGGCCATGTATGCATGTATGTGTGCAGGGACATCATGGTAATGCATGTGCGACCAGTGATGTGTGATGCACATGGTTGTTGCATGTGTTGAAATGCCACATGGGGAGCCCTATTCAGATTTTGAACATGAGAGCATGCCAGTCTCTGTACGTGGACATGGGTGGGGGTGAGGGATGGGTGCTGATGCCAGGTACATATATGGTAGCCATGTCTGTGTGCCTGACCTGCGTGTCTGTGACTTGTGCATGCCATGGATGCATGACACATGTGTGTGACAATGCAGAGATTCAGTAAAGCAGCCAAATTACCCTTGTAACCGCTGTGTTTGGTGTGTTTGGGGCCAGATGGATGTGACTGAGGTGAAGTGTGTGCATGTGATGGGCATGAGGCATGATGCATGTGAGTTACATATCATTGAATGTTTCAAGAGTCCATTGGACATGCATGGAAATGTCCATGGCATGCACCATGCCTGTTACTGTGTGTGTTTTGCCTGGACTGACCCATGTGTTGTGGAGGGACATGATGGAAGTGTACTTTGACAGTGGTGCTCATCTGCTATTGCTTCCTGTCTAGGGGACCATTGTACAGTGCCCTGATGCTTGTGTTCTTTGTCTCCCTCTACGCAGCGGCTAGTGAAGAAGAGGGCGGAGACGGCGCTGTGGAGCAAGGCGGCGGGGATGCCCCCACGGCTGCAGCGGAAGGGGTGGGTGAGCCCCCACAGGGGCCTGCTACGGTGAGAGACGGTGAGGAGCCATCCAGGTTGGTGGTTTGCACAGAGGAGGAGGAGGCCGCCACTGGGGCACACATGGGGCCTGGTGGGGGCATCCCTGCTGGTGCAAGTGGTGCAGTCCAGGGCCAGGGGCAGGAGGCAGCACAGGTCACCGTGGAGGGGCCTGTGCATGTCGCTGTCCCTGACCCTGTGAGTGCACCACCATGCACCAGCAGGGATGCCCCGTCCCAGGCCTGTCCGCAGGTAGAGGGGATGTCCATGTCACCTGACTCCCCTCCACCTGCGGACGTGGGAACCCCTGGCCGTGCGGAGAAGGTCCTGATTGGGGTCGCGATGCGCACGGCTGTGATTCGTGATGCCGTGCGTGCTTCCCGGGAGGAGCACGCACGTCATCACGAAGTGCACCGTGCCGACGTGGCCCAATTGGGATCGGCCATGTTCGGGGGTTTCCTGCATGTGTTGGCCAATGTGGCGGCCCTCTCCTCCTCTGTGCAGGCTATCCACCAGTCGTTCTCCTTGCCGTCTTCCAGCCCAGATGCCACCAGGGCCCCCTGTGGACCTGCCCCGACCAATGCAGCCAGCTCGGTGGGGATCCCATCCCTGCCACAGTCGGGAGTCAGAGATCCAGCAGGGGTGGACACCAGAGCAACTGGACCCCAGCAGATGGAGGATGTGACGGCATCATCGGGCAGGGCACGTGCACGACGGCGTCGGTGGTTTCCATCAGCCTGGATGCCGTCGTGCTGGCACAGGCAGTTGCGTCGGAGGCAGCAGCAGGCTCAACGTGGGAGGCATCATGGCTCGGGGCCATCAACATCAGGGGTGCAGGCATCGGCCGGAGGGCATGAGAACCCTGGAATGGGAGTGGCTTCCGTGTGGGAGAGGTTGTGCCAGCGGATAGGTGCGGAGCGGCAGCGGGCAGAGGAGGAACGGCTCACGATGGTCAGGGCGGAGGACTCCATGCGGAGGGCGCTGAGGCGGGCTGAGTGCCTCGAGGGTCTTCGCGGGGAGTTAGAGCTGGACACTGCGTTATCCCTGCGGGACCTCGGGGCCAGGGAACATGCCCGCCTCCAAGCCATTGACCAGGAGTTCGATGATGCCCTGGCCCATTACAACAACCAGTGAGCCGTCCGAATAGCCCGCTGCCTTTGTATATAGTTGTATAGTTAGGGTTAGGTTTCCTTTGTTTTTTTGAATTTTTTTTGGTTGCGATTGGACAATGCACCACTTTTTTGTATATAGTTCACTTTTTAGTTAGTAGTCAGTTAGGTTTAATTTGGTAGGGCTCATGGACCCAGGATGATCTTCTTAATTTCCTTATTTTAATTTTTCAGAATTTTTTGTTGGACATTCATCTTGTTTAGTTTGATTTGCTTTGTTTTTTTTTCTTGTTTGCTGTTCAATACATATTATTTTTTTATTCTTCAATGTGTCGTATCATCTCATTGCTTTCAGGCATGTCATGTTGGGTGTTTTGTCATTCACTTGCAGCCATTGTGTGTGACAGACATGTGTTAAATTGCATTATTTACATTGGGGGTGTAACATGTAATTGCCTTTGATATGTGGATGGGTGTGATAGTTGGTTGGGCCTTTTGGCAGGGGAGGATGGGCATTACGGACATGATTGGGGAATGTTGGGACCCAGGTGCAGGGGGGCATGGATTGGACATGGGTGGGGGCCTGCTGGCAGGTGCCCCACAGTGCTGGGGGGTGGGGGTGGTGGGAGACATGAGTTGGACATGGGTGGGGGCCTGCTGGCAGGTGCCCCACAGTGCTGGGGGGTGGGGGACATGAGTTGGACATGGGTGGGGGCCTGCTGGCAGGTGCCCCACAGTGCTGGGGGGTGGGGGTGGTGGGAGACATGAGTGGGGGCCTGGAGGAGGGTGACCCTGCACTGCTGGGGGGTCGGGGGGGTGGTAGACATGAGTGGGGGCCTGGTGGAGGGTGACCCTGGTGGCTGGGGGGTGGGGGTGGTGGGAGACATGAGTTGGACATGGGTGGGGGCCTGCTGGCAGGTGCCCCACAGTGCTGGGGGGTGGGGGTGGTGGGAGACATGAGTGGGGGCCTGGTGGAGGGTGACCCTGGTGGCTGGGGGGTGGGGGGGTTGGTAGACATGAGTGGGGGCCTGGTGGAGGGTGACCCTGGTGGCTGGGGGGTGGGGGTGGTGGGAGACATGAGTTGGACATGGGTGGGGGCCTGCTGGCAGGTGCCCCACAGTGCTGGGGTGTGGGGGTGGTGGGAGACATGAGTTGGACATGGGTGGGGGCCTGCTGGCAGGTGCCCCACAGTGCTGGGGGGTGGGGGTGGTGGGAGACATGAGTTGGACATGGGTGGGGGCCTGCTGGCAGGTGCCCCACAGTGCTGGGGTGTGGGGGGGGTGGGAGACATGAGTTGGACATGGGTGGGGGCCTGCTGGCAGGTGCCCCACAGTGCTGGGGGGTGGGGGGGGTGGGGGACATGAGTTGGACATGGGTGGGGGCCTGCTGGCAGGTGCCCCACAGTGCTGGGGGGTGGGGGTGGTGGGAGAAATGAGTGGGGGCCTGGTGGAGGGTGACCCTGGTGGCTGGGGGGTGGGGGTGGTGGGAGACATGAGTTGGACATGGGTGGGGGCCTGCTGGCAGGTGCCCCACAGTGCTGGGGTGTGGGGGTGGTGGGAGACATGAGTTGGACATGGGTGGGGGCCTGCTGGCAGGTGCCCCACAGTGCTGGGGGGTGGGGGTGGTGGGAGACATGAGTTGGACATGGGTGGGGGCCTGCTGGCAGGTGCCCCACAGTGCTGGGGTGTGGGGGGGGGTGGGAGACATGAGTTGGACATGGGTGGGGGCCTGCTGGCAGGTGCCCCACAGTGCTGGGGGGTGGGGGGGGGTGGGGGACATGAGTTGGACATGGGTGGGGGCCTGCTGGCAGGTGCCCCACAGTGCTGGGGGGTGGGGGTGGTGGGAGACATGAGTGGGGGCCTGGTGGAGGGTGACCCTGGTGGCTGGGGGGTGGGGGGGTGGTAGACATGAGTGGGGGCCTGGTGGAGGGTGACCCTGCACTGCTGGGGGGTGGGGGTGGTGGGTGACATGAGTGGGGGCCTGGTGGAGGGTGCCCCTGGTGGCTGGGGTGTGGGGGTGGTGGGAGACATGAGTTGGACATGGGTGGGGGCCTGCTGGCAGGTGCCCCACAGTGCTGGGGGGTGGGGGTGCAAGGGGACATGAGTTGGTGTTCATTAGTTCAAGGAGACATGTGCCTTTGCTGGGGGGCATGCCCATGGTGGGTGGGCTGCCTGCGGGACATGACCAGGGATGCAGGGTAGTCCCCTGTGGTGTGGGCTGCCTGCAGGGGCCGTGGAGGGTGTACAGGGTACACCTGGGAGGACCCACACTGTGAAATCACATGTGGAACTTCCCGCGCACCACTGAAATACACGCGCCCAGGCTGTTCGCGTGTGGAACTTCCCGCGCACCCCTGAAATACACGGGCCCAGGCTGTTCGCGTGTGGAACTTCCCGCGCACCCCTGAAATACACGCGGCCAGGCTGTTCGCGTGTGGAACTTCCCGCGCACCCCTGGAATACACGCGGCCAGGCTGTTCGCGTGTGGAACTTCCCGCGCACCCCTGAAATACACACGCCCAGGCTGTTCGCGTGTGGAACTTCCCCCGCACCCCTGAAATACACGCGCCCAGGCTGTTCGCGTGTGGAACTTCCCGCGCACCCCTGCAATACACGCGCCCAGGCTGTTCGCGTGTGGAACTTCCCGCGCACCCCTGAAATACACGCGCCCAGGCTGTTCGCGTGTGGAACTTCCCCCGCACCCCTGAAATACACGCGCCCAGGCTGTTCGCGTGTGGAACTTCCCGCGCACCCCTGAAATACACGCGCCCAGGCTGTTCGCGTGTGGAACTTCCCCCGCACCCCTGAAATACACGCGCCCAGGCTGTTCGCGTGTGGAACTTCCCGCGCACCCCTGAAATACACGCGCCCAGGCTGTTCGCGTGTGGAACTTCCCGCGCACCCCTGAAATACACGTGCACAGGCTGTTCGCGTGTGGAACTTCCCCCGCACCCCTGAAATACACGTGCACAGGCTGTTCGCGTGTTAGACTTCCCGCGCACCCCGGTATACACGCACACGTATTTTTTGTCAGCGGGTGTCCGTGTTTGTGGGTACCCCTTTGCACGTCTTTTTTCCTGGAGGGCCACAGTATGGGACATTCATCATGGCAGTATATAGGTGCGATTAGTTGGCGCACCTTTTGGCGCACATTTCTTACAGCCGCAGAGACGCTACCGCCTGCTTTCTTGTGGCGGTCGTGTTTGTGCCTGTGCGCTGGTTTGAGCGTGCGCTTTTTTCCCCTATTCTATTCCATGAATACGTGTTGTAGGCGAGCGTGTGGGCATTCCGCGCACTTGTGCCCTGTACTTCCCCCGTGACGCCCACGTTTTGGCAAGTTGTTCCCCATTCCGAGTGTTACGTCCGTGTTCCGCCTACTTTTGTTGCGTGCGCCGCGCTATGTGCGATTTTCGCTGTGGCCTGTGCGATTTTCGCAGTGACCTGGCGCACGCTGTTAGATGGCCTGTGCGCCAACGTGCGCCGCACACTTTTTATCGCACATCCGCTGGTTTTCTCGCGCACGGCCTTCCATGAATCGACGTGCGCTGCTTTTCGTGCGATTTTCGCAATTGCACTGCGATTTTCGCTATTCCACTGCGATTCGCACGTTTTTGCCCACTTGCGCCGCGCTAATTATTCCATGAATCGGCCTCTGAGTGTTCTATAATGCGAAAGCGGGATCCAGTTTGCATTTTTGAATAAACATGTGCTTTACACGCAATTTCTTTTGCATCAGACAATTGCCATTGAAGGCGGGCTGTTATTGTAACGACGAACGCTATTTCGGATTTCATTGGTTTTGTACTTTTGTGCAGGTAATGTTACTAATGCACATGGATGGGTGTTATGCCACACAATGCTATTAAAGTATTACACCATTGGCGAATAATTGAATCATTACATTCATCAGGTGATCTCTTCTTTGATGCTTGGGGAAAGAGAACAATCGGTATATTCACCTTGAACTGATAAGTGAGGAGGACCCTCATCTTTGTGATTAATATTCGGGTAATATCCTTGTTCATATTTGGTGTTTTTTAATGACGTTTGTGATGTGGTTTGGAATTGAATCTTTTATAGTGGTTTGAGGATATACATCACAGATCCAAGTTACTATTGCTTGACTTAGTTACATTTGACTCAATGGGTGCAGTGTAAGGTGTTCTAGCTTTGACACTGGGCTTCGGGCGGTGGCACATATTTAAATGACATAATTGCTTTAGCGAACATGCATATTATTAATTCAACTTTGCTTGCATTGATGCAACATTTTAGATGACTTAGTAATACTAAATCTGAGTTGGATTTTTCTTCCTCTGCTTTGTCTGCATTTTTAATTACATGTGCTGCTGTTAATGTGTTGGTGCCTTCATCTATATTCATAACGTGACTGGGTAATGTATACCTCAATTTACTGTTTGCTGTTCTCTGTATTGATTGATCCTTTTCTTTGCATCATGACACATATGTCCCTTCAAACTATTGTATATGATGTATGTTAAGCAGAGTGTTGCCTTGAAAAGGACCTGATTAGGTCGAAACACGTGTTGGCACGCCACTCTGTTATTGGATATGCAATTAATTAAAGAAAAGTCATAACTAACTTAAGTTGTATCACATGGAATGTACGAACTGTTCATCGGAACTACGTGGAATGTATTAACTTGGAAACGCGTGTTCTGGATATATTAATATGCATTACCTAGCAGCGCATTCAACTGTGGAACATCTACTGTTTTCCTCTTAATTTCTAGGCCTAACTCAACATGTGCTCTCCCCCACTAGCGTCTAGGGGAAAACACTAGACTTACTCCTCTCCTCCAACTCCCTACTAAACTGTGCTGACCCCATCGCCCTTGACTGCTCGGATCAAAGATTAATCCCCTTCTCCCTAACTCACACAATGGCTACCAATAAAGCACAGGATAAATGCCCTTATCACACAACTATCATTCAAAATCTTCAATATTGACAACGTGGAAGAATTACTTTCTAACTTCCCTTTCTTAAGGAATGTCTCCTCCCTTTTTGACTCCTTTTGACAAAACTCAAAGTAGTTTGACACGTATGTGCCAATCATGTACCAATGTGCAGGACAAAACCTTCTTGTCACTGTATTAAATGAACAATTAGGTAATAAGAGAAACTGTGGCAAAAGGTATACACACTGGACTTAAGGTCTAACTCTCGGACCCTTGTCACCAAGGCCAAATCTACCTGTTAAACGAAAACCAGTGCAACAACCTAAGTAGAGCAAAGCCCTCTTTGCAGCTGTCAAGCAATGCTCTTACTCCATGCCAGAATCAATGGTAGTGTATTGACAAGAGCAATGTGAGGCTATCAATGGCTTCGCCATTAGCAAACTCCACACCACCAGGACACACATTAAATCATCTAGACATTTACACCATATTACCCTAGAGTGACATCTCCCTCCTATCACCTGACAATCCTTCTAAAGCACTTGTTTTCCGAAAGCCCACTGCTTAATAGGATAACATTATCCCACCAAACATCCTAAAATAACTGCCCTTCTCAGGATAGTCAACTCATCACCAAACAAAGCCAGTTTTCCAGGCAGAATAAAAACAGGGCTCATACACTCCCCATTGAAAACAAACACCCTCAAACTGGAGGATCTGGCAAACTACCAACCAACCAGAAAGAACATTGAGAGGGTCATTTCCAATCAACTTCTTGCTATGTTGACCAATTGGACCTGAGCTATGAGTCTGGCTCCTGCGCCAAATGCAGCATGGAGATAGCCAGCATCCAGGTGATCGATGACACTTTGCAAATAACAGATACATGTAATGCATGACTATTGGTCCTCAGTTTCTCTGGCGTACTCAAAATGGTCAACCATGACAAACCACTCTCCCTCCTTACTCACAGAATGAGTTTTGCAGACACTGTCATAAAATGGTTCTGCTCAAACCCATCTGTACGACATGAGGCTGTTTAGATGAGTTATGTAGTGTTGGCATGCCATCACATGTCCTTCAGTGTCCCCAGGGCTCCAACTTCTTTCCAGTGTTATTCAATGTATACATGGAACACCTTGGCTCACGGCTAACTGACTCTGACATGTCAATAAACCAATTGGGGGATGACACTAAGCTATACCTAAAACGTAGGTGTCTCCAGGGCAACACCTGCCTCTGTGCAGGTGTTGCTACCATTCAAACATTAATGTCAAGTGCCTACTTGAAATGTAACACTACCAAGACAGAATTCCTCCTACTAGGCACCCAGGCATGCAGGCTCCCACTCAAAGGTGGCTGGGTGGTATGCACTAGGATGGATGTACCCAGCAATTCACCACCTCTGCAAACATCTTTCAGATTCTTTGTGGATAGCAAAGTATGCTTTCAACAACACATAGGTAAAAGGTCCCAAATGGCCTGGCATCAGATCAACCTACTTTGCAAGATCAAACATTGTCTGCTACCCCAGGACTTCAGAACGTTAGTGCAGGCTCTGGTAATCTCTTACATAGAAGGAGGAAACACCCCACTTGCGGGTCTCCCAGCCACACAGCTGGCCCCACCTCAAGAAGTGTGCATCATCTCTGTGGCAAGCAGTTTCGACCACTTCTCCCCCACCCTGCATGAGTTGCACCATTTATCTATACTAGCTAGGATCCTCTTTAAAAGTGACTATATCACTTACAAGGCTACCTCGGCTGGACCCCCCACTTTTCTGGTGGCTAATTTAAAGGTCTTTAGTGGATTGTAACATTCGCACAGTAGCACCATTGCCAGAGTCCAGAATAAACAGACCGACAAGGGGAACATTAAGAAACAGCCCTTCTCCTGCTATACTTCAGTCATATAGAATTCCATCCCAGTATTGATTCTGACCACTTCCTCCCTGCTCCTGTTCCATAAAGAGCTGAAAACCTGGCTATTTCATTTGCACCTTCACAATACGTAGACTCCGAGGCTACTCGCCAGCCGTGGGGTGAATATCTGCAAGTAAACACAGCGCTACCAGGCTCATTGTTTTGTGGGTGTACTGTGTAGAGCCTGACCCTCAACACACTTGCCTGTCAGTGGCCCTCTAATCCGGCTGTAGAGATTGCCACTGTTTTCAAGATAGGTTTACACAATGCACAATATGCTAATAATAATAATAATAATAATAATAATATAATAATAATAATACATTGACTAGAATGGGGCAGCGCCATTGCCAGCATTGTTGCCACCTTAAGGGAAAGGCTTTTTCCACCACCCTCTGGTAACCCAAATGCCTTGCATTAACTGATCCGCATCACAGAGGTGTTGCAATGCAGATTCCCCTCACCCACTGCAAAGAATAAGCAAATGCAGAAGGAGGACGAACCTGCTCTTCTAAGTTACAGCAAATGGGAAGCTCCTCACATAAGGAACAGGTGTCGATCGGATGGACAGTAGCAAGGGCACAAGCTTCCCTAGCACAGGAGAACGGTGTATCATCCGCTGCAACAGTGCTGCCTTGCCTCTTACGGAGACACAACAAGGGCACATTGAGTGCAAGCAGTGTTATGTCTCCCGCATACAGGCAACAAGTTGTCTGTATGAGTAGTGGCATGCAAGCTTGTAGTGGCTTGCATGCCACTACAAGCTTGTTTCAAGCACAGAACAGTGTAGTGCAAGTGTCCCTCATGCAGACTTCAGGTAGAGTACAGATAGGGTACATGATTCTTAAATTAGACCCTCCAGGTATGGCATCAGTATGGCCAGTGCAAACCCTTCAAGATGCCCTCAGACAGGAAAAACTCCATCATAGGCAAAGGCAGTGCAAGGTCTCCTCCCATTCAGAACAGGTGCGGCATGGACAACAACAGAACTGCAAGCTTCGGCAAGCACACTGCATGCTCCGTTCTCACCACAAAGGACGCGCTAAAAGAGAGCAAGCAGGTATCACGTGGGCAAGGCACTGTACACTTTCTTCGTGGGCAAATAATAGAGAAAGTTGTACACGGCTTTTAAAGCGCAAGAGTTTTCCTGCAGAAGGGAGGAGGTCCCTTCCAGGCAAGGCTGCTCTACCAAATGCCTCGGTTTGGCACCCTGCAGCTCACCTCAGTAATGGTGAAAAAGAAGATGGGACACGCCTCTGTAGTCACTGCAGTGATAGAGCTTCTTTGCAGACAATAGTCCTACATTTCTATGTGTCCCGTACTATCACAGAGTTACAGGAGCCCATGTAGTGCAATATTTACATTAATTGGGGATAGCAAAGTAAGGGATTTGCTTTTCTGCCCTCCCACCCCCAACAAGGATCTCACTCTGTGCGATAATCATTTTTTCATGGAACGCTTGGTGCTCTAGATTAGCATTGTCCTCAGGCTTTGAAAGAGAGATGGGGCACCATCCAGGATGTATACTAATTGACCTTTTTCACAATTGACTTCAGGAGAATTGACCTTGGGAGAATTTACCTAATTTAAAAGGTCAATTAAGACATATATGCGGGGGGAAACCCCCTGCAACCCCCACCCATTCCAAAACCCCCTGCACCGCCCACCCAATCCCCTTATATTATTTATAATCCAAAACCAACCAAATACATATATAAAATAACTAAAATAATATAAAGGTCAATTGTGCAGAAGGTCAATTAGGACCACTATAATTAGGTCAATTAAGACAAAAGGTCAATTGTAAAAGTTCAATTTGGTTAATACCACCTTCCAGGCCCTGACTCTGATTGATCAACTTTTATATGTTGTTTTGTAATGTGCAGTGTGTTTTAGAGAGACATGGAAGGATTTATAAATTATTTGTATGCTATTTTATGAAGTGCAGGGATCTGACGTTACATGTTCTCTTGCTCCTTGGAGGTCCACCTTATCATTCCCGGTCCTGAAGAAGGCATAGTTCGCACCATCTAGCTGCTGAAACGTACAGCCAGCGTTGAACATTTTCGACACACAGTAGTGTGGCGGCACAGCCGTAATTTGCCTAGCTGTGTTCTGTGGACCCATGACTAGGTCTCTAGACCATATAGTGGCCATTGGAGAGGTTTAGTTAGTTAGTAAGGGCTTTAGTGACAGGATGTTGAGTTCAAATAGAAGACCAACTTGCCTTGGAATGTGCCTATCACTTGCATTTACTATCTTCATTTTCCACCAGTCATGAGCTTATGTTTAATATTTATTCCTGATTTTGTATTTATTGTTTGTTTTATATGCTTAAAAAAATGGGAGGTATATTTTTGTTTTTAATTATCCACAGTGAGTAATTATTCTGCTGGAATTAATAAAACCTGCAAATTGTAAGGTAAAAAGATCAAGTTGCAGCTCACTTGTTCGATATTAAGTTTGAGCTTATCTACCTCGGATTGGGTCAGGTGGATTAGAGCGGAATTATGTGTAACATGCTGTCATCACTTTATTTCTACTTAAGTAATTGGTTTTCCTAGCAAAGGATTTCATTTTGCTTTTGATTTTGTTGCCCTGGCCCTGTACAGAGTAATGGGTGACCTCACTTGTATATATACCCCATCAAATAGTTAGCTTGGACTCTCACCCGTAGCAGCGTGAGCCTTTGAGCTCGTAGAGTTGGCTTGTGTATGCTCTCTTATCAGGAGATTTTGGGGCTGCCCTTAATGCGTACGCTGTCAGCATATTGTTGCCTATGATGAGCTAGCCGCTCTCAATTCAAACGGTAAAGGGCATTAACAACTTCACTTCTACTTGATTCACTATGAGATCAGTCACCTTTGTCTCACAGTACTCTGCTTTTTTTAGACTGATATAATGTTGCAAATACTGACAACCAGATATACCACCACAGCTTCAGTGATTTGTACTTCTAGAGAGGCTTCAACACGATATACTTTGAAGTACTTCAACAACTTCATACCAAGAATACCTTCAGATCAATTGGAAGGGGGAGCGAGGTATGGCCCAGTGGTAGCACCGGGCCTCCTTGTAGACATGGGCAGCAATCAACCACCAACAGTAAATAGATAGGAAGGAACAGGAATGATAATAAACCTCCACTACCAAGCAGGGATCGTGCTGCCTCCTGGGTGTACTAAGCTCAATAACTTAACTGGAGGCCAGCCTCACCACTGCCCCCGAAACTAGACTCATGGAAGGGAAGAGAATATACCATATATATATAATGGAGCTAGTGATTGATAATATACCACCACTATCAAACTAGGGAGATACTTGCCGAACCTGGGGTAAAAAGGCCTTTATCTGCTGGAAACCAACCAGCCACGTTATCACCCAGCAACTATACAATCAATAAACCAAGTTCAGAATATACCTACCCAGTTTGACAACCTGATACGTAATACTAAACTACATGGATTATGAGACATACATCCCACTAACCAAAACCTCACATGTCTTCATACTTAATTCACACAAAAACCCACACAACCACCTCTCTCGCAGCAAACCCGCATAAACTTCACCACTCCGCAACAACACACAATCAACACAAAGATCGCAACAACAGCACACAAGGACTCACTTTGACCCTATATGTACTCCCAAGCTCAGCGCACGGTGAAAATCGAACTGAAACTGCCAACAGTACACCACTTCTCACTTTCCTACGCCACTCACTAACCCACCCCTCTCACCTTTTGTTTACAGATCGGCCTGAGCTCCTGGAGACCAACTCTGTTGGTGACGGTGAGCTATATAAATACCTTTAACAATAAATTAACATAGGACGAATGTTCGAAAATAAAGATTTGTAATGCTGATGACAAGTGCAAATGTAGTACCCTCTTATTCCAAACAAGTATGCTTAGCTTCCCTCATAAAGAGACCAGGTATAGCACACATACGCCCTATGGAGGCTTTGTTAAGCTTTCTCAAAGTGTCTATGCAAGTGTCTATCAGACACAAAACAGACATTGCACAGGCAGAGGGAGAGAGAAAAACTTGTTTGTACATATATAGCAGGGACAAGTAAGCTTTGCTAACCTTTAAAACAGGAACATCTTGGACACTGCATCAGTTGTCCAATCCAAGCTTGAAAAGAAAACTAGAAGCCAAAGTTAAAATGTGCAAGAGTCTTTATTGATAACAGGAATGGTAAGTGATTAAGGTGGACTCTAGGCATGCTGTGTGAGACCAAAGTAACAGAACAAATTGCGCTTTCTAGAAGAATATAGTGTGTAAGTCCTTCTCTTTCTACCGTATGCTCTATCGGCATGCCAGTTAAACATCACTAAGACCATGCCCCGGGACTTTTTTTTGGACCTTGTTGTTATTTTCTTGGCTTGCATTAATGTTGTCAGCCTGCCTACTCCAAATAAAGTACCTCAATGACATTAAAGCAATGCTGACTAGTCTGAGATGTACCTGCTGTGTTCACACGAAAACAAGTGTGTTGGCCATTTTATGTGAATGTAAATTGTACTCATGCCCTCCATAATATCAAGATGCAAGCCTGTGTTAAACAATGTCTAAAATACGGCTTTTGTTTACATTTCGAAAGTCTTGGACATCACATGGCTGTACACAGAGATTTCATGTTGGCTCATGTGAGGCAAGAAAGAGTCCTGGCTTTCAGGCTTGCTTCATAACGCAATTCTGTTCCTATTACGCCAGGAGAGGAACTGTACAGGGATGCCAATTACATGCACTAAAGAATATAGGACTTACAGGAGAGATGCTTTAAGAAATATCATTGTCTGAAATTATGTTAGGTAAAACACGTGTACAGTGACTTTTCTGTATTATTAGCTTTAGGGCGCTTCAAAAATTGTGAAAAGGCTGATGGGAGCGATCACACCAGACTCGTCTTTGTCACACTTTCTGCAATAGTAATCTGTGAAAAGAGCAACATTTTTACAATTATGATGCCATTATTTTCAGAAGGTAGAAAGAAAATGTTACTGTTTATTGTGTCATATTTATTTCATTATGTCAAGGTTCAACAGACGGTTACAGATAAAAACGTCCTTGCATCGTTTGAAAAGATTTTGGAGAAGCATGCACTCTTGATTCAAGTCAATCAAATGCCTGCCCAAAACCTGTGAAGCCAGAGGATCCAGGCAATTAGAGCTTTTTAAGAAGGTAACAAGGTGCAATAATGTTGGGAAGCAGAGGGCCTGATTTACTAAGGGTTTTTCAATGGGATTTTCCCCTTGAAAACACCTTTGTAAATCAAGCCCAGAGTAATTTGTGCAGACAACAACGGACAGACATGTTCTCTTAACTGACTGGACATGTCTGTTACCAAACAGTTCAATGTTCAGCGTGATTATGAAGACAGTGTGCATGGTAACAACAAAATCTCACCAACCATTCTCCTCTAAGGTCTTGTTAAGTTTCACTGCTAACGAATTGTTTCCTACACAAGAAGGAGTTATTCAGAATGCAGCGTCTGAAAGTGAAGTGGTGACTTTAGCAAGCTAGCTCTCTTCTATTTTGCTTGCAGTTTTTCCCAAAAGGGGCACTGTTTCCTTAAATCCTCTACATTTTTGCTTCAGAACTGAAGAACACTGAGTATATTTTGAGGTGGATGCGGGTCCTCAATATGAGAGCCATACAATTTACACAGAGCTAATGCTATTGAAGAGGATCTGTTGGGTAACCTACTAGATTTTGCTACAGCAGCAGATTGGAGGAAGGATAGCTCAGGGCAATGTATATGTCTTGGAAGCAAGACAGTGAGGTGCGACACAGGTGATCCTGCGCTTAGCGTGTTATAAATGAACAATACAAAAAAATAAATACAGTATGGCTCTGGATGATTCCAATGACAAGAATGTTGCCCAACTCTGCATTTGCATTAAGAATGTGGATAGTTGTTTAAATGTAATTGAAGACCTTTTGGGCGTGCAGGTTTGTAAGAGGAGGATGCCCGCAGTTGCTCTGGTGCTTGATCCTACCCAGTCTGCTGATTACGCTCATCTGACTGAAGGCTCCAAGCTGTAAATGACTACGGTGCTCATTTTCTATAAATTAGTAATTTGACGGCAGGTTACTACAAACACTGTAACTTAAGCGGTTCACTGACACCACATTTTTGTCATTTTTACTGCGGGTACAAATGCAAAGGGAAAAAGGTGGCATTCACAGGGAAAAAGGTGGCATACACAGGGAAAAGGTGGCATACACATCTGCTGCCCCAATGCTGAAGATACGCACATTATTAAGCAGTTAAATCTGTCTCAGCCAAATACTGCCTATCAGCTGACGAGCTGCTTGGAGGCATTGGGGTGCTGTCTGAGCGAAAATCGGCTTAAATGTAATGGGGAGAAAAAAAGATATTGGTGATTGGACTTGCCTCAGCTATTTTCCCCTGCAACCCGGGCTTTTTGGCTCTTTGCAATTGGCTCTTTTCGCACTCTCGTTTTGGTGGTTAAGGATTTAGGCTTTAAGATCTCTACCTCTCTATCGACCAAAAACCCAGATTAGTACCGTCTGTCAATCTTGCCATTTCCAATTGAAGGTGCTTCTAAAGGTCCTTCATTTTCTCCCATCATATCTACGTGCCCCTGTAGTTGCATCTTTACTCCTTAGCATTATGGACTACTGCAAGTCCTTATGTTTAGCCCAACCATTGCACTTGGTTCGCTGCCTTAAAATCTGTCAGAACTTGGCGGCGAGAGTCACGACTCAGTCACCCTTTGGAATTCACATTTCTCTTGTCGTGTGCTTTTTGCACTGGCTCCCTGTGCTCAAGGGGATCCAGTTTAAATCTCTGTGCATAGTCCATCACTCTTTCTATGGTACTGGTGCAGAATACTTGAAATTGAAATGTCGCCCATATGTTCTTTGTCGGCCACTAGATCTCAGCATGCTTATCTTATGCAAATTCCACATTTTGAATTCTTCTGGATCAGGAGGCTGTGCCTTTTCAGAACCCGCAGCCAAGCTCTGGAATTCTCTTCCTCAATCACTTCATGCTACTGAGAACCACCTTCTTTTTGGTGTTCTTTAAAAAAAAATGTTTTAAGACTGGTATTACTCTGCTCTGGTAGCTCCTTCTTGTTGGGCTTTAGCACCAAGATGCCTCTGGGAAAATGTTGCGCCATATAAATAAGGATGACAAAAATAACATAACAGAGTGTATGCCGCGTTTTGCCTCGGATTTGCAGTCACAGTGCAAAGTGAGTAAATGCTGCCTGACATACAGGCATGCTAGGTAGCATTTACTTTTGTTTGTCAGTGCTGCTTTCCATGCTCGCATGACAAGCAATGCTCACAAACGAAATGAAACACTCTCTGTCATGCCCACTGGTTGGGGAGTGTTTCATTTCAACTGGAAACACTGCTTACAATGCCCAAATGGTAGGCAGTGTTCCCAATTGAAATTTAATCATCCCTGACATGCCAGTATCTTTGAAATATGTTATTCTTTTTTGTACTATTGTGAAAAGTTTATTGAAACCGTAGCAACATTAATAATACAAAAACGTGGTAGGATTACAGATGGGGCCTGGCTTTTTAGAAGCATTCGTCAATGTGTTTAAGATTCCGGCTTAGCCTCTGGAAAACATTGTACCTGACAAAACTGATGGTTGCCCTTTTATATGGTGGGTGTAAGTCAGGATTCTGAGCTTTACTAAAATCCTAGCCCTTATGTGAGGCTGACTGCATTGTTCCCGAGGAAGAAAGATGGGATAAAGACCGTTATTGACAATTTATCCGAGCACGGCCTCATTATCCATCTGCTGAAGGGACGGGAGATTGACTTTGGGGATGTGCCTCTGCATACTGATTTCTCTGGCTAATCAAGCAGAATGCTCGTGGGTGGCTCAATGGACGACTTCCGGTTCGCATGCAGAGCCAGTGCCAGTTGATGAGCAGTCCCTACTTCACTTGGTCATGCTCGCTGATATCACAGGTCATCGAACACACTGCACATCTCGCTGCAGGAGAAAACATGTTTTTCTCCTCTTGTTCAAAATAATATGAAACGCTGAATGATTCATTTTGCCGTAATTCCTGACCAAACGACATCTCATGACTTTGCTCAAGATCCCCTCCTTAAAGAAGCACTGACAAAAGACAGTGATGGCTGCCAAATCATAGTAATACAACTTTGTAATTTATATAGCGCGTTTATCCAATGTGCTTTGCATAGAAAAATGTTATATACAACTATTATCACCGAAATTGGTAAACATGCAATTCAGTCGCCACGAGCACCTAGACATGCTTGAAAAACAATTAATTTTGTTTGATCGCATTTGTGTGCAAAAAACTTGGTTTTGACAAAAATGAATTTGAAGAAGAGGCAAATAATACACAAGCACTGGATGAAAGCACAATGTCCAATCTTTCGAAAGGAAACATTCCTCACATGTGGAGAAACGCCCGATGGACCAGTGTGCCCCAACGCTCTTCTTTTTCATTTGGTTCCTCATACATGTGTGAACAGACTTTCTCTGTCACGGGGCACATATAAACCAAAATAGCAATAGGTTAACCGGTGTCTGCTGAGCTACGCTGGGCCTGTTCCAGCTTTGCCGCTAACATCTAGGTACAACATATGGTTGTTAAGTGGAAATCTCGCCGCATTACAATTTCAGTGTTGTCTGTTATTGCACATGTTTATATAATGTAGACATCGCTCATGTCTTTTGTGATAGTTCCTTTGCACAGGATCACAGAGGTGAGTCTCGGTATTGGACCTAGCACTGGACAAAGAGTGATGTTATCTTCACACTGCATGGTATTGTTACTTATTGTTAACTGTTTTACTCAGATTTAAGATTATATTCTCCGAGTCAATTGAGGTGCTTTGGTTTCGTTAATAAATGGTGACATTTTGAGTTTTAATTTTAACAACGGCAGCCATTTTGAGAGTTTGTGGGAGGCACGTTAGACCCTTGTTGTCTGTCCATCTTGTTATCCCCCGTGGCGTAGAAGCTCCTACTGCACATTATTCTTCAGACTGTGCATATGAGAATACAAGGCATATACACGCACACTGTTAATACTCATAACACATCTTTGGTTCCCGAAGCACCTTAAAACCTTCCTCTTTGCTTCTGCCTTCTCTCTTCCTCTCCCCTGCTGATCTCTGTCTGTTTCGGCACAGGGCACCTGGCTACCCTGTGGTTTTGGGCCCATTTCCCTGCCCACCCAGCCGCATAGCCATATTGCCTCCTGGCAGCCCTTGCTCTTGGGTCTGTATCTGAAAACCCTACAGTTCCCTTCCTGCACTTATTAGACACCAGTTGTCTGTGCCTTATTCTTGCACTTGCCACCTGCTGGCTGCACTACCTGTTGTTGTTTTGATCACATGTTCAGGACTTTCCACTCCTCCCCTGCCCATTGCACTTCCATTTTCCCTCTCCCCTGCACTTTCACTCACTCAATGTCACTGGGCTTATTAAGATTGTTATTGTGTCCTCCCTTGTACCCCTCCCTTGCAACCTCACGCCCTGAAACACTTGTGTAGGGGCGCGATATGAATAAAATATAATTTCATATCATATATCAAACACATGCATCAGAATAATGCCTCTACAAATGTCAAAACTATTGGCTTTAACATCGTTTTTTGGTTGTTTTCCTTTCCCATCTACTCTCCTCTTGCATGATATTTTGGATAGAAACTTGTTTGGAATTTAGGGCTCATGTTGACGTTTTGAGCGGTGTCAAAATGATGTACGAATGTGATTTCAAATACAATGCCACAGATGGCGATTAAAGTCAGTATTTTGGGTATTTGAAACATTGCTGGCTTTGTTTTAACTCTCAAATAAATTGCTGAAGTGCATACTTTTTTAGCATTACACTTTTTCCTGCAGTGTGTCAATTGCTAGAACCCAGGAAGAAACAGTCAGATGTAATCAAACATTAAAAGAATCCCTTGATACTATTTCATGTCAATTCAAATGAAATGTCATTAAGCTTTTTTATTTTATTGTTTAAAGAGAGGAACTAGCTCGAGAGCAGCAGAGCGTTGTACAGAGTGTGGGTAGCCTGCATTTGGCCTGGCATCTTTTAACAGTAGGGCAGTACTGTGAGGTCTGTGTGTCGTCGGCATATGCATCTATTGGAATTAGGATACAGAGTTAGAGAGTGAGTTCTAGAAAATGAACACTACTGTGCTGAGCTCGATATATTTTTAGGCTGTTTATAATTGTTCTTTGCAAGGTCACAGGGAGGAAGAGGAAAACCCAATGCCTCTTATGGAAACATTGCAGAAAGGTCCTGGTTACCTTGCAGTTAGATGAAATATGTTTGACCCTTGTAAATAAAAAGGATCCCACGCAGGTTGCTGTGTCTTATTGTGTGATTTTATTGTCCATATAGTAGACACATAGGGGCTGATTCATGGAATTATTTGCGCCGAAAAACCCCCATTTGTTAAACAGGGATTTGCGGGCAGAATGGTGCACCAATCCCAGTTTTTCGGCACAAATAATTCCATGAATCAGCCCCATAGTCCAGACAGGGTGGTCAGCTGACACGTGTTTCAACCCCAAAGGGTCTTTATCAAGGTGGGTATGGTTAGGTAGGTGTATGGGAAAATTTTCCAAGTAAATCAAGATGGCCGGTTGGCAGGATTTTCTAGCAGTCTTCAATTGAAGTCCTAAGGCTGTTGCCGTCCTGTGCGGGTTCGCTGTGTGTGGAATTAGTCCTTGGTCAGGTGTTGTTGAAAGAGCAATGTGATGCCCTGGGAGTAAAGCAACCTTGGTCCGGCAGTGATTGTTCTCTAGGTCTGTGGCTCTCCTGCTCTCCTTCCCATGTCCATTTCCCTCTCCACAGGCCACTGTCTTCTTTCGCTTTGGACGCAGGAAGAATGTTTTAGAGATCAATTTAAATAATGCATTTACAATATCAAAGCAAATTTATTACATTAAGAGGCAATGTTGTTCCTTTAAAGCTCTGTTTTGCAGAGGGATCACGTTTAGAATAGATTTCAATATTTCCGACTCTAATGTTGGTGGTGATGGAGCCTTCATGCAAGCTCCCTCGCCTGCTAGGCTGGCTCTCATTAGCACTTCTTAATGCTTCCCAACTCAGGCTAATGAGGCCTGGGAAGTCAGAGAGCAGCATGTGCGCAAGAATGTCTCAGCTTGAACTATTTTCTAAAAATCCACTACTAATTAAAGATTTACAAGAACACATTAAGTGACCAGGGGGATTTACTGTGTTCTTTCTTTCATGAGAGTCCCAAGTCCATGGAATCCAGCTGTTTCTAAGAATCTTGATTTTACGCAGGCACCGGCAGTGTCCTAGTCTACGTCTCGCACTGGTTATCCATGTTTCTCCTTGCTAGGATCCGTGCTCTCTGCTGCTGCTGTTTTCGGAGCCTTCTGATACATGTACGTTCTGATGCTTGACTTTGATGCTCCATGCCATGGCAGAACGTCATATCAAATCTGTTACAATCAAATGAAAGTTAAACCTCCTATCCTTGCAATCCCAAATATCGAGAGTTAGAATAAGCCCAGAGGCAAGCGTCAGTAGGAGCTATATCTTCTTTATTCAGTAAACAGTATTTAGAGGATTATCAGTAATGCTGCATGTCTAGTGAAAGCACTAGATGGCCTTGTGTAATACATTGGCTAATGACAGAAAGAGTGATCTTGCACAGCGTGCTAGTATGTCCAAGAAGTTGCAAAACACAAGAGGTGATGGCTGGACTGTCTAGAATTAATCTTAAACTCTGACATTGCTCTGAGCAACCCTTCAGACCATTGTTCTTCGCCTGCCAAGCCATTACAGAAGGGGAAAGACCATATGCAAATCATGCTTGGTCGCACTGCACAAGGGGCAGTCGAGCCTGAACTGCTAGTTCACATCCCTTCTGCATGGGACCACAATCATCCACACACATGTTTCAGCCTTGTTGGGCCTCATCAGTGAGGAGTAGCTTGGGTCTCAAGAAGTTGCTGCTGCCATGCAGAAATTGATCCAGCCTGCTAGCCAGAAGGTCCTTCATCAAGTTGACGTGGATTTATGCATAGACTAGCGCAAATGTAGAATGATTTTCTAAACACATTGGGCCTGATTTACAAAGCGTTCCTCTGTGGAATTTTTGCATTGAGCCAAGCGTTTGTGAATCAGGCCCTTTGTGTGACTACGTTATTAAATATTGTATTGCTGATAGACCAATAGAGAGATGCCCTTTTTCAAAATTCCCAAGTATCTATAGCTGTGTGAATTCCAAGTACACCTGTATGTTAAAATAAAATGAGAGCAAAGCATATTGAAAACAACAAAAATCATCAGCACATACATGTCTAAAATTATACAACTGCAGTATGAGCTGTGAGTCTTAGTACTGTTAAAATGAGTAGCTGACATACTAATGTCTAATAATTGTCAGTTTAAGACAAAATTATTGGGACAAATCAATCAACATAAGAAAAAAGACAGACTATAATTTCGAGGATCTGTTTGTTATGGTGGAGGGATTTGTCAGGCACTTTTATCATCACAGAAACAGCCTCTTGGCTCTAACAAATAGCCTTGTGAGTGTTTAGGGGTGTTCTAAGCTGGAACTGATGATCTTCCACAGCCATGGTTGGGACCGGAAGAGATTTCCATAGTCTGACCAAACAAGAATGAAATGTTTGGACACCTGTAAGAAATTGCCTTATCTTTAGTCTGGCAAGAGACAGTGTGGTTTCAGATTTCAAAAGCAGAGCAGGAAATTATCTTGTATTGCATTGCATTGTAGTAGTTATTTATATAGCACCTTTTCCCATTTGTATGGCCTCAACACACTTTGTGGTAGGAACACCCTTATGGACCGTGGTCCAGGGATGGGACGATTTCTAAGAGGAGACTTAATATGCGTGTGTGGATTTGGCTGAGGTTAGGATTTAGGAGAGCTGGCCAGGAATCAGTAAGCAACCCAAGTGGTCAGATATGTGTGTGGGTGCTGAATGGTGGACACATCAGAGTTCTAGTGCAGCATATACTGGGCCTGATTCCCAGAAGCATTTTATAATGGTGCAATAACATGGGAAAAGGTTCTATGAATCAGGCCCTTTATGTGTAATCAGCTAGACCCACATTTGTCATAGGTTGTTGCTGTATTGTAATGGCAGAGGTATTGATGCAAGTTTAGAGGGGTGCCAACCCCTGCCCCCTCAACTGATAAATAGATAAAATATTAGGTAGGTCAAAGGGTTCACTCTCTTGTCCATCATTGTAGAAATCAGGATTAGATTGCCTTTATTAAAAGTAATAAATACATTAGAAATAAGGGATCACTGCACACACTTCGTTTGGGGTGGCACAGGAAATGAAGGGTGCGTTTATATTACACACACTCTATAGGTGCTACAGGGATAGAAGAAAAGCACAGTGTGAGATAAATATGTATTTTAAAATGGATACTCAAATTAATGGTTTCCAGGCCTATAAAAGACAGGTGTGGGGAACTATAAACCATGCCAAGGGTTTGGAGATAAGCAAGAAGGACTGACGCACAGATTTTGGCAACATCTTGTAACAAGATATGAGGTTTGGTAGGATGAAAATTGAATTGGAATAGAAATCAGAGAAGAATGAGTTACGGCTAGGCAATTAATAGAAGCTACTGACACATTTATCTATGTTCTTGGGTTCTTGTGGAAAAGTGTATAAGGCGTGTCATCTAAATTAGTTTCAAAGCTCTGCTTAATATTCTAATAGTGTTGTGTACCAGAAAACTTGGATTAACCTCAGGAAGTAGATAAGGTGCAGACATTGACTCATGAAGAATGTTCTTGGCAGGAGTTCATAGTTGTGTCCAGCCTAGTCTAAAATAAGCATATTAATCTTATGCGTCAGAGAACAATTGTGGATGCCAGATAAACTAATGTACAATTGTTGTGCACATGTGATAAAGTTATCCAATGGTGACAAAGGGATGTTTGCCCTCTAATTAACTTGGCCTATCAAATCCTACCATTCACAAGGTGCTAATTTGCATACAAATGTTGCATAATCTTGGAAAATGTATAAAGATTGGTTGGATGCAGACATGTATTGAGTGTGTTCTTTTTTCTTGATAATTAGAGACACATTTTGACTCCCAGGCCTCTGCCTTTTCCCTGCCTCTGCCTGATGGATGTGAGCATGAGAATCCATGGATGTCTGCTGGAGGAATGGGGTGTGTGGTGCAAGGACCCCTTGTACACAAGTCTGATGTTTCAGTGTAAAGTTATGTGACTAGCTAGACCAAACATGTAATAGTCGCTGCTGCATTCTAGAATGCGTGGGTGGAAAGCCATGCCTGTGGCAGATGTCCACCAAAGTGGTGTGTTTAAACATACCATGAACTCAAATAGAGCTTATCTTCCTTGTCACTATGTCTGATTTACTCATGCTATGGGAAGGCTACCCCTAAGTCTGCCAGGGCAATAGACTAGTTGTCATCCAGCATCTTCTAGGTGGGACGGGCATTCTGGTTATGAAGTGCTTCTTAAAGCAACACTGGTGACTGATAGTACTGGGGCTGTTGAAAGCTCTGTGAGTGATGCGACTTTAAAGGTAACTCTGTGCTCTGGACACTTCGGATTGAGCCGAAGACAGGACACCAAGCTCTGTTCCCTCTCCAGTTGAGCTAAATTATACTTGGGAATTTCCAGATTTGCGCTAATTGCATAGTCCAAATGAGACAGAACAAGAGCTAGGTTTGCCAGAACTTTATTAGGGATGTTTATATAGAGAATGTTTTGCTTCTGGAGCTTCAGGGTAAACTAAATAATGTCACCATTGTTTCTCAAGAGATCAATGTCAGACTTTGATTGGCAAGTATTACCAAATGCTCTGCCTTTGGTGAGGGTTGAGGGAAGGTGCCAAGCTCAAAGGATCAGATATGTAAGGTTCGGCACTGGCCAGCATGCCCACTCCCATTATATCTGTCTTATTAGAATTCATTGTTAAAATATTGTTCTGAATCCATCAGTTTACCGATAGGAGTTGATTTGTAAAGGGTTTTGCTGCATTTCAGGTAATTTTGACTAAGGTTGAAGATTAGTTGACTGTGATAATCGTTCATGCATAGCATGGCGTTGAAAGATTTGAGTAGTTTCATCAGAGGGATTACGAAGTTAGAAAAGAGGAGTGTTGAAGGGTGTAGTGCAGATGACTGCTAATATAACAAATCTATACTTTCAGATTTGCCATACACTTTTGGCCTAATTCACAGAAGCATTTTATAATAGGAAAACCCTATTGGAAATCACTATGTGAATTGGGGCCTATAATTCTCTTCGTACTGACTGTTGAAGTCAGCTGTAAACTCACAGAAGGGCTTTTACTCTACTGACTCACTCTACTCTAATGATAGAACGTGTGTTTAGTTTGTAATGTTCAACTGATTTCTTGGACTCTGTCCTGTGGTTAATTTTTGGTTGCCCTCTTAAAGTAGCTGTGGACAGTCTGTGTCATCTAGACGATATTAGGTGGCTTCCTCACCCGGATAGGGATCTTAGAGTATTTTCTCTTGCAGTAGATGGGTCCCTAAGATTTGTTAGCATTCTACAAATAAGTACACTACTCCTTACATAACCTACTGAGTACACAATCTTAAACCGCATCAGGTGTCTAATCTATTATGGCACTTGGAGGTTGAAGATTATCCCGCCTTTGCCTTCTCTGTTGCCCTTTTGTGTTGCCTGCATTCTCCTCTACACAGCCATCTTCTGGCTGTGGCAGAGATTGTCCTCCTTGTTGACGGGGTGTTCTGGAGGAGAGGAATTCACTGACGGGCCCATAGGTCAGCACTCATCCTCTAGAACTTGTAAAACATGATAGCTGCACCATGTGAGGGATGGGGGTGCAGGATTAACTTACTCCGATACAACTCAATAACGAGGACTCAGTAGTTTGGCAAAGGGAAGTCTGTTTAATGACAAGTACATCAAACAGGGAAACACATGGAAATCAGCTGTAGTGCGATCACCTGTCTCACTCCGACTTCCTCGAATTTCACTTGAACTGCAACTCTTATAGGCAATATTCGTCATCATTGACATCTAACTCTACAAAAACTCAACATGCAATATAATTGGTTAGGGAAGGTAACTTAAGTATAGGTGCTATATCTGTATATGATAAGAGGGCATGCGGATTGGATAACTCTTATCTGGTGAGCGTCTACGCCCATCCCACTACATCACACGTGATTGACGTCATCACAAGTACGACGTCTCATTGGTTCTACTATCTATAGGACTCCAGATAACTTGGTCCATTGTGATTGGTCAGGTTACACCCCTAGACATAAATCCCCCTTTTTAATTAGCAGCATGCAGAATGGACACCCAGGTGCCGAGTGTCCCAAGTTTCACCCTGCCTCCCTTCCATCAATCAGTATCTTAGGGCTATGTGTCAATTAGTTGCTTGGGTATGGCCTCGGATCTGTAGCCTCTTATGAGGAAAGGTTATGGCATCCTTGGGTTCTGGGGTACTTCTTCGCACCTGGCTGGTCACATGTCTGTTCACCATGGATCTGCTTCAGTTTCCAGCTTTTATTGTATTTATTTCTGCTTTGGCCCTACCACCTGCCTGGGCCTCTCTTATCTTGACCTTCACGGGCAAGCTGGTATGCTCTGAAATTTGTTTCTTGCAAGTTGACACTCTCCTCCCTTCTCTGGGTGACCTCGATTTCCCAGGCATGAGCTGCTCTCTGTTGAGTTTCGATTCCGCTTTTCCTCTGGGTGAGTTGTGAAAATTGGCCTGCTAGGCCTCTGGCAGCCTGGGCCCATTTCTGCTTTACAAAATGGAATCACACTCGTATAACATGCTTTTTGAGGTAGTTATATAGTTGGCACATGCCACTTCTAATGTTCTACTAAGCATTGCAAGCAGTATCATTTTCTTAGCTTCTTGCGTTTCAATCTTATTTACACACATTGAACAGGTCGGTTGTTCTCATCATGTCTAGTAACACGTTTCCTTATTTTTTAGCATTGTCTCCTTCCTGTGTTCGTTACATAGGTTTGCATAACAGCTTGTTCTAACGTGTCTTACTCGCGCGCTGGTTCGGGCCATTGTCATTTCCATTGGCCCTCCATTAAGGCTCCTGGGGTTTCTTTGTGGACTGTATGTAGGCACTCCTCATTTCGTATCATTGGCTGGTATGGCTGCCTGATAGGATACCATGCCGGCCAGGTTTGTCTGGTTATGGGCGCTTATACAGGTACGGATCTTCTAATGTACATGGGCAGAGCCCCAATGCAACTCTCTGTTGGTTCATTTGCTCTTCATACGTCACGTACCTTGGCGAGTACCTTCCTGGTACCTCGAAAGGAGAGGCAGGGGTGCAGGTCACGTCTGGGACCTCCTTTACATTCCCCCCTCTGGTCGGTTCATCAACCACTTCTGCTTCATTCTTTATTTCTATTTCTTTTGATTCTTCAGTGTTTTGTTCATCGTCTTCAGGGTTGGCACATGATGGCGTGAACATGTGTCTTTGGAGTCCATATTTTTATCACGCCTTTCAAACTCCCTGCTGTTCTGACATGTTAATCTTTGTTCCAGGTCATTAGCTGGCATTGTCCATTTGGACTGCAATAGATCCATTTTCCTTCATACCTTCTTCGCTTTTTAGGATATGTGAATTTTGTTCCTTCTGCCGCAAATTTGCTGGCCTTCATGAAGTCTTATTTCTTTGTCAGTAAGGTCTCTTGGCTTTCATCTTGGCTCGCCATCAACATTTATTTCATCCCTACGGCTTTCTCCGCAGTTTTCTGGCACTGTGTAATGATTACCTTGATTACGCAGACTCCTAGCAATAGCATTGCTAGGAGAGCTCCCAGAAACTTGAATATGTTGCCATCCATTGTGGAACCCACGAGAATAGGTCTCCAAACCAGCTGTCATCGTCCACTTCATCACTGTCATCAATCATCTGTTTTTTCAGGCTTGTCAACATGCTTATGCCCTCTGTTAGGGTTCTGTTTTCTTCATCATGTGATGGTAAAAATGTGCAACGATTCTCCGATTTTTGCACAAACACCTCCATCCATCGCTGTGATCATGTCAAGCACATATCTGTTTTGGAGGGTCATCAGTCTGATTGCTCTCAGCTCTTCTTTGATCACGTTGAATCCTTTTATAGTGGTATTGATGGTTTGCAATAACTCCCATCTGGTTATCTGCAACCATTTAGCATTCACTCCAATTTGGTTGTGAGGTAGGAGTAATGTTGTGAATACTGTTGAGGTGAGGCTGAATAGCCTGTGTTCGTAGGGGATTGCATGAAATGCCTCTTCTGATTTGGTAGAAAAGTAATTTACTCTTTTCATCCTGGATACCAGTTCTGCAGATCTCCTTCTCCTTAGATGAGCATCTGCTTTCGGGAAACTGTCCAAATTCAGGTCGTTCTTGGGGATCACTAGTGCAGGAACTTGGACATTCACTATTGTGCATATGCCTCCCCATTTTCTCGGCAGCCTTATGTATGCCTTGGGTCCACACGCCCAGTAGTGATCCATAATCACTGCGGATCCACGTACAATTCCTGGGGCGTCGAAGACTCGTCCACAGTTCTGATTCTCTCCCATCTTCCTCGTACCGTTGTTTCTGAAGCATAATTTTGGGTTCTCCAGTGGTACTATCTGCAGGGGTCCCCCTCTGTCTTCGACCCATGTGAGTAATTTTGCAATTTTTGGCCATAATGGCTTGCATCCGTTCCGCACTATGTTGATTGTAGGTTCGTAATGTCCGGCAACCATCAGGCTCTGCAGATCACCACTCCTTTTTCCCATCCATCTGGTGAAAGCACTGTCCCCCAAATCTGCATCTGACCTCTGTTCTTCCAACTTCAGGCCTCTTCTGGCGTTTTTCCTTGGACATTTAGCTTCTGATTCACTTACCATCTAATTCCTGCCTCTTTTATGTCAGGGTTCTCATACCTGATCACATGGTTCTTGGTGTGAGCTCTGTTTCTTGTCTTTATGTTTTGAACATAATCATCCTCATCAGGATCCGTTGCTTCAGTTGCCCATTTCAGGGAGGCATCACTCCCCATGACCTGGCCTCTGGTCTTGCACATTTCTACGTGTGACATACAGTGTGCTGTCTGGACATGGATTTCTACAGCCACAAAGATCTTAAACTTTCCCATACTGTATGGTAGGAGCGCACAGACGAAGCATTCTCCTTTTGATTTACTTCGTCCTATTTCCTTCATATGTTGGTACCATATGTTTCCAAGATGGGCTGTGGTGTCCAGGTAGTCGTTAAGTTCATTGTTATCTTCATATGGGCTTCTCTTGATTCTCAGCGTTCTTCTGTAGTTTGCTATGACCATGTCTCTAAATGCGTCAGTGCTGCTCTTTCTCTCTGGGTATCTCGGTGGAGCTGGCTGCCTCGACTGCATTGCTGTGGTAGAAGTGGGGTTTGTTTTTTCTTTCCTTCCTCTTTGTATGTTGTCATAGACTTCCCCTAACCGCCATTGGCTCCCCAGTTCTTCAATTCGTGGCTGTGTCGTAGGTCTGGTGCTTGTTCCCTGCTTTTGAGCTTGTGTGCTTGCTGTTATAGTCTCTACAGCCCTGTCTTTCAGCTCCTCATGCAGTTTCTTTGCTCTGAATATAAATGGGAACAAGTAGTCTATTAGCATTTGTGTCTTCTCTGTGAATTCTCTTGTGGCCACTTCTGTTCTTTTGAGGGATTTTGCTATTCCCTCCATCTTTGGTATTTCACTTGGCTTTTCTTGGTCACTTCCAATATTCTCTGGTATTTAATGTTCAGCAGGCAGTCTCTTCTTCTCTGCTGCCTTCGTTGGAGGCCTTGCAGCCATTGACACTTGCCCTTGTTTGTGTGCATTTTGGGTATGGGTGCATGCTGTGGTCAGTGCTACATTATCATTCATTCCGTGCTGACCCTGTCTCCAGCTTTTTTCTCCACACGTATCACTGCTAATTACATTCAATTTTAAATCATTTGCTACATCATTAGCTTTTCTTGGAACTGGAATCACTATATAGGGCTTGGGTGCTTTCGTAGTCCAATGACGTTCGTTATTCAGTGGGTGTACTGAAAGGGGAACACTTTGTGCACCAATAAAGAAGGCAGTTCTGATTGTTAATAATAGAAAAATAATAACGTTCATATGCACATAATAGTTTGGAACAATAATTTGCAGCATTTTCTTCCAGGGAAGTGGGGGCGCCCCTCCGCTGGAGGTAGAACTACGTTACTGTTTTGGGCCCCCATTTCGACCAGGTCCATAGTCAATTGTTTATTCCTCTTCTTGCTCCGATCTTGTAGCTTCTAAAGTTATTAATACTAAGGTGTCGAGTGCTCCTCGGTGTCCCCCCTCTTGCGGTTGACGACGGTAGTCTCTGGGTACTCGGTACAGTTCCTGTGCTAGACAATGGAAAAGGGTTAGGCTAGCACTCTTGGTACATCACATTCATCTATTCATATCGATAATAGGTGAGGTCCCAATGCACGCCTCAAATTCGTCTTGGTCCTGAGGACATGCTGGAACTTGTGGAATGTGAAAGAATGAAAAGGTGCAACTGTTAAAAATCACATAAAATAAAAATGTTGTAAAAATAAAAACAAAAATAAAAATAAAAGTGAACATATGAAAAATTGGAAAAAATGAGAAAAATGAAGAAAAAGGAAAATAAGACGGTGAAGTTCTTGTGTCCGCTCCTTTCGCTCGGTCTCTCGGCGATAAGTTGAAGAACGGTGTCTTTCTCGTTTACCTGCTCCACGGTGGAAGGGTGACGAAAGGGAAAACAAGAAAAATAGAAGAAAAAATAAAAATGAACTAGGAACAAGATGTCGTAATCTTTGTTTCTGCTCTTCTCGATCTGTCCTCGGCAGAAAGTCTTATTGTGGATATTCTCCTTCTAAGGCTCTTCTCAGCAGTGGATGACCATAATTACTTCTCAGTTGTGCTATGATGGCTCTCAGGAGCCTGTTTAACTGTGCATTCTTTGCTGGGTCTCTGAGAAATGCAGGTACGTCAACATTGTTTGGTCTACCCACTAGTCCTGGAAAGTTCTCGATGAGGTAAAAGAAGACATGGTATGCATATCTGCTGTCTTAACGACATTCGTTCTGATTTTCTGGTCTAGATCATAGGTCTTTTTTGTGACATGAACAGTTTTTACACTTTCCTGCTACGTGGATTGCGACCACGTAGTTCAATTTGTACCACACTTGGTTCAGGAATTCATTGTTTCTTGTATCTCTGATAAAGGATAAGGTATCTGTGGTTCTCCGGACAAGTCGTGGGCACTCCTCTATGATTCGGAAAAATAAGGTGTATGTCAGTTCATCGATGATCACTTGAGGTGGGAGCATTTGTCCTTAGTTCCAGTACTCTGGCACTTTGGCAAAAGCCTCTGCGAGGACAGTCAGTATTATCTTCCTGTTAGCTGGATTTTGAATGAACTCTGGGATGCTGGTTTTTCTCCCTACAAGTGATGGGTATGTCTCTAATACTAGCCGGAAACAGGAAAGCACATCCTCTGTGATGTTTCAACTGGAGGATACCATAAGTTCTATTAACAAAGTCTTGGTACTGGTTGCTTTAGGATGTCGTTTTGGGTCTCAGAAATGTCCCCTTTTCTTCCTTTTTCAGAGTCTTAGGGTCTTTACAATGCTTTCTGTGGTTCTGATCGTTCATATATGTAGTGTTATTGCTGCCTTGGGTGTGCGATTGTCTTCCTTTACTCCGTAACTTTGACTGCACAGAATGTTAATCTTGTTAATGTTAAAGAACATTTGTACCGCGCACTATCACCACCGGAGTGGTCCCCTGGCGCTCTGGCGGCTCTGAAAGAGGAGGGGAGGTTGAGTTAGGGGTAGGAAGCAGGAAAAGTGCAAGAGAGCAGTGATGTGCTGTTGGCGGCCTCAGCCCGGTGGGTCCGTTGGCTGGGCCTGGGGTGTTTGCAGCCGGTAGTCGTCATGTACTGTTGTGCAAGACTATGTGTGTTTTTGTTTTGTTGTTGCAATGTAGAGAAGTTTGTGCGGTTTGTTGTGCTGTAGGTTTTGGTTGTGTTTTGTTTGGAGTTTGAGAGGTGTATGCAGAAAGGGAAATTGTTAGTAGGGTTGGTTAGTTTGCGTCTCTATCCTGAATTGAGGTGCTCGGCTTGCGTAGTCTCCCCTGATGCGGCTCTGTGCTGATCTGGGTCCGACTGGCATACAAGGTTCCTTACTCCTCTGGCCCCCACCTCTAACATGCTCTCTCATAGCTCCCGTTATCCTCCCTTCATACCGCTGTGGCCAGTGCACCTGCCAATGTCAACCTCTCAGGTAGTGTGGTGATTGCCAATATCTCGACAATTCCACACCATTGTGGAACCTGACGGTAACTAAGGGGCGGGCGAAAGTGTTGGTGGGATTGTCTGGGGTAGTTGACTCGATCTCTGTGCATGCCGCCTTTGTTCCAGTCTATCCGGTGTCACCCGTCCAGGTGCCGTGGGAGTTGCCTTCTCGGGTCGGGGATGTCTGTGTCCTTTCCGGTTTAGTCATCCTTTTTCCGGTTTTGGTTTCCAGATTTAGTCTGTGGTGTTGAAGAGCCAGGTTTTTTGTGATTTCCTCAATTTTAGGTGATCTTCAGTGTTTCTTATTTCTTTTGGGATGTTATTACAGGTTTTTGCGGCTAAGTGGCAGAAGGAGGTGCCTCCAAGTTTTTTCTTAAGGTATGGTTTGAGTTCCAGGTGGATTTCGTTGCTTGATCGGAGCGGTCTTGTTGGTTTGTAGACTGTTATTTTCTTTTGTAGGAATTCTGCTCCTTATCCGCCGATTGCCCTGTGCGTTATGCACATTGTTTTGAAGGTGATGCAATGTTTTACTGGGAGCCAATGCAGTGTTTTTAGGGCTGGAGTGATGTGGTCTCTTCTGGATAGTTTGAGGAGTAGTCTTGCAGCTGCATTTTGGATCCGTTGCAGTTTTTTCAGGAGGTATTCTGATATTCCGAGGTATAGGCTGTTTGCATAGTCGATTTTTGACATGATTAGGCCGACGACAGTGAGTGTTTTGTGCGTGAAGGAGAGGAAAGGTAGAATTCGTCTTGCCGTGTGGAGGAGGAAAAAGCATTTCTTCACTGTTGCATTTATTTGTGGTTCCAGGGTTAGGGTGTTGTCCATTAGGACTCCCAGATTTTTTACTACCTTCGATGGTGTTGGTGCGTTTCCCATTTCCGTAGGCCATGGGATGATGGTTTTGTTCTCTTGGTCTTTGGATACGATCATGATTTCTGTCTTTCCTGGGTTGATTTTCAGGTTGTTGGCATCCATCCAGTTGAAGACTTCTTTTAGACAGTCGGTTAGGGTTGAATCGTTGGCATCGGTGTCTTTGATTTTGTAGATGATCTGAGTGTCATCTGCGCAGTTGTAACATGTAATGTTGTATTTTTTGAAGATTCTGATGACTGGAGTCTGATAGATGTTGAAATATAGTGGAGATAGTGAGGATCCTTGTGGCACTCCACAGTCGTTAGCTCGTGGAGCGGATTTGAAAGGTTTTATCCATACGGTTTCTGTTCTGACTGCTAGGAATGATTTGGTCCAGCATAGTGCTGAGTCTGTTATGCCTATGTCTTTAAGTCTTTTGGTCAGGGTGTCTTGGCTAACTGTGTCAAATGCTGCAGAGAGGTCGAGCAGAATAAGGGCTGATATAGTGTTTGAGTCTGCGTTAGTTTTGAGGTCATCCTAGATGGATAGTAGTGCTGTTTCCTTTCCTCCCGCTGGTCTGAAGCCGATTTGAGCTTGGTCCAGCAGGTGGTGTTTTTCTACGTGTTCTTGGGTTAGTTTATATACGTAGGTTTCTAGAAGTTTTGCTGGGTAGGGCATGTTAGATATCGGCCTGTTGTTGGAAAGGTCATCTACGTCACCACTTGTGTTTTTCAAGAGTGGCTTGATGTATGCTGATTTGAAGATCTTCGGTACAGTCCCTGTTGATAGTGATAGATTTAGAAGGTTTCTGTAGTGTTCTGCTGGCGATCCTTGTGCGAGGATTGATTTGTAGATGTCTGGGGGACAGGGGTCCATGGGTGATCCCGCTTTCTTGCTTCATTTTACAAGCATTGTGAATGCCTCTGCTGAAATTTCAGGAAAGCTTTGGAGTTTGTGCTGTGGTTCCGTGTTAGGTTCGTTGGGTTGTATGTTGTGGTTGGTTGGTCGCTTTTGTATGGTTTGTAGGATGTCATTGATTTATTTTTTTGAAGTGGTCTGCCAGGTCGTTGCTTAGTTTTTCTGAGGGGGTTGGGGTGTTATCGCAGCCTGGTGGGTTTCTCATTTCTTCAATGATGCTAAACATTTCTTTTTGTGCGTTGGTGGCATTGTTGATTCTGTCATCATAATGTCTTCTCTTTGCCTTTTGAATCTCCTTCTTGCATGCGCAGATTTGTTTCTGGTACAGTGTTTCTTTCCCTGGGTTGTATTCTTTCCTCCATTCCAATTCCATCTTTTTGTTTTCCAGATTATTGTCTTTTTATCATCCTTCACTTGGTTTGAGGGTATCAGGTAATATTATCCCCATATATATGGTCGCCCTACATAATATTGCCAGGAAAAGCTTGTGGCGATATTATATGGATGACCATATATTTGGGGATAGGGGCAGCCAAAAAAAAAAAACGGCCATTTTTCTGCAATATTTTTGCATGGCGATATTTTTGTGGGGACATTATTACATGGAACCGGTTTGAGGAAGTGTCTTGTTTTGAAAGCTACAATTTTACTGGATTTTGTTGCCGTTTGTTTTGCTGCTCATGCGTCCTTCTTCCTCACCATGGATCGTGTTTGCACGTGCTGCGGTTCTTCCCCGTTGTCTGTAGATTTTTTGCAACTGGATGCAGCCAGAGGGATCTCTCCTATAAAGGTTTTAATGTCATTTAGGAAGATCCATGCTCTTCTGCCCTGGAGCTTGACAGCGGACGGGGTGCAGTCCTCTACGATGAAGGGGCCATTAAATCTCAGCTCCTCCCACCTTTTCCTGGTAAAGTTCTTCACCAGTACGCTGTCACCAGGGAAGACGAGGGGCGCATGTACACTTTGCTCTGTGTCTGCTTCAGCACTTCCTGTTGCGTTTCGTGCTGCGCCGTCCCCCTTTCGCCGTCGTTGCAACTGGCCTGTAATGACAGAGGCACTGGATGTCATACAGTCAATGTAGTTTTGCATTTCTGTTCCCAGAACCTCTCTAGTTGGCTGGGCATCACAACTAGCTCTATCTCGGGGGGGGGGGGTTAGAGGGGTCCTCATCATTCTTCGTGTAACTATCTCGTGCGCCGTGAGATGATGGTTGGAGCCTGGTTGGTTCCGAAGTGCATACAATGCCAATGGTAGACAGTGCAGCTATCTCTTCTTTAATGTGAGCTTCAACTTGGCTATCCTTCCCTTAAGCAAGCCGTTGATCTGTTCACAAATCCCATTCCCCTCAGGATGATACGCCGACAAGAACTTGTGCTTTATACCAAGCAACAAACTAATCTGTTCGAAAACTGAATTTACAATTTATCTGATCTCATTACCTCGCACACCCCCCATCTAGGGAACACTTCTCTTACCAGGAACTTGGCCGCACAGGTAGCGTTGGCGTGTGTACAAGGGCCTGCCTTTATCCATCTAGAGAATGGACACACCACCACAATTAAATACCTGTACCCGTTGAACACTTGAATCATGTCGACGTAGTCAATATGCAAGTGCTGGAATGGTCCATTTGGTCTGGGAATGTTTCCTCTCACTACTTTTAATGTGTGCCCAGCAGTGAATTGCTGGCAGATAATGCAGTTCACCATGAAAAAATGCTACATGCTCCGCTAAATTCGGTGTGAACCAGTCTTCCGCGAGCGTTGCAGCTAGGGTTTCTTTTGACATGTGTATGGGGTAGTGAAGTTGTTCTAGCGCTACCTTTAGGAGGGCGACAGACATTACTGGTTAACCAGTGCTGTCTTGCCTCCATAACCCATCAGAGGGGTTTAAAGAACACCCTTGACATTTCCACAGATTTTTCTCCTCCCGAGGTGCCTCCCCCTGGAGCTCCATTAGCTGGGTCTGCCCCATATTGCTATAGGCTTCTGGTGTGGCTCGCGCCACCATCATCCGCTCATGGGTACGTGCCACCTCCACATCCATGATTGTTTAATTCCTGGATGCCATACGTTTGGCTTCTGTGTCTGCTTCATGGTTTCCATGTGACACTAAATCCGTCCCCTTGGTATGAGCGGTGCATTTCACAACCGCTATGCCCACTGGGAGCGGTAGTGCTTTTATCAGCTTGTCCAACAGGGCTGCATGTTGTACTGGCGTGCCGGCTGCTCGAAGGTAGCCCCTCCTTTCCCAGCGCGCCAGACCTGCATGTACTGTGGACGTCACATAGGCTGAGTCACTGTACACTGCCACTCCCTGGTCTGCATGATTCTCAATGGCAAGTATCAGTGCCAATAGTTCTGCAGCTTGTGCCGAATAATGACATGGTATTCGTGCACTAACGAGTACTCGAAACTCTCCATTTGCTAGGTGTTTTACCACGGCCACGCCTGTATACCTTTGTCCGTCTTCTTGGTCGATTCTCGAAGACCCGTCAATAAAGACGATCTCTCCACTTGCCAGGCATTTTCTTTTACCCTGGGGATCTCATCATAGAATTCCTCATAGTTTGCACAGTCGTGTATATGTTCTCCCTCTGTGACTGGCTCTGCTAGGAATGTAGCTGGATTCACAGTTTTTATCACACTATTTTAATCGATGGATTAGAAATAATCACCTCATAGGCGGATGCTCTCTGTGATGTCAGTGTACCGTTTGGCTTCTCTAGTATGACGAACAGCGAATGTTCAACATACAATGTCATGGAGCACCCCATCACAATGGATGATACCTTTTCGATAGCGAATGCAGCAGCAGCTAGGTTTTGTTCGCATGGGAAGTGGCCCTTCATGACTGGGTCCAGATTCCCACTGTAATATGCTAGGGGCTTGTACCCCAGCGAGGTTCGCTGCACGAGCACTGCCGTCATAAAGTTACCATCGGTATGTGAGAAGAGGTAGAATTCCTCTGCATAATTAAGAATCCCGAGAACTGGGGCCTTACAAATTGGCCCCTTGAGCTCTGTAAACCCTGTTTCCATGGACTCAGTCCATTCGATATCTTCCCTTGTCGCATGGGCCTTCTCTAGGGCCTGAAGCAAGGGCTTGGTGTATGAGCTGTAGTCAAAGACCCATGCTCTGACATAATTGCACAGGCCTAAAAAGCTTTGCATTTGTTTTATTGTGCGAGGCTTGGCCATGTTCATGATGGCTTCAGCCCTTTCTGGGATTACCTTTTTCCCCTCATGAGAGATCAGTTGGCCTATGTATAACACTTCTGGCTGACAGTACGGCAACTTCTCCTTATCAACCTTGTAACCCTTCTCAGCCAGTATAGTCAATAGCTGCACAGAGTCATGCCTGCATTACTCTTCAGTGGTGCTGCAGATCAGGATGTCATCTACATACTGCAAAACACTGTCCACCGCAATGTTGCTTATGTTCATTTGCAGGATTCAGTTGAAGATTGATGGGGACTCGCAGTACCCCTGTGGCAACCTTGTGCTTTTCAGATGCATTTGTCTGAATGTGAATGACGTCAGATCTTGTGAGTCACGGTGCAATGGAATCGAGAAAAATGCGTTTTTCAAATTGATCACCGTGAAATATTTTGCCTCAGTGGGTATATTGCATAGAATTGTAGAGGGGTTCGGGACTATAAGGAACTCGGCTTCAACAATATCGTTTAATGCTCTTAAATCTTGGATTAAACGTCAAGACCCACCCTTCGATTTCTTGACAGGGTAAATCACTGTGTTGCAAGGTGATTCTGACATCACTAGGATGCCCTGCTCCATCATGGCGGAAATTGTCTTCCCGATCCCTTCATCAGCCTCTCTGGACATGGGATAATGTCGAGAACACAGTAAAATTGCTCCCTGTTTTAGCTTGATTTTCACCTCACTGGCCCCCTTCAGGAGACCTACATCATAGGACCCTGTAGTCCATACCGCGACTGGCACTTGGGCCATGTCGTCATCAAAGTATTCTGGATGTACCAGTGCCAACATCATTCTCTGTGGCACCTCTCGTTTGATCATTTTGACCCAAAATATGAGACTCACTTCCACCCTTGTCTCTTCTAGGTCAGGGTGTTCTTCAAACAGATCATCATCGGTGACATCAGTCACTCGATACCCTTCTTCGATGGCGATAGTCGCACACCATTGTCTGCCTTCATCGTCATATCCTTCAACCAATACCACTTTCCCTCACACTGCGGCAGATTGTATCATTAAGGGGAATACTTGCCCCACCTCTTCGTCCATGGGTATTCTTGGTCTGAATAGAAATTCATCAGGGGTTCTCATGTTTGTCTGCAAAGCCTGGCAACCCCGTCATAAGCACCCACACGCCATAAGTGAAAACTTCTGGTTCTAATGGTGTAGCCCTCATTGCTACACGTCCTGAGTATGCTCTGATCATTTCGCACACGTTTGAATAATGCATTCCTGGGGTGGAGCACACTATACCATTCTCGGTAAACGAGATGTCATGTTTAATTTAGTCATCAGGTCCCGACCCAGAATGTTTACTGGGGTCTGACGTGAATATAATAGGGGTACATTCATTTTGCGCTCTCCCACTGAGACTGGGAGTGCATCTGTAAAAGGAACTCTACTATGAGCTCCACTGGGTGTCTATAGCCTCGCCGGGCAAGGAAAATGTGCCCTCTCTTATGCACGAGCGCATTGAACCCGTGTCAACTAAGAAGGAATATTCTTTCCCCCCTATGCTGACATTCACCCTAGGTTCCCTATTAGGGTCTGGTGTCACCGATAGGATAGAGCACATCAGAGTTCCTGTGAGCTGTCCTATTTCATATACAGGTTCGGTCCACTGTACACTTGTGGGTTTCCCCCATTTCCAGGGTTAATTCCCCCTCCGGAATTATAACCCTGTACCGCCTGTGGTGGCGCCTGATGGGGTTGTCCCTGTGGTAAAATTCCCATATTCGGTGGTTGGACCGTTTGCTGTGCACCACATAGCTGGACCGCCCATCTGTGCATTCTGAAAGCCACCTTGAACATTCTGAAAGCCTCCTTGGTTACCTCGAAACCCTCCATGATTACTCTGCCATCCTCTACGTCCAAAACCCCTTCCCCTCGGGTAAAATCCTGTGTTACCCTTATTATACTGTGATGGGTTAGTCGCTTGCTGTTTGGTTCGCTGGGCTGGTGAGCATGGCTCCCTCGAGAGCATACTTTGAGGGCTTCTTTTGTACCAACTTTGCCTCCTCTCCCTTACGAGTTGCCTCCTTTTTCTGATTCTTTTCTTGCAACAATCTACAATAGTGTGCAATTGTCAACTGTATTTCAGCCCATGGTTTAGCTTCAATTCCTACCAATTTCTTAAGCTGTTTTTGCACCGGCTCTGGTAACCCTTGGCACAATATATGGTAGAATACAGGGATAGATTTCGTCCAAGACTTGTGCGATTCGAGCACCCACGCGTCTTGAAAATTCTGGATATAAATCAACGGATCCTCTGACTCTTTCATATTTCGAGTCATTATAGCTCCCATATCAGACGTGTCTGGATATAGCGTACGCAACGCTTTCCACACTGCTGCTCTACAGTTATTAAATGGGACCCCTTCATGGGAGGTATTAGTTATGGTTACACTAGGGTAGCCCGCCCTTTTCCACACATTGTCTGTCCTTTCGCCAAGTATAGCAATTAGGAGGCAGTTAATGTCCCCTATGGCTAGGGTGACACCCCCTGTCATTTTCTCTAACTCATGTATCCACTTCACAGCCCCCGACGTCAGCATTGGGAGCTTATTTTTTTAGGTTTTCCCTTGTCCATGTGCAATATAATTGGTTGGGAAAGGTAACTTAAGTATAGGTGCTATATCTGTAAATGATAATAGGGCATGCGGATTGAATAACTCTTATCTGGTGGGCATCTACGCCCATCCTACTACATCACACGTGATTGACGGCATCACAAGTACAACGTCTCATTGGTTCCACTATCTATAGGACTCCAGATAACTTGGTCCATTGTGATTGTTCAGGTTACACCCCTAGACATAAATCCCCATTTCAATTAGCAGCATGCAGAATGGACACCCAGGGGCCTAGTGTCCCAAGTTTCACCCTGCCTCCCTTCCATCGATCAGTATCTTAGGGCTATGTGTCAATTAGTTGCTTGGGTATGGCTTCAGATCTGTAGCCTCTTATAAGGAAAAGTTATGGCATCCTCGGGTTCTGGATGACATCAGGCGATGGTACCTCTTCGCACCTGGCAGGTCACGTGTCTGTTCACCATGGATCTGCTTCAGTTTCCAGCTTTTATTGTATTTATTTCTGCTTCGGCCCTACCACCTGCCTGGGCCTCTCTTATCTTGACCTTCACGGGCGAGCTGGTATGCTCTGAAGTTTGGTTCTTGCGAGTTGACGCTCTCCTCCCTTTTCTGGGTGACCTCTATTTCCCAGGCATGAGCTGCTCTCTGTTGAGTTTCGATTCCGCTCTTCCTCTCTGTTCTGGCTGAGTTGTGAAACTTGGCCTGCTAGGCCTCTGGCAGCCTGGGCCCATTTCTGCTTTACAAAATGGAGTCTCACTCGTATAACGTGCTTTTTGAGTTAGTTATATAGTTGGCGCATGCCGCTTCTAATGTTCTACTAAGCATTGCAAGCAGTATCATTTTCTTAGCTTCTTGCGTTCCAAGCTTATTTACTTACACACATTCGACAGGTCAGTTGTTCTCATCATGTCTAGTAGCATGTTTCCTTATTTTTTAGCATCGTCTCCTTCCTGTGTTCGTTACATAGGTTTGCATAACAGCTTGTCCTTATGTGTCTTACTCGCGCGCTGGTTCGGGCCATTGTCATTTCCATTGGCCCTCCATTAAGGCTCCTGGGGTTTCTTTGTGGACTGTATGTAGGCACTCCTCATTTCGTATCATCGGCTGGTATGGCTGTCTGATAAGATACCGTGCCGCCCAGGGTTGTCTGGTTATGGGCGCTTCAACAGGTATGGATCTTCTAATGTACACTGTGCAGAGCCCCAATGCAACTCTCTGTTGGTTCATTTGCTCTTCATACGTCACGTACCTTGGCGAGTACCTTCCTGGTACTTTGAAAGGAGGGGCAGGGGTGCAGGTCACGTCTGGGACCTCCTTTACAAGGGAGGGGCATTAAAACATGCTATCTGGCAAATATGCCACTACACTTCAAGGGCCTGTTTGAACACATCTCAAGTCCATCACACAATCATGCAATTCTAGTACCATGCATTCAATCTATCAAAAAAAGCCCTAATGGATATTTTCTCAGCATCACAGGAGGGGTTTCACCGCAAACATTTCTCTAGTGTAAAAAAAAAGGAATCCTTTCAACGATTTTTTTGCACCAGGGCATTTTACACCTACACTAAGGCCTTCATCCTGGTGAATGCATTGAAATAATACATTTTTCCCACTACGGTAAGTTTGGGCCCTATTGCTAAATGCACCTTCACCAATGTAAAGGATCTGTAATATGACCCCTTCAATGTTATTGTGGAAACCTGACACTAATACAAGTGCAATTAGGACTAGGGGGCAGAGGACCAGGACTAGCGAAAATATTGCCCTGGTTCAAAAGTGCAATGTGTTGTTTCACTAGGGTAATTTTTGCTCTAGTGAAAATTGCAAATACATCGGTATACAACTGACACTAGTGAGGCTTACTGACCATCCCTTATTTTGAGGAAATTGTTGACCTATTTGTTCATTTAAAGTTGGTGTCCATGCGCCTCACCCGGCAATTTACAGGTGAGCTCTGCAGTGCACATGGTGGGTCTCTTAAACGATCTGTGGCATGAAAAAATCTCACCAGTCCTCCACTGAATTACTGCGTCTGGCTGTTAAAAGTGCAAGAAAGCCAGGAACAATCCATGTAAGCCGTTCAATTCAGGGGAGTGGAAATAAGTCCCAGGAATAGTATATCACCACAGACTTTAACTATACTGCAGAGAATTAGAATGTGTAGGTATTTAGAAAATCTGCACAATAATGTTTTGCACAGTGTTTCTCCTCGTCTGCATCTTTCCCTTACTGTCCCTACTCTTGACACACACTAGTGCCTCTCTCTATTGATTGATCAAAAAAATGGTTCCAATCAACCGCACACCCTTTGTCCGCCATCTTGCTTCCAACTGAGGCTCAGGTAAATGTTCTTGAAAAATCGCTCTCTGCCGACATGTGAAGCCTGTTTTGCTATACAGTGCATGCAATCCCTGGGCTGTGTGCTGTGCAGTGTTGCTCCTCAAAGCTACATCGGGACTTTATAAATACACAAATCAAATGAAATCAATAAAAACGTCCTTATATAAAGATATTTAACTATTTTAAGTTTGCTATATATTGTGGGAAGCAGGTGGCATTACGCCATGTGGTTAATGACGTTAGACAGAGGAAGCTGTCATGGAGGACAGAAGGCCTCCTGCAGCTTTTAAATTGTGTCGGTTTTGCAATACATTATTTCCATGATTAGTTTTGAAATTGCATGCCCTTATTTTGTATGCCAGTACATGAAGAGGATTAACAAAATGTGGTCGAAAAGGCTCTACCAATGTATGCAAAGAATTATCCGATTCATTTCTTTGAATGTAGAAAAATAACTTCAGTAAATGCCTTTTTAGCGACGTAGTAAGAATGTGCTGTTGATTCTAAACCCCATATTTAGAAATTCTTTAGAAAGGCTAACTTGAACCTAATAGTCTTTATGAAATATGCAGGATATGATCAAAGAGTGCAGCATGGTGATACCAAACCACAAAATGTCCTGACCTGTGGTTCGGAACGATGCAGATGCGTGCCTAGGAAGTTCTTTCTGTCTGGAATGCCGGAACCAGAATCATGATAGGCATTGCAGTGCCTTTATTTCCTTCAACCCAGGTTCTTGGATCCAAATGGATCCTAGCGATATGAATGATCTTATGCTTCTACTGGAACGGTACTTTTACTTTAAATAGCACAGTGTTGTTCATATCCTCTGTTGATGAGGTTCTTATTCTTGTTACTTGAATCTTGCTGTCCCTGTTACTCAAATTGTACTTCTTTTGAACAAATGTCAGTTGTTGAGAAGGTTTGCACTATATACATACATAAAATAAAATAATGAAAAAAGGAGCAAGGCCCTTAATGAGGGTGAGATCAGTTAATTGGATGTACTTTTTGATGACAATATTAGCACCTACTTGCAGGAGCACATTTCTTGTGTGTACATGGTTTACATGGGATCTCGTGTTCGTGAATATGGAGTGAATATGGAAGGCAGTCCCAAAGATAATGTGAACACCATTAAAAATGGCCTCCGGGTAAACATTACACAAGTGGTTGCTCAGGGACCAGGAGGAGGAGGTTGCATTTCAACTTTGCAGGCACTTTTTAATGCAAATAAACCTGCATCAGTTTAGGCGATAGATATAGCTATCAAGGTTTATCAGTGTACAAGTGACAGATACTGTAGAATTCAATGTTTAGCAATAGAATCGTCGAGACGTTAGTTTAATAGGGCATTTCTCATGGTAGGTGTAGGTTAGAAAGATAGGACAAGGTTGAAAAGAGGGGTTAAGATCAGTGCACACATGTGTGTCTGTGAAGGAATGGGTCAGTCTCATAAGGGATACATATAGATACTTTTTTTTTGGTAAATAGATGTTTTAATAATCAATTCTTTTTTCTTACAAAAGAAGAGGATGCAATTGAATTCTGTCTAGCCTGCCGATGACTTCTATCCAGGACAACCTATTTAGCTATTGCAATGGCCGCTCTTAAATGAATTCCAGGTGGAATTTAAAGAAACTACAAACAAAATAAACAATACAAATACGTGTAGATACTTTAGTGACACAAAACATTGTTACTACTTAACTGCTTCTAATTCAACTAACATACGGGAGTTATGCAGATTGAAAGTTAATTCAAGCAGTAGAGACAAAAGTGTGGTGGTTGTCGAATTTTCTCAATAACATGATTTGCTTTGAGAGCAGATGGAATGGGAGGAGTAGAGTGGAGGGTATAATACAATCTTAATAGAAGACCGGAAGTCATCATCGTCGAAGAGCAAAGCAGAGTCTGGGGTTCCATGTAAACATGGCACTAGAGATTATCATCCACACCCCCCATTCGTCGCAGATATTTTATCAGCTTTTTATTGCAGTTAGAAATAGTTTTCACTGTAGATGAGATGAGTAGGCCAACTAGCCTTTGCTGTTTTTGAACTCAAAGGAGACACAGCCTTGGTCGACATCTCAGCAATCAATTTGCCAGACAGTCTATATCTAATAGAGAGCTCCTTAGAACATGGAACATTATAATTTAAGGACAATTGAAGAACATGTTGGTAACTGGTACCTGTTACTCTTACAGTGCAGCGCTTTTCACTGTCTATTAGCTTGCCTCTAGAATATTAGGACGGTGGTACATAGCCTTAGCTGAAGGACATGGAGGTTGATCTGAGATACTGAAGAGGGCCCACACGGGATATGGCTCTCTGTCTACACCTTCTTCCACTCATCCTCTTGCAAAACCATCCCCCGGTCATTTCCCCAATAATGAGGGCATGGCACTATAGTTGTATGCACAGTAGCCTCATGTTCTTGATCTAAGCAGCCACCCTGCTAGTTTGGGATCCCTTAGTTCATAAAGATACCTCCCAAGCCGGCAAGGATGAGCTTCCATGTTTGTCGAAGTAGAGGCAAGCACTCTGTCTACCCTCTTAAGGTCTAGGCATAAATAGCAGGCTATATGCCTCTCAGCAGGGAAGAAGCGAAAGAGTATTTAAATGGAATTGAATGTGGTTAAGAACACCTCTGGAGGTTCATGATCTTTTTATATTTGGATGGGTTATCAGGACACCAGGTAAAATATGCTCCTTGGCTCCTCCCTCCTAATGTTTGGTTGCATTTTTAGCCTTCTGTGACTGAATTCCAGAGACAGAAACACCTGTTTTTAATTTCACAAAGTGGGCAATCCTTGTCTCTTTAATCCATCAATTGCTTCATGCACACATTCGTCCTCATCCCCAATAAAATACCTCCTCATGAATGTTGATCAGATTCATTTTTATAAAAATATTTCCTCAATTAGCTCTCAGGTGCACCATATTGGCCCATTAAGATTGGCAGCAAATACTGGATTCCAGATGTTGAGAACATTACAACATCTCAGAGGCAATTATTTTGTTCTTGTACCTCACACTAAACACACCAGCTTTGTTGAATGTACTGAAGCACTCAGTGCTCTGATTGTAGGCATGCAGAATGCGCACCACTACTTAGCGTTCTTTATAGCCAGGTTTCCACTGTTAATCACAACAACAGAATATCATGCCCTTGTTCATATTTGCATTAGAGAATTGCAGGCATTAGGAACACCAAACAAGATGTGGTTATCACGCCACACTGCATGGGGACAATATCAGAGCTACACACTGTTCACCACCCTTGCCCTAATTACCCAACTCGGTACATGGCACAGACAGAATGTGTCTGCATTCTTTTGCATTTACTGCCTTCGCTTGGTCAGTATGGGACCTCATTGAAGTGCACAAGTTACTGTTAAACTAGAAGCTAGCCTTATATATTGATGCTCGTAGCAAGCGACTCCACATCGCTGTGGTGTGTGATTATATTGTCAGTTGACAGTAACAGTACTATTATTTAGCGACTGTACCCAAGACTAACATCACTGACTACAACTATTGTTTTCATTGCGCAGATAGAGTACACTTTTGTGTAAATTAAGAGCCCTGAAGAGAGAAGGGATTTCTCGAAACACACGTTGTCTCTGTGCTTGTTCATCTATTGTATATTTGACTTTTATGATATGTTTTAAACTTTAAATAACAATACTGCTTGCAATCAGACTTAAGTCCAAGTGTTTGTCCAAATCATGTGTACTGGAATTGTACGATACATTCCTTACACTTTCAGAATGTTTGCACACCACCATATATTCAGGGATTGAGCGCACTGAGAACTCGATCACTTCTTGTTTACACTCCTTTATGTGGTTCGCTAGGGAAGCGTTCCATGCGGCACCTGCTTTAGAACCTATTATCAGCTATCTAGCGCATGATAAGGATAGGTTTTCTCTACCACTCTGTTTCCTTGGCATTAGCAATGAGTTTGTATCTCTGCTACCAAGTTTATTCCGATTCACCCTGTCATTGAATATTGTGTCATCTCCAAGCTATGCCTGGCTCTGCTGTGGTTCTGTGTATCATCCTACAGTTTGCCTACAGAATCATGGCCATTGAATGTGTTGTTGCCCATGCTTCATGTATTCTCTGCTACTGATGCTGCCAGAATGCCTAAAGAATGAATAACAGGTTGCAGGCAGGGCTACCATAAATAAAATTACCTAACACAAGAGGGCCATACCTTCATTCCGGCTCCCTGGGCATGCTCGTAAATGTAGTTTTAGTAGTCCACTTTCCAATTTGAGCCCCTGACATTGAATATTTAGGCTTACTTGGGAAATACTAAGCCAATCCAAGGGTCATACATGTGGTCTGGCATTTCCCAGGGATAACAAGTGTGGGATGGTCACTCTGGTGGTAGAGGACACCCCATTGGTGGGGTAAAGGGCATCCTTCTCATGGGAAACAAGGTGGCTGGGTGGTTGAGAGATGGCGTAGGTGCCTTTTCTCTGCCCACAAGAGCACCGATGTCTCAATGTGAAGGATGTCTCCTGCAACCAGTTAAGTGTTTAGGCAAGAGTGCAGTTACATTTACATCAAGAAGTCACCAGGAGGTAACTAATAATGCTCTCTTGGTTCTGAAAAAGAAAGAATATGTCAGGCTTAAATCAAAAGAACAATATTTTTCACCCATGACACCAACAACATTATGTTGCTTCCTAGCTAAGTGTAATCTAAGCAACATTAGTATCCTGGTGAGGAACAATGTGTTTGTAACAGAGTAACAGAGTCCTTACCAGCTGGTGAAAGCCTTCCATGCACGCTTCCAAACAGTGAGATATGTATTGTATATTGTATTGTCGTTATCATTTATATAGCACCTTTTTTCCATTTGTATGGCCTGAAAGCGCTATAGGGTAAGAACACCCTTGGGAAACAAAGTCCAGATATGGAAAGAATTCTCAGAAAGGCTTGAACTGTGTGTGTGCATTTGGCCAAGATTAGGAATCAGGTGGGTTGGCTAGGCTCCAGTAAGCAACCCAAGAGGTCAGGCATGTGGATGGGTGCTAAGGGAGGTCACAATAGAGTGCTAGTGCAAGAGACTTGAAATGTGGACAGCTAGACTGAAAATTGTTGTAGGTTTTCGCTGTATTATAATGGAAGAGGTGTTGAGGCAAATCTAGTGTAAGGGTGAAGCGATTACGTGTCCAGCTAGACCGAATTTATCATAGTCAGGGTGGAATTCTAAAGTGTGTGGCTGTATAGCCGTGCCTGCAGCTAATGTCCACCAAAGTCATGTATTTATACATACCTTAATTTCAGATGGAGCTTATCTTTGATGTCTCTGTGTCATCTGTCTGTGGGGAAGAAAACCAGCTACCCTTGTAGACTCTTCTAGGCACTATTTGTTGGCTATCCTCAAGTCCACTGAGTGTCCTAGAACATCATCCAGGCAGGGTAGACAGGCTACCATAGTATCCAGGATATAGGATTCTCTAAACACCATAGACATTTACCTTTATAGTCTTACTAAATGCCTTCCAAGTTCTATAATCGCTACCAACAGGGATCTACGAAGTGCAATATCAAGGATACCTGTGTATAACCACTGTGCGTTACAAAGGTTAACTTATGGATCTATAAGTGCAATGGAGGGTTACCAACATACATCTTTGAGCGAAAAAGGGGGGGCTACCATAATAAGGCGCAACACAAGATGTCCACTCCCAGATTCATCTGCTACAACGCAGTGCCCACCCTCAGGATCCATCTAACTAATACACATCTACTATGTATAATACAAGTGCCAGCATTCAAAGTTCTTTGAGTGCAATAGGTGTGCTAAATTTACCGAATGTCTTCTAAATGTACTGCACATACTTACCTTCAATATTCTTTTAGAGCAGTACACATGTTGGATTTACATTTCCTCATGTGTAATGCGTGTGTCAACCTACCCAATTCCTTCTAAGTGCAATACAGGTGCCAGGTGGCACAAGTACTTCTAGGTGCAACCCAATTTCCAGCCATCACAGTTTTTCAGATATATAACAAGTGCTAGTCATACCCAAATGTTTCTATGTGCAATGCATCTGTTAATCTACACAATTGCCTCCAAGTGTAACACAAGAAGATATGTATGACCTTTTCAGTTTTTCTAAGGGCAATAAATGTGGTAACCTACACACATTTCTAAGCACAATACGTGTGCTGACCTACTAAACCCACAAAATGCAGTGCATGTGCTGATATTTGCAATGATTCCATGTTCAGTACATGTGTTAACCTATACAAAATGGTCCAAGTGTAGCATTTGTAAACATACATGTGCTAGTTTTCTAGTCTTCTAGTTGCAATACCAGGCTACCAGCATATCTAGGTACAAACCAATGGCTGTCCTCACAGGTATTTTGTATGTGTAAAGGCTGGCTAATATCAAGAATGCGCCAGGTCCAATACCAAGGCTGGGTGCAGTGGGAAGCTTTCTTGACAGATCTTAAAGCGCAGAAGGGGCAATTCCGAACATATCTTCTAGGTGCAATAAACAGTCTGTCCATGAAGGACTTTGGGCGCTTTGTCCGGTTCTCTCTATGAGAGCTGGGACTGGATATCATCATAAACATCTGCGTAAATGGACCAGCTAACGAAAGAGTGCAACACCGTTTATAACCCCCCTTGAAAATCCATCTAGGTGCAACACGTTTCCTACCCCCTACAATCCCTCTAAGTGTAACCCATGTTCTACCCCCAGAATACAGCTAAGTTCTGTACACAGCTAACTCCCAGTACATCTAACTGACTATCTAGGGGGCGGGGGGCAGCACGTAATCTACACAGTGTTATAATATGATGAAGGTAATGTAGAAGTGGCACAAACTTTCTGTGAACACCCACCTTCCAAAAGCTACAGCTCTGTCGCCCATCTCCATTTTCCAGCACACATCGGATATTACTGTCAACGCACCGAAAACGAGCGGTGAATATTTCACCAACACGCAACATTAAAATGTATTAACACGCACCTTCCAACAGCTACAGCTCCTTCAGCAATCTCCATTTTCCAGCACACATCAATAGTTTCTAACGAAGCACAGCAATGGAACAGAAGTTATTTTGCAAATGCGTGTCATTAAAATTCATTAAAGACGCAGTCCCAGAAGCAGACATAGAGGCGTTTCATCATGGAAGAGGAACACATCAGGACTGGCACAACCACAGTCCAATTGAGATGGCAGAGCAATCTTCCCAGTATATCCTTTAATATAACAGGGGAAATGAGTCTTGAGGAATGGCTCCAGGACTGCCCAATGAACAGTGAAGAAATACTTTCATGTTTAATTTCCATGGCAACCAAGACTGAAGTATGCCCTAATATTCAATATAGAAATATAGAAGACATGCTGATATAGACCAAAGTGATTTGGATGCTATTGAATTTAACAAATATGAATTTAAAACACAGCCTGCTACCAAATGGGCTGTAGACACATTCAAAGGACGGCTAATTCACGAAGGTCATTCCCCTAATTTAAAAAAATGAAACACTTACTAGTTTAGCTTCTTATTTTCGTTAAACTTATGCTGAAATATATACTGTTTCTGGTTCAGAAAATCAACCTCAAAACTTAATCCCCCCGCACTCTGGAACTAATCGTCATTTAAATAATCCACCTGTCACAAAATAAACCATTTGTGCAATGTAAACTTCCTCAGTGCCAACAATGTTTTTATAAGTATCATAAAATGTTTCAGATGCAAAGGTAAAGATGTATGTGGTCATAAATCCCATATTTTACACACTGACGTGTAAAAATGTAAACTTTCTGGTGTTTTCAATGCTAACTATCGTGACACATTTTAATACAAAGTTGGGTTTGGCATTCAACTGCACTTTGCACGCAGAGGACGAGAAGGTCAGCGTTTGCTTCCAGCTAATGCCTTCCATATATTAAAAGACGAAAATGCTATGCAGTATGCTACTATGACTTTTAATGAACCGACAAAAAAACACCATCCCTGCCTGGAACGACATGGCAGTGACTTACGAGCAAGAATGTACGAAACACCCAATGATCCGGACTGTCCTGTTCATTCACCACTACATCACATTCCCAAACTACCAAATGATGCTCCAGGCTAGTTTGCGACCCCACGGGCATTTTAAAAAGAAAAATATGCAAGCGAGAACACTTGGTACACAAATTGTCCATTGGGGAAATATATTCTTGCCAGTTTTATGCACAAAATGAGCAAACATGCACACCTGGCAACAATCTACACCAACCATTCCATAAGAGCAACATCTATACAAATACTTGCAAATTCAGTACTTGAAGCAAGACAAATGATGCCTGTGACCGGGCACCAACATGCCTCCTCCATTGAAATCTTTTGGCAACCTCATCCAACTGAGCATAGGAAATGGGCAACAATTCTTCACTTTGCTGGATCGTCGCGCACAATATGTTATACCACTCAATCCTTTCCCCCACCTATGAATACTACACACCTACCTTCAGCATCAACTACTTAATGTTCTACTAAATTCACTAGTGAGGCCTCTACTCCTCAGTTTGCCAACTGTTCCTTTTCCTTCTTCGGAAATGTTCAATTCAACTACCAACAAATGCAACACCACTAATTAGCCATCTGATAGCACTTTATGAAAATGCTTAATTGTTATCTTATTTAAAGTTTTTGTTTTGTGCCTAAAGTTTCTCAGTTTCTGTAAACATAAATAGAAAGTTACTACCAAAATTTATAATTAATGTACCTTCAACTGTTATGCACATTAGACTGCTTATTTATCACCCATCCATTAGCATTTCTTTGGAAATATTTGCTGTTTCTTTTGTTCTTATAGTTACCCAGTTTGTTTTGAAAATAATTGTACAGTTACTCAAAAAAGACATGCATAATAAATATGACATCTAGTGTTATTCTAATGAGAACATGTATTTCACGTATTTCGTGCGCAGGATTTTGATTAAAAAGTACACCAAACATGGCCACCAACGGCCAGTGCGCAGAACGAAATGGCAAGTCTATTCTCACCAATCAATTCCAAGCTGGTGGCCATTACTGGTCGTCACTCTGATACCCACAGCACTACACAAGTTAAGCATCCCTGCTTCCAGTGTATTACTATTTTATTATCCCGGGAATAAGTGCCAGGATACTAATAGCAATAAACCCCTCAGTCTGGAATTACACTGGGGCTATCTTTAAGGCCCTTTCTTTGCTTGGGCCTGTAACTGACGCCCCGTGGTATTACCAGACCGGCAATGCCCTGCCTGCTCAGGGTTTATTGCTTAATTAGCGGCCTGCATGGTCCATCAATGCATTACTAAGAGTAAATGTACACACTGTGCGGAATAATTCATAAATACATTAAAAAAATACCTGGCTTAATCTTTGATACATTACAAACTGGCTTACTCTCTATTTATCCAAGCACAGTGATACGGCTGCTGTCACCTGGCACTTGTTTCTCTCATAGAGTGTTGTTAAGGAAGAAATGTGAATAAGTTTAATCCAGGTGGGACCAAATACAATTCTAAAGGGCTTATAGATACATATAAATCCTATTTAGGCAAAGGAATGGGTAAAGAGGAGTGAAATGGATAAGTTAAAGATGATTCAAACAATCAAACTAAATTATAAGCAGATAGCAAAAACATAGCAATGATAAGGAGTATCTACACAGATGTATATGTATGGCAATGGATACAAGAAAAAAGGACATCAAATCAGTAAGAACATTTAATTAAAAATCCCTGAAACATGAGACGTTGCTAAAAGCAAAGGTAAACCTCAAATAATGACACTGTACAAGCTGCCATAGCCGCAATGAAACTATAAAGGACTAGCAAAAAGTACCCGTTCTCCGAACGGGTTCTGTAAACGGCCATTAAAACAATCTCGTCACTTGTTCAAAATCAATGATCCTGTATCTCGCTGTTCCAATTTGCTTATTGCTTGATGTGCTTTGCAACCTCAATTAAACTGGACTGTAATGCTCATGTGTGGCTGGCTGACATACCCCGGAGCAGACGTTCGAGGGAGGTGAAAGTTGGTGTGCTGCTGCCTACTGGGACTTTCTGTGCTCTCTCCCTACATGTCGCCTGAGCCTGGTGTGGTGCAGTTTGTTGTGCTGCAGATATCTCAGAAACCATGCATCCTAGTGCCTTGAAAACGTGGTTTTTGTGGTCCCGAAGGGACCATAAATTGTGTTTCTCATGCCGAGAATGATGCATCTACCACCGCAATGTTTTACCGATTTCCGGCAACCGTCTCATGAGTGAAGGTGCTGAAATCCGGGAAAGAAGTGGGGTATCCAAATGTCATGTAGCCAGTAACGTCTGGAGGGCCCTAACAGGTAACTATGCAATATTTGGTGCAGATTGGTGAAACAGTGTGGAATAGTATAAGGAACAATGCTTTGCCAATCCACAAACCCACAAACACATTTTTACTTGTGCTAAAATTCAGGGAAAGGGGTGGGGTATCTAAATGTCATGTACTCAAAAATGTCCAGATGGTCTTAACAGGTAACTACGCAAAACTGGGTGCAGATTGGTGTAAAGGTGTGGAATTGTATGAGAAACAACGTTTCGCCAAGCCATTAACCCACACATTTTGACTTTTATTAAGTGGAGATGCTTGTGGGAGTGCTCATTCATGCTGAAATGTTTGTTTGCTCCTGCTGTGTGAATCTATTGTGTACATTTGGAAACTTCTATGATTTCGCAGAGACTTCCTGAACTAGTCCTACCTGTGACCTCACAGCTCCGCTTTGTAGTAGGCTGTCTACCAAACTCATTTTGACTCAGTGTCTTATATAAAGATTGTTTTGTTAAAATTAATATCCTTTCTTGCAGCAGCAAGACAAGCTCCACAAACTTCAGCCACCAACCCGTTTAAAATCTGGGTCACACACGCATTTTAGGTGTGCTCCTGAAAGTGCTGTTTGGCTGTTCAGCTGACGCAGCTGATCAGCCGACCCACTCTACGAGACTTCCAGTCCTTTCACCAGCACGCTCCCCCCTCTCTTTGCCGCCCCCCCCATCCCTAGTACTATTTACAAGAGGCTTCTGCGTGAATCTCTATAATGCAGCTAAATTAGCTCAAATTAGAAACAGTTATTAATAACCTAAACACTCCATGTTTGGAAATCAACAAGTAACTGAAATTACGCATGCCATGGAAGATACTCCTGTGACACAAGGGAAACATCTGAAATATGTATCCAAAAAAGGGAAATGTTCCAAATATTTGAATGTGGATATTCGAAACATCTGCTTTATCAAACCTACAGATCAACATGAATTCCTGATTATAAATGATACTCCGTGATACTGTCCGCACCTCTGATCAAAGACCCCGTGAAAACATGCAAACACGTGACAAGCCACATTACAGATGAAGAACTTGTACCGCAACATGTGCAATGCGGTCCTCCACCCTGGACTGTTTCGGTATCCCACTGGAATTAAGTTCATACGCCAAGTCATCAAGATGACCCAGCAACCTGTCAAGTACAAATAAATGAATGCCCTAGCATGAATTTTCCCACTTTATACTCTCAATTACATAATTACATCAAATAGGACAGAGGAGATAGTACTTGAAACACAACTATACCGATTTACCTAAGCTGCACTTGATAAATCTATCAAATTCCCCAATACTGTACCCAGAATCTCCAAATACCTCTTCTATTTCCTCTGCTTCTTCAGTGATGTCATTTGCTAAACCCACTCCGAGACCATTCTTTGAATTCAAACAGATCCCGATCCCAGTCCATGAGACCACCCTAAGAGCCATGAACAATCGCTTATACACAATTATTAGTATAGATGATAGTGGTGGGAAAGGAATTGTAAATTACAGAATGATAACAAATAGTACATAAAAATGGAGGAACCTCTGCCTGGTACCTCAAACCTTTGAATCAATGATCTGTTATAAGTAGAAGGAATCGTGTTGTATGACTTAGTGTTGTCAATTATTGTAGTTATGTCCATTTAAGAGTGTGATACAACTGTGCAAATTGTGTGGTGAATAAGTATGTGCAAAAGAGAAAATGTATTCATTCAAATTGGTCTTACCTTTAGAGGGATAATAGTTTAGTCGTATGCATTGGTATGTTTGAAATCTGTCAAATGGCTCAGTAACCCTAAACAAGGGGTTTAAATAATATGTTAATAAAGGTCTTGAGGATGAAATGAACAAAATGTATAATTAAATATGTACATATGTTACCTGAAACATAAAATTAACAGAGCTAGTACATGGTAAATATTAGGGGCCTTGTGTATGGGATTTCTGGCGTGAAACTATGAAAAGCAATACAGAAATGGGATGATAAAATACATGTTATGTATGCTAGTATAGGTACACCAATATGCATACTCATGAACAAAGTTGAAATCCCTACCCTCATTGTGTATGCATGTTGCAAGTATGCCATGAGGGCAATAGTAGCTGAGATAGCTGCTGTTTTTACAAAGAGGTAACCAAGGTTTGGTATGTGACTGCATGACTGTGTTCACCACACTGTAACTAAACAGTGAAAAAGGATGATATAACTAGGGGAATTGTGGTTTAATAGTGTTGGATGCAAACAGTCAGATATGTTGGAATAGTACTACCATCTAGGAAATTCAATTGGCCTTTAGCATTGTAATCCTCTAACGTTGATTGCTTAATAATAGACTCATTATGAATTGTTAAGTGTAACTGGTAAGGTGACATTCATGAAAGTGATAGATTATTCATTGTTAATCATCGTTAATAATAGGTACACTTAGTTGTATGCAATCTCATTAAGGAAAAACGTACACGAAACTAAAGTGGTAAATATCATTGAATTGACCACACTACACATTAGTGAGAAAGACTAAATTAAGTATGATCTGTCTCTCTATAAAACAATATTGTTATAGTTGAATGCTTTGTATGAAGAGGTGTAAAAAAAAAGGAAAAGCCTCAATTTGAAATTATTATAGACATTTCATATTATTAAATCAATTGGTTGTTGTTGTCCTTTAGCAAAGTTGAACAATATCCAATAACTGGAGAGGGTACGATCGAGATCTGTTATCATTTTGTTTCAAAGGAACATTTTAATCTCATGTTCTTTGTTGAGACCTTTACTGATTGCTCAGTTTTAACAATTCCTTTGGTGTCGCTTTGGGATAGAGTCCTTTGTCTCCTCAGCTTTCCATTTCCTGGATATTTTCAATATCAAGGAATCTTAGTTGACTTTTTTTGCATCAGATGTTTGTTCTGCTAATGTTGGGCTAGTGGTGTGGTGCAACTGTTCTTCCCAGTAGTTCACAGATGTTCCAGATTCGTGATCTTGGGCTCCCTAATGGTGCTAACAACATGCATCTTCTTGCAAATACGTAAAAGAATGGACACTACGTTTATACTTTCACAATTTTTAAAGTCAGAAACCACAATTCTATCATTTATTCTGGTAGTGAACTATGTTACTTTGTTAAGAGCATTACAGAACACTGAGCAAATTCCAACTGTGGAAACCTGTTGTGAGACCTGCAGTGTTAAGCCAGGTGTAATTTCTAGTGGATTTGTTTGTTTTCATGTGACTGGGTTGCAATAGATTCATGATTTGAGTTTGGGCTTTGTTGCTGCATGCATTGGAATGCATATCTTTGAATCCTTACAAACTGGCAAGACTGTGTATTTCCCCTGCTTTTCTCATGTCCTTCACTTTATTTTCACACATTGCATCAGCAATTGTCAGGCTGTGAAAAAAAGGTTGCTTTGGCCAAGAAGATCAGATGGAAAAAATACACTATGCCATTTGCAGAAACTGAAGAACTCAGTGGCCACTAGTTGGAATGTTACTTTGCTAATGTTGGGCATGGTACATGATCTGTGCATTGCCATCACAAATTATTGCAACCCTCACAGCAGAGATCTAAATAGGGCATTCTTAATACTAATCAAGAGGCAGCTGCTGCCAAATGTCTTCTCTGCGCAACAACAAGTTTGAAGAGGCCACCACGTCAGTTATCCATCACAAAATGTCCTTCAGTGTAATACTCCTGTTGGTGAACCGCTTTGAGGTGACCCTCACAATAACCGCGAGGCAGGAGGACGTACAGCAAACGTCACAACGATGAGACACTCTGTAAAAATGCAAGGATGTCTTGCTGCTTCATTTGCAGCAAGAATTGGAGAAATATTTGCAAACTATACTTTGAACATTGAGCACAAAATTGATGGCCTGAACAAGCAGTACATTGCTGTCACTTCATTAAAGCTTATTCAGCAACTATGTGAAGGACACCCTCCTCAGTGGCAGTGGCAGAGGCCAAATGAGTCATCCACAGGAACAGAGCATGGACCATCAGTGACATGGATGCTTGATGCCTATTTACTGGACACAAAATTAAGCCATCATCTTGAACCAAATAAGGATATGGCAGACTATATTTCGAATCAAGAAGAAGACAACAAAATACCTAGAGGTTTATGAATTCTTATATTTCGAGACTTTAGTAATAATGAAGACCAGGATCTGACACAAACATGGGAGGATCATTTAATGCGGAGTTCAGAGACAATGATGCATCTCTTAGTTGAACATGCAGATAGGGAACATGACATAGTCCAAATCCAAATCGATCAAGTAAAACAAGAAATCACTGACATGAGTAGTCTGCAGAGTACCAAGGATAAGAACTACAATACAATGTACTCAATTCTGAAAGAATATCAAGATGAGGTCAAATTTAGTAAATTCTGTAAATATTTCAGGGATGATAGAGACTATGAAAATGATCAAGTATATACGTTTCAAGCCAGATATAACGGCAATCGGAAATCATTTGTAACAAACAGTACACCACTGACAACACCAGGAAGCTCTGATGTAGAATCAGAAGAAGAAGGGGCAGTATCAGGTGTTTTGACTATACCTCAAGGGGCTAACAGTGTCATTCAACACACAATTCTTATTGATTCACCCTCGACTCACTGGCTTTGATGAACCGCTTTGCTTTTCTGGAGTCAAGGCCGGTACCACGGCATGGGAGCTACCCTTGCTCCTCCTTACTGGCATAGGCTTGCCCCATGTACCATCCATTGACATCCATTGACATCTGCTGCAAGACACTCATGCTATTGTTTGCAGTCTTAGGCTCTCATCCATGAAGATTATGCAGGCCTGGGATCAAAAGGGAAAGGTCACTTCTCTCCTCCCACCCTCCGAATTACTGCCACCTTTCTCCTTCATTTGAAATGCCATGCCTGCTTAGCCATCTCATTGTGCTGTCTTTTGTGCTCACCTTGGTCGTCCTGTGCTCTCTTGCTCCACCTTCTTTCCCTGTGGGGAAAAGGAAGGGCTGTCAGGTCTGTGTGATTTAAGTCAATTGCCTGACTTTGCCTGGCCCATGTATAGGGATGTGTCAGGTAAACAGTTTCATTACAATTTCATTGTAAACCAGTATTCTTTTTGGAATGTCCTACGGGATAGGATGGGGGTCAGTTGGTAGATTGAGAAGGACAAAATAGGTAAGGTTTGTGAAATGACGAGAATGACCAGGATTGTGAACAGGACATAGGGGATGGTTTGTCACTTTCGACTGGAAGTTCGGAAAGTGACAATCAGAGGGACGGAATTGGTAGGCTTTTTGGGGTCAACTGAATAGCCGATATCATGAAATAAGCAAGGGGGATTGTAGGAACTGTAGCATTTTACCAGAACAGGTTGGGAATGCAGAAAATAATAATCAGAGGACGGGAAGAAGAATGATTGGGAGTATTCGGATATGGAACAGGAAAACAGGCATTCTGAGAGAAGTGGTTTCTGAATAGAACAGGGTATGGGATCCTAGGGGATTTATTACATACAGAGGACATGGTAGGTTTAGGTAAGATAAAATCAACAGGAGAAAGGTAGATACATGTATTATAACCTACAAAGGCCCCAGGTATATTGTCCTCCTCTCTATCTTCCCCAGTACAATACTGCATCTCACCTGGGACAATTCCCCAAGCATGACCCCAGGTTCCCTTACCCAGGAGATCCTCCCTTGCTCGTCCACGCCCAGGGTTGGCATCTGAGAGCGCCAGCCCTCCCCTAGGCACCTGTATATGGGTTTCCAGAGGTTTACTTGCGGGAATGTGCTCAGGTTTTTCACATGCCCTTCCCCATTGCTGGTTGGACAGGGTTGTTTCACAAAGAAATATCTTTGTGGAACAATCCAATTGCTGTTCCAAGCCTTGTAGCATATAATCTGGATCGATTTCATCCTCCAGTGGACAAAGATGGTTACTGGTGGGGTCCTCAACCCCTTCCTGATCAACTTGTATTTGTCGGGAGATGATTTAAAAAGTTCTCTCACCTCTCTCTCTATCTTTCTTTGCCTTTCTCGAGCCTCTGTTAGCTCCTCCCCTTGATTGTCAGGGAAGATCTCCATAGTGTGGCCTCACTCTCCGCAGAATAGACACTGTTTGAAACGAGAGGTTTCTGACTTATCTAGGGATACCGTAGATGATGACCCTCTCTTATTCAGATGGTTAAAAAAAAATCAGAGGTGTTATGGTTCTCTAGGGTTGGCCCCTCTAGCATCCTCTCATATGAATTTCTTGCCTCTTCTCCTATTTGTTCACCCTATATTTCCCTCTCTGAATGGTAAGGAAGGGGTTCTGGGATTTTATTCTCTGTAGAAGAGATTTTAAGATCCTTTCATGATGATTCAGGGATTGTATTTTCCCCAGGATATCATATAGGTGGTTGTCTTTGTGTATTTTATTTCCCCCTCTGACCTCAATTTGTGAGAGTTAGATGTATCTAGTGTACACTTTCTTTTCCCTTCAAATCCATTTGAGAGGAAATCCTCTAGCGAGGGAGCTTTATATTTTTGGTGTCTAGAGAGATGGTGATTCTCCGGGGATAGGAAGGGAGGTTTTACGGGAGATTCACTAACCCCCCTCTGGATCTTTAGTGATTTTCTCTGTCAGGGAGCTCCATAGGTTTTCATGTATAAGGGTTCCCACTATTTCACGCCATTGAATATTTCTGAGAAATGGAGAAAAGTTGAGTACCACACATTTTAGCACATTTCCATATGATATAAGGGGAAAGATATCTATGCCCTGCTTCTTGAAGGGTACCACATAGATGTTGAGGAAGTTAAATATCCCATTTGCAAGTCTAGAGAGATCACAATGTTATGCTTCTCTGAGATAGGATAGTTGTAGGGAGATTGGAGGTAATAGCTTTTTCCCTCTATCGCTTTTCAGTCGGGGAGAATAGTTTGAGAGGTCAAGGCAAGAAATGTTCTGCTTTCCATCGATATCTCACCATTCAGGGAAAAATGTGTTTGACAGGATGGGTCTCATGGTATTCTTTACAAGTAATGGAGTTCTCCAACTTGTAGCAATTAGATCTTATCCCAACATGACACCATATATGAGAAACTCATGATGACAACAAGTAAGACAGACACAAGTGATCACAGTTCAATGGTGTTTATTCAACAATGAATGATTATATGATATGGCATATACAACACACCTATACACAAGTGTTTCAAGGCATGACCAGGGAAGGGAGGGGGAACAGAGGGAAGATAGAGACAGCGATCTTACTAGGCCAGTTGAAATTGAGCTCGTGCAAGTGCAGGAGAGGGTGGAAGGGGAAAAGGTGGGGGGAAAGAGGGATGGTGTAGTGCAGTACATAGGATAACAGTAAAATAAATAAATACAATGAATAAAAAGTGAGGCCAGCCGGTATCAAGTACAAGGGTAAGGACAGGCATCATGTGTCAAGTGCTGGTAGTGGGCTGCAGGGATACAGAAACAATCCCTGAGTGCAAGGGTTGCCAGGGGGCAGTGCAGGTGTGTAACTGGAAGAGGAGGGGCTCTGGGGCCGAGATCAGAGGGCAGCCAGGTAGCCAGTGCAGTTTCAGTTTCAACCAGGAGATCAGCAGGGGAGAGGAGGAGGAGAGAAAGCAGAAGCAAAGAGGAAGGTCTTCAGGTGCTTTCGAAACCGGAGATGGTTCTCCTCATGTTTCAGAGAGGCAGGAAGACTGTTCCAGAGGGAGGCCCTAGCAGAAGAAAGAGATCTACCACCAACTCGTTGCTTGAAGAAGCGACTGACCCTGAGGGAGCTGGATGTGGATGAGCGAAGAGCTTGAGAAGGAAGATATTTAGGAAGAGCGAGTTGAAGGTATTGAGGCCCCAGAAGGCCTTGTGGACAATGCAGAGGGTTTTGAACTTAATCCTCACTGCCAATGGGAGCCAGTGCAGAGATTTCAGTCCTGGAGAGATATGATCCCTGGGCTTGAGGCCAAGGACAAGTCTCACAGTCCTGTTTTGTATGAGTTGCAGAGGGCGGAGAGTCGAGGCAGGCAGATTTAGAAAGAGGCTGTTGCAGTATTTCAGCCTAGAGAGAACCAGCGCTTCTGGGGGAAGAAGAGGAAAGGAAGAATATCTCTGAGGAGGTGAAGCTGGTAAAGTGACTTCTTAGAGATTTCAGAGATGTGAGGAGAGAAGGAGAGTGAGGAGTTGAAGATGACCCCAGGGCCAAGAGAGGTTCGCCAGAGAGTGACAGGAAAGGAGGGAGCAGGTGAGCCGATGAGGATAATCTTGGTCTTACTGACATTGGTGGTACACCACTCCTGGATAGCAGACAGGCAGTCATAGATGAAAGAAGGAGAAGAGGTGGCGGATGAGAGCCTGAAAATGAGTTGCGTTGATCTGCATAGCACTGAAATTTGGGGCAGAGCGCGCCAATGCGGTGGGCAAGAAGTGCCAGGTATTGGCTGAACAGCCAGGGAGAGAGGTTAGACTCCTGGGGAACGCCACAAGTAGAGATAGAGATAGAGGAGAGGAAGGACCCAAGTTGGACCTTGGATGGCTGATAGTAGAGGAAAGAAGTCAGCCAAGCCAGGACCTGATCAGTGATACCCAGGTTATCACAGATGGTTGAGCAGGATGGCATGGTTGACCATGTCAAAGGAAGAAGAGAGCTCAAGTAAGATGAGGACACAGGGGTGCTGGAATCAAGGTTGGAGATCAGGTCTTCACGGATGTTCAGGAAAGCAGTTTCCATGCTTCTGGCAGCTCTGAAGCCAGAATGATGGTCATGGAAACAACCAACAGATTCAGTGTGACGATTAAGCTGGTTGATGGCCAGCTTTTCCAGGAGTTTACCCAGGAAAGGAGTGATGGAGATTGGGCGATAGATAGCCAGGCAGGAAGGGTCGGCAGACGGTTTCTTAAGAAAAGGCTGCACAAGGAAGTGTTTCAGGGGGGAAGGGAAGACTCCAGTGGCGAAGGAGTGGTTGCAGAAGTCAGCCAGAGCCAGGGTGTCAATGTGGTCCTTGATGATTGTGGTGGAATAGGGGTGAACCTGTTTTGATGAGACTTTCATAGTTTGGGCTTGTCTGGAAACCTTGTCTGGGGAGAACAGGGGAAAGGCAGAGAAGGAGGGAGGAGAGGTGGCCAAAGAAGAGCCAGAAGAAGAGCAGGGAGTAGCAGGAGGAGGGGGAGAGGAAGAGAGAGAGAGGACAGGATGTCTTGAGTTTTGGAGATGAAATGAGAAGCCAGGGCTCTGCAGAGGGCCTGGGATGGGACAGGAGAGGTAGAGACTGCAGCAGGATTGGCTAACTCCTTTCAGATTTTAAAGAGTTCGGCCGAGTTGTTGGATGCCACAGAGATGCGGGCTTGGATGAGGTTCCTCTTCTTGGTGTGGACACAGAGCCGGTATTGCCTTTGGAGCAGGCGGCAGGCCAGTTTGTCAGAGGATGTAACGGAAGCCCACCATTTCCTCACAGCTACCCTGCAGTTACGTTTAAGGATGACAAGGTCAGATTCGTACCATGAGTCACATTTGGCTTTGGGCTTCAAGCGGATCTTCATGACAGGGGCAAGAACATCGAGAGTATCATATATAGTAGAGTGGAGCATGGAAAGGGCTCTGTCAGGGTGGGAGTCAGCCAAGGGGATAGGGGCAAGTAGAAAGTGGCAGTGAAAACCTCAACTGACATATGCTTCATGGGTCGGATAACCAAGAAAGTAGGTGGCAGTGCTGGAGTTGGCTTGGCCTGAAGGGTAGAGAGAGTGAGCTGGGAAAAAAAGAGAAAGTGATCACTCCAGGAGAGAGGAGTGGTGAGAGGGATCGAAAGGGGAAGGTCTGAAGAGATCAGAACATCCAGAGTGCGTCCTGCAAAGTGAGTCGGCCAAGAGGGGAGAATAGAGAGTGAATGACAGTCGCAGAGGTTGCGAAGAAGTCCAGAGGAAGGACAGGAAGCATCCAGGTGGATGTTAAAGTCTCCAGGAAGGAGGAGTTGAGTGGTCGAGACCGGGAGGGAAGAGAAGAGATCCGCCCACTCAGAGAAGAAAGAGGATATCTGACCAGGTGGCTGATAGATGGTAACCACAGTAAGAGAATGGTCAGGAGAGAGAGCCTGCAGACGAGGCTTTCGAAGGATGAGTAGGACTGCGTAGGAATGCCAGAGGCAGGAATCCACTCAGGGAAACTCAGGGCTACATCCCCTCCGGAATTGTAGGATCTGGGTGCAGAGAGGATATTGTAGCCATCAGGGAGGAGAGTGTCAAAGCTTGTGACAGAACTGGCTGTGAAAGAGGACATCAAGGTCAAGTTTCTCCAGGAGGCGGCAGATGTCAGAGGAGTGTTTGACAGCTGAGCGAGAGTTTAGAGTGGCAATATGGAGAAAGTTGCCGTCCTTGAAAGACTTCCCGGGAGGGGTACAAATCAGAGGTACACCCTGCGTAGGTGTAGAAGAAGCCCGAGGGGGCAGAAGAGGAAGGAGAAGAGGGCAGGTTAGCCAAGGGGGAGGCAAGGAAGCTGAAGCAGAGAGAGAAGGGACAGCAGGAGAAGAAAGGAAATTGATGAGGTGCGGGAAGCGTCTATCAAAGAAGAGAAGGTTTGCCTTAGGGCCTTGGACCAAGACGGTGCCATTCAGGTAACCATTAATGATGACCTTAGAGGAGTGGAAGGAGGCCAGGAGGGCCTCCCACCGGGTGCCACCATTAATGGGAGAAAAAGAGATAGGAGAGAGCACAGAGACTATATGTAGGGTCCATAGGTCTGGCGAGGGAACAACAAATAGGATGGCGGTGAGGGTTTGCCTGGAGAAAGCACTGGTATAGGTATCAGCAATAGGGAGGCCTGGGTTGGAGACCAGGATGTTCTTTTTAAACTTCTTGGTGCCAGATTTAGTGAGGAGAGTAGGATAGTCGATAGAAAAGCAATTAGAAAAGATAGGAGAGACAGAGAGCACCATAGAGTAGGTAGGGAGAGTAGAGAAGAGGGGGTGGAGGGAGGGGGCGGGGAGAACACTAGGGAAGGACACAGGGTGGTACGCAAGTAGACAAGAAAGAGAGAGACGAGACAAGTATACAAATGGACAAGATGACAGGAGCTTAGAAAATGGTAGAAAGTTTGCTAGATGAATGCTTTGTTAGGTGGCAAAGCCACAGAAAGGCACTGCTTTCAGAATGCAATTTAAATACTGGAGCAAAAAACACATCTAAGTCTGAGAGTCCTGTATAGTGGGGAAAAGGGCCTAGGTTTCACAATGCAATTTTAAATACTTTCACAATTCAATTTAAATACGGGAGAAAAAACACACCTAAGTCTGAGAGTCTGCTATCTGGCAAGTTTTATAGGGTAGAGTGAAGGCTCTGCTCTATTCCTAACCCTGGCCACTCCTAGCTTACTTAGCTGCTGCTGGTTGACGGCTGGCCACTGGCTTCCCCTGCTGACACGTGCAGACACTAGCTGGAGCAGCTTCTGTCGGAGCCACCCTTTGTCTAAGGGTCCTTAGCCCCATGGGCTGCATGGGCAGAAGGTTAAGACCATTGATTGGTCCAATCATGACACAGGGGGGCTGGGAGGTGGGAGGAAGGAGGAAACAGGAAGACAAGCGGGGCAGGGGGTCCGGGCAACGATGGTGAACAAGGGGCTTGGGGCTCACAAGTGCGCCAGAAACAAAACAAGATAAGCAAAGGAGGGTCTACAGATGGTAAAAGACTCACCGGCTTTGTAGCAGAATGGAGAAGGAAGAAGCGGAGGCTGAGGGCTTCAAACACCGAGGTCAGACACACCAAGCACAACACGGGGCTGGGCCAGAGGGCGGAGGAGGGAGGAAACAGGAAGACAAGCAGGGCAGGGGCTCTGGGGCAACCAGGGTGATGGAGGGGCTTGGGGCTCACAAGTGCACCAGAAACAAAACAAGATAGACCCAGGAGGGTCTACAGATGGTTAAAAGACTCTACGGCTTCGCAGCAGAATGGAAAATGAAGCAGGGAGCAGCGTGGGCTGAGGGCCTAAAACACTGAGGTCAGAAACACCAATCACGACACATGGGTGGGCTGAGAGGCGGGAGGAGGGAGGAAACAGGAACACAAGCAGGGCAGGCAGTTCAGGGCGACAAGGATGAACAGGGGGTTTGGGGCTCACAAGAGTGCCAGAAACAAAACAAGATAAGCCCAGGAGGGTCTACAGATGGTAAGAGACTCACCGCCTTCGCAGCAGAATGGAAAATGAAGCAGCAAGGAGAAGCGTGGGCTGAGTGCCTCAAACATGGAGGTCAGGAACACAAGCCGGGCAGGGGGTTTTGGACGATGAGGATGAACAAGGGGCTTGGGGCTCACAAGTGCACAAGAAACAAAACAAGATAGCCCAGGAAGGTCTACAGATGGTAAAAGACTCACCGGCTTCACAGCACAATGGAAAATGAAGCAGGGAGCAGCGCAGGCTAAGGGCCTCAAACACTGAGGTCACACACACCAATGACGACACAGGGCGAGGTGGGAGGAGGGAGGAAACAGGAAGACAAGCGGAGCAGGGGTTCCGGGGTGACGAGGGTGAACAAAGGGCTTGGGGCTCACAAGTGCACCAGAAACAAAACAAGATAGGCCCAGGAGGGTCTACAGATGGTAAAAACCTCACCAGCTTCACAGAGAACGGAAAATGAAGCAGGCAGCAGTGCGGGCTGAGGTCCTCCAACACGGAGGTCAGACACACCAATAACGACACGCGCTGGGCTGGGAGGCGGCAGGAGGGAGGAAACAGGAAGACAAGTGGGCAGGAGGTCTGAGGCAATGAGGGTGAACAAGGGTCTTGGGGGTCACAAGTGTGCCAGAAACAATACAAGATAAGCCCAGGAGGGTCTACAGATGGTAAAAGACTCACTGGCTTTGCAGCAGAATGAAAATGAAGCAGGGAGCAGTGCGGGCTGAGGGCCTCAAACACTGAGTCAGATACACCAGTCATGACACGGGGTGGGCTGGGAGGCGGCAGGAGGGAGGAAACAGGAACACAAGCGGGGCAGGGGGTTCGGGGCAATAAGGATGAACAAGGAGCTTGGGGCTCACAAGTGCGCAAGAAACAAAACATGATAGCCCAGGGCAGTCTACAGATGGTAAAAGACTCACCGGCTTTGCAGTAGAATGGAAAATGAAGCAGGGAGCAGCACAGGCTGAGGGCCTCAAACACTGAGGTCAGACACACCATTTACGACACGGGCCTAGCTGGGAGGCGGCAGGAGGGAGGAAACAGGAAGACAAGTGGGTCAGGGGGTCTGGGGCGATGAGGGTGAACAAGGGTCTTGGGGGTCACAAGTGCACCAGAAACAATACAAGATAGACCCAGGAGGGTGTACAGATGGTTAAAAGACTCTACGGCTTCGCAGCAGAATGGAAAATGAAGCAGGGAGCAGCGCGGGCTGAGGGCCTCAAACACTGAGGTCAGAAACACCAAATACGACACATGGGTGGGCTGAGAGGCGGGAGGAGGGAGGAAACAGGAACACAAGCAGGGCAGGCAGTTCAGGGTGACAAGGATGAACAGGGGGTTTGGGGCTCACAAGAGTGCCAGAAACAAAACAAGATCGGCCCAGGAGGGTCTACAGATGGTAAGAGACTCACCGCCTTCGCAGCAGAATGGAAAATGAAGCAGCAAGGAGAGGCGCAGGCTGAGGGCCTCAAACACTGAGGTCAGACCCACCAATCACGACACGGGGACAATCTGGGACGAAGGAGGAGGGAGGAAACAGGAAGACAAGGGGGGTAGGGGTTCTGGGGTGAACAAGGGGCTTGGGAATCACAAGTGTGCCTGAAACAAAACAAGATAGGCCCAGGAGGGTCTACAGATGGCAAAAGACTTACCGGCTTCATAGCAGAACGGAAAATGAAGCAGGGAGCAGTGAGGGCTGAGGGCCTCAAACACACCAATCACGACACAGGGGCTGGTTGGGAGGTGGCAGGAGGGAGGAAACAGGAAGACAAATGGGGCAGGGGGTCTGGGGCAACTAGGGTGAACAAGGGGCTTGGGGCTCACAAGTGCGCCAGAAACAATTCAAGATAGACCCAGGAGGGTCTACAGATGGCAAAAGACTCACCGACTTCATAGCAGAACGGAAAATGAAGCAGGGAGTAGTGCGGGCTGAGGGCCTCAAACACTGCGGTCAGACACACAAATCACGAAAAAGGGGCGGGCTGGGAGGAAAGAGGAAGGAAACAGGAAGACAAGTGGAGCAGGGGGTTTTGGGCAACTAGGGTGAACAAGGGGCTTGGGGCTCACAAGTTCACCAGAAACAAAACAAGATAGGCCCAGCATGTTCTACAGATGGTAAAAGACTCACCAGCTTTGCAGAAGAATGGAAAATGAAGCAGCACCGACTGAGGGCCCCAAACGCCGAGGTCAGACACACCAAGCATGACACGGGGGCGGGGGGGAGCTGGAAGGCCAGAGGAGGGAGGAAACAGGAAGACAAGTGGGGCAAGGGGCCAGGGGCAATGAGGATGACGAATGGGCTTGGGGCTCACAAGTGCACCAGAAACAACAGAAGATAGGCCCAGGAGGGTCTGCAGGTGGTAAAAGACTCACCGGCTTTGCAGCAGAATGAAAATGAAGCAGGGAACAGCGCGGGCTGAGGGCCTCAAACACTGAGGTCAGGCACACCAGTTACGACACAGGGCGAGGTGGGAGGAGGGAGGAACCAGGAAGACAAACAGGGTATGTGGTCTGGGGCGATGAGGGTGAATAAGGGGCTTTGGGCTCACAAGTACGCCAGAAACAAAACAAGATAGGCCCAGGAGGGTCGACAGACAGTAAAAAACTCACCGGCTTGGCAGCAGAATGGAAAATGTTGCAGTGAGCAGCGCAGGCTGTGGGCCTCAAACACTGAGATCAGACCCACCAATCACGACACAGGGGCGGGATAGGAGGTGGTAGGAGGAATGAAACAGGAAGACAATCGGGATAGGGGGTCTGGGTCAACGAGGGTGAAGAAGGGGCTCGGGGCTTCCAAGTGTGCCAGAAACAAAACAAGTTAGGCCCAGGAGGGTCTACAGATGGCAAAAGACTCAACCGCTTTCCAGCAGAATAGAAAATGAAGCAGAGAGCAGCGTAGGCTGAGGGCCTCAAACACTGAGGTCAGTGACGCCAATCAGAACACGGGGGCGGCTGGGAGGTGGGAGGAGGGAGGAAACAGGAAGACAAGCGGGGCAGGGGATCCAGGGCAATGAGGGGGAAGTTAAGAAGATTGTTGAATATGGTAAAAAAAAAAAAAAACTGCACTGGTTTATGGGAACAGTGCAATTACTGGGAACAGATATTGGGAGTTAACTCCTCCCAGTTGTCCCAAAGGAAATATAAGTACTTAATTTTTAAGCGCACCTGTAGGTCTTAGAAGAGCTATACTATGGCGTGATCTCTCATGTAAATGAACATAAGAAATCAAACTTCTGGGACAGAGGTGTGGGAAAGGAGGCAAGAAAAAGATTTACTGTGCCTGGAGAGCCTTCCCATTAACCTGTGGTGTCCTGAAGGGTTCCATCAGCTCCCCAGGTATCTTCAATCTGTACATGGAGCCACTGGGAACCCTTCTAGCCACACATAACATTCACATCCACAAATAAGCTGACGACACAGAGCTATACCTCTAGATCGACTCCATCAAGGATATAACCAGGCTAAAAACCTGTCTCTCGCTGATCCAGTCTTAGATGTCCAGTGCATTCATGAAGCTCAGCCTCTCCAAGACCAAATTCCTACTTCTCACTAACAACACTGAAAACCCAGACATACAGACCTGGGTATGAACCATGAACTGTGAGGGATTCACACCCGAGTTCACCACCTGCGCCAAGTCCCTCAGGTTCCATATCCACAAAAGCCTCTCCTTCAAGACACACATAGCTAAGAAAACTCAGACAGCTTGGTATCAGGTCTCCATCCTGCAGAAATTCAATCCCATCCTCACTGTGGACAGCTTTAGATCCAGCCTTCAATCACTGGTCCTTTCCCCCCTGGATGGGTACAATGCACTCCTCGAACACCTCTCGTCTTCCTCTCTTGTGACCCTGTGAACTGACCTACACACAGCTGCATGCCACATCAAGAGACTATGAGGATACGACCACTTCACCCCGACCCTATGAATACTACACACCTACCTTCAGCATCAACTACTTAATGTTCTACTAAATTCACTAGTGAGGGCTCTACTCCTCAGTTTGCCAACTGTTCCTTTTCCTTCTTCGGAAATGTTCAATTCAACTACCAACAAATGCAACACCACTAATTAGCCATCTGATAGCACTTTATGAAAATGCTTAATTGTTATCTTATTTAAAGTTTTTGTTTTGTGCCTAAAGTTTCTCAGTTTCTGTAAACATAAATAGAAAGTTACTACCAAAATTTATAATTAATGTACCTTCAACTGTTATGCACATTAGACTGCTTATTTATCACCCATCCATTAGCATTTCTTTGGAAATATTTGCTGTTTCTTTTGTTCTTATAGTTACTCAGTTTGTTTTGAAAATAATTGTACAGTTACTCAAAAAAGACATGCATAATAAATATGACATCTAGTGTTATTCTAATGAGAACATGTATTTCACGTATTTCGTGCGCAGGATTTTGATTAAAAAGTACACCAAACATGGCCACCAACGGCCAGTGCGCAGAACGAAATGGCAAGTCTATTCTCACCAATCAATTCCAAGCTGGTGGCCATTACTGGTCGTCACTCTGACACCCACAGCACTACACAAGTTAAGCATCCCTGCTTCCAGTGTATTACTATTTTATTATCCCGGGAATAAGTCCCAGGATACTAATAGCAATAAACCCCTCAGTCTGGAATTACCCTGGGGCTATCTTTAAGGCCCTTTCTTTGCTTGGGCCTGTAACTGACGCTCCGTGGTATTACCAGACCGGCAATGCCCTGCCTGCTCAGGGTTTATTGCTTAATTAGCGGCCTGCATGGTCCATCAATGCATTACTAAGAGTAAATGTACACACTGTGCGGAATAATTCATAAATACATTAAAATAATACCTGGCTTAATCTTTGATACATTACAAACTGGCTTACTCTCTATTTATCCAAGCACAGTGATACGGCTGCTGTCACCTGGCACTTGTTTCTCTCATAGAGTGTTGTTAAGGAAGAAATGTGAATAAGTTTAATCCAGGTGGGACCAAATACAATTCTAAAGGGCTGATAGATACATATAAAAACCTATTTAGGCAAAGGAATGGGTAAAGAGGAGTGGAATGGATAAGTTAAAGATGATTCAAACAATCAAACCAAATTATAAGCAGATAGCAAAAACATAGCAATGATAAGGAGTATCTACACAGATGTATATGTATGGCAATGGATACAAGAAAAAAGGACATCAAATCAGTAAGAACATTTAATTAAAAATCCCTGAAACATGAGACGTTGTTAAAAGCAAAGGTAAACCTCAAATAATGACACTGTACAAGCTGCCATAGCCGCAATGAAACTATAAAGGACTAGCAAAAAGTACCCGTTCTCCGAACGGGTTCTGTAAACGGCCATTAAAACAATCTCGTCACTTGTTCAAAATCAATGATCCTGTATCTCGCTGTTCCAATTTGCTTTGCAACCTCAAGTAAACTGGACTGTAATGCTCATGTGTGGCTGGCTAACATACCCCGGAGCAGACGTTCGAGGGAGGTGAAAGTTGGTGTGCTGCTGCCTACTGGGACTTTCTGTGCTCTCTCCCTACATGTCGCCTGAGCCTGGTGTGGTGCAGTTTGTTGTGCTGCAGATATCTCAGAAACCATGCATCCTAGTGCCTTGAAAACGTGGTTTTTGTGGTCCCGAAGGGACCATAAATTGTGTCCCTCATGCCGAGAATGATGCATCTACCACCGCAATGTTTTACCGATTTCCGGCAACCGTCTCATGAATGAAGGGGCTGAAATCCGGGAAAGAAGTGGGGTATCCAAATGTCATGTAGCCAGTAACGTCTGGAGGGCCCTAACAGGTAACTATGCAATATTTGGTGCAGATTGGTGAAACAGTGTGGAATAGTATAAGGAACAATGCTTTGCCAATCCACAAACCCACAAACACATTTTTACTTGTGCTAAAATTCAGGGAAAGGGGTGGGGTATCCAAATGTCATGTAGTCAAAAATGTCCGGATGGTCCTAACAGGTAACTACGCAAAACTGGGTGCAGATTGGTGTAAAGGTGTGGAATTGTATGAGAAACAACGTTTCGCCAAGCCATTAACCCACACATTTTGACTTTTATTAAGTGGAGATGCTTGTGGGAGTGCTCATTCATGCTGAAATGTTTGTTTGCTCCTGCTTCTGCTGTGAGAATCTATTGTGTACATTTGGAAACTTCTATGATTTCGCAGAGACTTCCTGAACTAGTCCTACCTGTGACCTCACAGCTCCGCTTTGTAGTAGGCTGTCTACCAAACTCATTTTGACTCAGTGTCTTATATAAAGATTGTTTTGTTAAAATTAATATCCTTTCTTGCAGCAGCAAGACAAGCTCCACAAACTTCAGCCACCAACCCGTTTAAAATCTGGGTCACACACGCATTGTAGATGTGCTCCTGAAAGTGCTGTTTGGCTGTTCAGCTGACGCAGCTGATCAGCCGACCAACTCTACGAGACTTCCAGTCATTTCACGAGCACGCTCCCCCCTCTCTTTGCCGCCCCCCCATCCCTAGTACTATTTACAAGAGGCTTCTGCGTGAATCTCTATAATGCAGCTACATTAGCTCAAATTAGAAACAGTTATTAATAACCTAAACACTCCATGTTTGGAAATCAACAAGTAACTGAAATTACGCATGCCATGGAAGATACACCTGTGACACCCGGGAAACATCTGAAATATGTATCCAAAAAAGGGAAATGTTCCAAATATTTGAATGTGGATATTCGAAACATCTGCTTTATGAAACCTACAGATCAAAATTAATTCCTGATTATAAATGATACTCCGTGATACTGTCCGCACCTCTGATCAAAGACCCTGTGAAAACATGCAAACACGTGACAAGCAACATTACAGATGAAGAACTTGTACCGCAAGATGTGCAATGCGGTCCTCCACCCTGGACTGTTTCGGTATCCCACTGGAATTAAGTTCATACGCCAAGTCATCAAGATGACGCAGCAACCTGTCAAGTACAAAACAATGAATGCCCTAGCATGAATTTTCCCACTTTATACTCTCAATTACATAATTACATCAAATAGGACAGAGGAGATAGTACTTGAAACACAACTAGACCGATTTACCTAAGCTGCACTTGATAAATCTATCAAATTCCCCAATACTGTACCCAGAATCTCCAAATACCTCTTCTATTTCCTCTGCTTCTTCAGTGATGTAATTTGCTAAACCCACTCCGAGACCATTCTTTGAATTCAAACAGATCCCAATCCCAGTCCATGAGACCACCCTAAGAGCCATGAACAATCGCTTATGCACAATTATTAGTATAGATGATAGTGGTGGGAAAGGAATTGTAAATTACAGAATGATAACAAATAGTACATAAAAATGGAGGAACCTCTGCCTGGTACCTCAAACCTTTGAATCAATGATCTGTTATAAGTAGAAGGAATCGTGTTTTATGACCTAGTGTTGTCAATTATTGTAGTTATGTCCATTTAAGAGTTTGATACAACTGTGCAAATTGTGTGGTGAATAAGTATGTGCAAAAGAGAAAATGTATTCATTCAAATTGGTCTTACCTTTAGAGGGATAATAGCTTAGTCTTATGCATTGCTATGTTTGAAATCTGTCAAATGGCTCAGTAACCCTAAACAAGGGGTGTAATAAATATGTTAATAAAGGTCTTGAGGATGAAATGAACAAAATGTATAATTAAATATGTACATATGTTACCTGAAACATAAAATGAACAGAGCTAGTACATGGTAAATATTAGGGGTCTTGTGTATGGGATTTCTGGCGTGAAACTATGAAAAGGAATACAGAAATGGGATGATAAAATACATATGTTATGTATGCTAGTATAGGTGCACCAATATGCATACTCATGAACAAAGTTGAAATCCCTACCCTCTTTGTGTATGCATGTTGCAAGTATGCCATGAGGGCAATAGTAGCTGAGATAGCTGCTGTTTTTACAAAGAGGTAACCAAGGTTTGGTATGTGACTGCATGACTGTGTTCACCACACTGTAACTAAACAGAGAAAAAGGATGATATAACTAGGGGAATTGTGGTTTAATAGTGTTGGATGCAAACAGTCAGATATGTTGGAATAGTACTACCATCTAGGAAATTCAATTGGCCTTTAGCATTGTAATCCTCTAACGTTGATTGCTAAATAATAGACTCATTATGAATTGTTAAGTATAACTGGTAAGGTGACATTCATGAAAGTGATAGATTAATCATTGTTAATCATCGTTAATAATAGGTACACTTAGTTGTATGCAATCTCATTAAGGAAAAACGTACACGAAACTAAAGTGGTAAATATCATTGAATTGACCACACTACACATTAGTGAGAAAGACTAAATTAAGTATGATCTGTCTCTCTATAAAACAATATTGTTATAGTTGAATGCTTTTTATGAAGAGGTGTAAAAAAAAAGGAAAAGCCTCAATTTGAAATTATTATAGACATTTCATATTATTAAATCAATTGGTTGTTGTTGTCCTTTAGCAAAGTTGAACAATATCCAATAACTGGAGAGGGTACGATCGAGATCTGTTATCATTTTGTTTCAAAGGAACATTTTAATCTCATGTTCTTTCTTGAGACCTTTACTGATTGCTCAGTTTTAAAAATTCCTTTGGTGTCGCTTTGGGATAGAGTCCTTTGTCTCCTCAGCTTTCCATTTCCTGGATATTTTCAATATCAAGGAATCTTAGTTGAGTTTTTTTGCATCAGATGTTTGTTCTGCTAATGTTGGGCTAGTGGTGTGGTGCAACTGTTCTTCCCAGTAGTTCACAGATGTTCCAGATTCGTGATCTTGGGCTCCCTAATGGTGCTAACAACATGCATCTTCTTGCAAATACGTAAAAGAATGGACACTAAGTTTATACTTTCACAATTTTTAAAGTCAGAAACCACAATTCTATCATTTATTCTGGTAGTGAACTATGTTACTTTGTTAAGAGCATTACAGAACACTGAGCAAATTCCAACTGTGGAAACCTGTTGTGAGACCTGCAGTGTTAAGCCAGGTGTAATTTCTAGTGGATTTGTTTGTTTTCATGTGACTGGGTTGCAACAGATTCATGATTTGAGTTTGGGCTTTGTTGCTGCAGGCATTGGAATGCATATCTTTGAATCCTTAGAAACTGGCAAGACTGTGTATTTCCCCTGCTTTGCTCATGTCCTTCACTTTGTTTTCACACATTGTATCAGCAATTGTCAGGCTGTGAAAAAAGGTTGCTTTGGCAAAGAAGATCAGATGGAAAAAATACACTATGCCATTTGCAGAAACTGAAGAACTCAGTGGCCACTAGTTGGAATGTTACTTTGCTAATGTTGGGCATGCTACATGATCTGTGCATTGCCATCACACATTATTGCAACCCTCACAGCAGAGATCTAAATAGGGCATTCTTAATACTAATCAAGAGGCAGCTGCTGCCAAATGTCTTCTCTGCGCAACAACAAGTTTGAAGAGGCCACCACGTCAGTTATCCATCACAAAATGTCCTTCAGTGTAATTCTCCTGTTGGTGAACCGCTTTGAGGTGACCCTCACAATAACCGCGAGGCAGGAGGACGTACAGCAAACGTCACAATGATGAGACACTCTGTAAAAATGCAAGGATGCCTTGCTGCTTCATTTGCAGCAAGAATTGGAAAAATATTTGCAAACTATACTTAGAACATTGAGCACAAAATTGATGGCCTGAACAAGCAGTATATTGCTGTCACTTCATTAAAGCTTGCTCAGCAACTATGTGAAGGGCACCCTCCTCAGTGGCAGTGGCAGAGGCCTTTTCAATACAAATGAGTCATCCACAGGAACAGAGCATGGACCATCAGTGACATGGATGCTTGATGCCTATTTACTGGACACAAAATTAAGCCATCATCTTGAACCAAATAAGGATATGGCAGACTATATTTCGAATCAAGAAGACAACAAAATACCTAGAGGTTTATGAATTCTTATATTTCGAGACTTTAGTAATAATGAAGACCAGGATCTGACACAAACATTGGAGGATCATTTAATGCGGAGTTCAGAGACAATGATGCATCTCTTAGTTGAACATGCAGATAGGGAACATGACATAGTCCAAATCCAAATCGATCAAGTAAAACAAGAAATCACTGACATGAGTAGTCTGCAGAGTACCAAGGATAAGAACTACAATACAATGTACTCAATTCTGAAAGAATATCAAGATGAGGTCAAATTTAGGAAATTCTGTAAATATTTCAGGGATGATAGAGACTATGAAAATGATCAAGTATATACGTTTCAAGCCAGATATAACGGCAATCGGAAATCATTTGTAACAAACAGTACACTGACAACACCAGGAAGCTCTGATGTAGAATCAGAAGAAGAAGGGGCTGTGACAACAGTATCAGGTGTTTTGACTATACCTCAAGGGGCTAACAGTGTCATTCAACACACAATTCTTATTGATTCACCCTCGACTCACTGGCTTTGATGAACCGCTTTGCTTTTCTGGAGTCAAAGCCGGTACCACGGCATGGGAGCTACCCTTGCTCCTCCTTACTGCCATAGGCTTGCCCCATGTACCATCCATTGACATCTGCTGCAAGACACTCATGCTATTGTTTGCAGTCTTAGGCTCTCATCCATGAAGATTATGCAGGCCTGGGATCAAAAGGGAAAGGTCACTTCTCTCCTCCCACCCTCCGAATTACTGCCACCTTTCTCCTTCATTTGAAATGCTATGCCTGCTTAGCCATCTCATTGTGCTGTCTGTTGTGCTCACCTTGGTCGCCCTGTTCTCTCTTGCTCCACCTTCTTTCCCTGTGGGGAAAAGGAAGGGCTGTCAGGTCTGTGTGATTTAAGTCAATTGCCTGACTTTGCCTGGCCCATGTATAGGGATGTGTCAGGTAAACAGTTTCATTACAATTTCATTGTAAACCAGTATTCTTGTTGGAATGTCCTACGGGATAGGATGGGGGTCAGTTGGTAGATTGAGAAGGACAAAATAGGTAAGGTTTGTGAAATGGACGAGAATGACCAGGATTGTGAACAGGACATAGGGGATGGTTGGTCACTTTCGACTGGAAGTTCGGAAAGTGACAATCAGAGGGACGGAATTGGTAGGCTTTGCGGGGTCAACTGAATAGCCTATATCATGAAATAAGCAAGGGGGATTGTAGGAACTGTAGCATTTTACCAGAACAGGTTGGGAATGCAGAAAATAATAATCAGAGGACGGGAAGAAGAATGATTGGGAGTATTCGGATATGGAACAGGAAAACAGGCATTCTGAGAGAAGTGGTTTCTGAATAGAACAGGGTATGGGATCCTAGGGGATTTATTACATACAGAGGACATGGTAGGTTTGGGTAAGATAAAATCAACAGGCGAAAGGTAGATACATGTATTATAACCTACAAAGGCCCCAGGTATAGTGTCCTCCTCTTTATCTTCCCCAGTACAATACTGCGTCTCACCTGGGACAATTCCCCAAGCATGACCCCAGGTTCCCTTACCCAGGAGATCCTCCCTTGCTCGTCCACGCCCAGGGTTGGCATCTGAGAGCGCCAGCCCTCCCCTAGGCACCTGTATAAGGGTTTCCAGAGGTTTACTTGCGGGAATGCGCTCAGGTTTTTCACATGCCCTTCCCCATTGCTGGTTGGACAGGGTTGTTTCACAAAGAAATATCTTTGTGGAACAATCCAATTGCTGTTCCAAGCCTTGTAGCATATAATCTGGATCGATTTCATCCTCTAGTGGACAAAGATGGTTACTTGTGGGGTCCTCAACCCCTTCCTGATCAACTTGTATTTGTCGGGAGATGATTTAAAAAGTTCTCTCACCTCTCTCCTTGATTGTCAGGGAAGATCTCCATAGTGTGGCCTCACTCTCCGCAGAATAGACACTGTTTGAAACGAGAGGTTTCTGACTTATCTAGGGATACCGTAGATGATGACCCTCTCTTATTCAGATGGTTAAAAAAAAATCAGAGGTGTTATGGTTCTCTAGGGTTGGCCCCTCTAGCATCCTCTCATATGAGTTTCTTGCCTCTTCTCCTATTTGTTCACCCTATATTTCTTTCTCTGAATGGTAAGGAAGGGGTTCTGGGATTTTATTCTCTGTAGAAGAGATTTTAAGATCCTTTCATGATGATTCAGGGATTGTATTTTCCCCAGGATATCATATAGGTGGTTGTCTTTGTGTATTTTATTTCCCCCTCTGACCTCAATTTGTGAGAGTTAGATGTATCTAGTGTACACTTTCTTTTCCCTTCAAATCCATTTGAGAGGAAATCCTCTAGCGAGGGAGCTTTATATTTTTGGTGTCTAGAGAGATGGTGATTCTCCGGGGATAGGAAGGGAGGTTTTACGGGAGATTCACTAACCCCCCTCTGGATCTTTAGTGATTTTCTCTGTCAGGGAGCTCCATAGGTTTTCATGTATAAGGGTTCCCACTATTTCACGCCATTGAATATTTCTGAGAAATGGAGAAAAGTTGAGTACCACACATTTTAGCACATTTCCATATGATATAAGGGGAAAGATATCTATGCCCTGCTTCTTGAAGGCTACCACATAGATGTTGAAGAAGTTAAATATCCCATTTGCAAGTCTAGAGAGATCACAATGTTATGCTTCTCTGAGATAGGATAGTTGTAGGGACATTGGAGGTAATAGTTTTTTCCCTCTATCGCTTTTCAGTCGGGGAGAATAGTTTGAGAGGTCAAGGCAAGAAATGTTCTGCTTTCCATCGATATCTCACCATTCAGGGAAAAATTTGTTTGACAGGATGGGTCTCATGGTATTCTTTACAAGTAATGGAGTTCTCCAACTTTTAGCAATTAGATCTTATCCCAACATGACACCATATATGAGAAACTCATGATGACAACAAGTAAGACAGACACAAGTGATCCCAGTTCAATGGTGTTTATTCAACAATGAATGATTATATGATATGCTATGATATGGCATATACAACACACCTATACACAAGTGTTTCAAGGCATGACCAGGGAAGGGAGGGGGAACAGAGGGAAGATAGAGACAGCGATCTTACTAGGCCAGTTGAAATTGAGCTCGTGCAAGTGCAGGAGAGGGTGGAAGGGGAAAAGGTGGGGGGAAAGAGGGATGGTGTAGTGCAGTACATAGGATAACAGTAAAATAAATAAATACAATGAATAAAAAGTGAGGCCAGTCGGTATCAAGTACAAGGGTAAGGACAGGCATCATGTGTCAAGTGCTGGTAGTGGGCTGCAGGGATACAGAAACAATCCCTGAGTGCAAGGGTTGCCAGGGGGCAGTGCAGGTGTGTAACTGGAAGAGGAGGGGCCCTGGGGCCGAGATCAGAGGGCAGCCAGGTAGCCAGTGCAGTTTCAGTTTCAATCAGGAGATCAGCAGGGGAGAGGAGGAGGAGAGAAAGCAGAAGCAAAGAGGAAGGTCTTCAGGTGCTTTCGAAACCGGAGATGGTTCTCCTCATGTTTCAGAGAGGCAGGAAGACTGTTCCAGAGGGAGGCCCTAGCAGAAGAAAGAGATCTACCACCAACTCGTTGCTTGAAGAAGCGACTGACCCTGAGGGAGCTGGATGTGGATGAGCGAAGAGCTTGAGAAGGAAGATATTTAGGAAGAGCGAGTTGAAGGTATTGAGGCCCCAGAAGGCCTTGTGGACAATGCAGAGGGTTTTGAACTTAATCCTCACTGCCAATGGGAGCCAGTGCAGAGATTTCAGTCCTGGAGAGATACGATCCCTGGGCTTGAGGCCAAGGACAAGTCTCACAGTCCTGTTTTGTATGAGTTGCAGAGGGCGGAGAGTCGAGGCAGGCAGATTTAGAAAGAGGCTGTTGCAGTATTTCAGCCTAGAGAGAACCAGCGCTTCTGGGGGAAGAAGAGGAAAGGAAGAATATCTCTGAGGAGGTGAAGCTGGTAAAGTGACTTCTTAGAGATGTCAGAGATGTGAGGAGAGAAGGAGAGTGAGGGGTTGAAGATGACCCCAGGGCCAAGAGAGGTTCGCCAGAGAGTGACAGGAAAGGAGGGAGCAGGTGAGCCGATGAGGATAATCTTGGTCTTACTGACATTGGTGGTACACCACTCCTGGATAGCAGACAGACAGTCATAGATGAAAGAAGGAGAAGAGGTGGCGGAAGTGAGCCTGAAAATGAGTTGCGTTGATCTGCATAGCACTGAAATTTGGGGCAGAGCGCGCCAATGCGGTGGGCAAGAAGTGCCAGGTATTGGCTGAACAGCCAGGGAGAGAGGTTAGACTCCTGGGGAACACCACAAGTAGAGATAGAGATAGAGGAGAGGAAGGACCCAAGTTGGACCTTGGATGGCTGATAGTAGAGGAAAGAAGTCAGCCAAGCCAGGACCTGATCAGTGATACCCAGGTTATCACAGATGGTTGAGCAGGATGGCATGGTTGACCATGTCAAAGGAAGAAGAGAGCTCAAGTAAGATGAGGACACAGGGGTGCTGGAATCAAGGTTGGAGATCAGGTCTTCACGGATGTTCAGGAAAGCAGTTTCCATGCTTCTGGCAGCTCTGAAGCCAGAATGATGGTCATGGAAACAACCAACAGATTCAGTGTGACGATTAAGCTGGTTGATGGCCAGCTTTTCCAGGAGTTTACCCAGGAAAGGAGTGATGGAGATTGGGCGATAGATAGCCGGGCAGGAAGGGTCGGCAGACGGTTTCTTAAGAAAAGGCTGCACAAGGAAGTGTTTCAGGGGGGAAGGGAAGACTCCAGTGGCGAAGGAGTGGTTGCAGAAGTCAGCCAGAGCCAGGGTGTCAATGTGGTCCTTAATGATTGTGGTGGAATAGGGGTGAACCTGTTTTGATGAGACTTTCATAGTTTGGGCTTGTCTGGAAACCTTGTCTGGGGAGAACAGGGGAAAGGCAGAGAAGGAGGGAGGAGAGGTGGCCAAAGAAGAGCCAGAAGAAGAGCAGGGAGTAGCAGGAGGAGGGGGAGAGGAAGAGAGAGAGAGGACAGGATGTCTTGAGTTTTGGAGATGAAATGAGAAGCCAGGGCTCTGCAGAGGGCCTGGGATGGGACAGGAGATGTAGAGACTGCAGCAGGATTGGCTAACTCCTTTCAGATTTTAAAGAGTTCGGCCGAGTTGTTGGATGCCACAGAGATGCGGGCTTGGATGAGGTTCCTCTTCTTGGTGTGGACACAGAGCCGGTATTGCCTTTGGAGCAGGCGGCAGGCCAGTTTGTCAGAGGATGTAACGGAAGCCCACCATTTCCTCACAGCTACCCTGCAGTTACGTTTAAGGATGACAAGGTCAGATTCGTACCATGACTTACATTTGGCTTTGGGCTTCAAGTGGATCCTCATGACAGGGGCAAGAACATCGAGAGTATCATATATAGCAGAGTGGAGCATGGAAAGGGCTCTGTCAGGGTGGGAGTCAGCCAAGGGGATAGGGGCAAGTAGAAAGTGGCAGTGAAAACCTCAACTGACATATGCTTCATGGGTCGGATAACCAAGAAAGTAGGTGGCAGTGCTGGAGTTGGCTTGGCCTGAAGGGTAGAGAGAGTGAGCTGGGAGAAAAGGAGAAAGTGATCACTCCAGGAGAGAGGAGTGGTGAGAGGGATCGAAAGGGGAAGGTGTGAAGAGATCAGAACATCCAGAGTGCGTCCTGCAAAGTGAGTCGGCCAAGAGGGGAGAATAGAGAGTGAATGACAGTCGCAGAGGTTGCGAAGGAGTCCAGAGGAAGGACAGGAAGCATCCAGGTGGATGTTAAAGTCTCCAGGAAGGAGGAGTTGAGTGGTCGAGACCGGGAGGGAAGAGAAGAGATCCGCCCACTCAGAGAAGAAAGAGGATATCTGACCAGGTGGCTGATAGATGGTAACCACAGTAAGAGAATGGTCAGGAGAGAGAGCCTGCAGACGAGGCTTTTGAAGGATGAGTAGGCCTGCGTAGGAATGCCAGAGGCAGGAATCCACTCAGGGAAACTCAGGGCTACATCCCCTCCGGAATTGTAGGATCTGGGTGCAGAGAGGATCTTGTAGCCATCAGGGAGGAGAGTGTCAAAGCTTGTGACAGAACTGGCTGTGAAAGAGGACATCAAGGTCAAGTTTCTCCAGGAGGCGGCAGATGTCAGAGGAGTGTTTGACAGCTGAGCGAGAGTTTAGAGTGGCAATATGGAGAAAGTTGCCGTCCTTGAAAGACTTCCCGGGAGGGGTACAAATCAGAGGTACACCCTGCATAGGTGTAGAAGAAGCCCAAGGGGGCAGAAGAGGAAGGAGAAGAGGGCAGGTTAGCCAAGGGGGAGGCAAGGAAGCTGAAGAAGAGAGAGAAGGGACAGCAGGAGAAGAAAGGAAATTGATGAGGTGCAGGAAGCGTCTATCAAAGAAGAGAAGGTTTGCCTTAGGGCCTTGGATCAAGACGGTGCCATTCAGGTAACCATTAATGATGACCTTAGAGGAGTGGAAGGAGGCCAGGAGGGCCTCCCACCGGGTGCCACCATTAATGGGAGAAAAAGAGATAGGAGAGAGCACAGAGACCATATGTAGGGTCCATAGGTCTGGCGAGGGAACAACAAAGAGGATGGCGGTGAGGGTTTGCCTGGAGAAAGCACTGCTATAGGTATCAGCAATAGGGAGGCCTGGGTTGGAGACCAGGATGTTCTTTTTAAACTTCTTGGTGCCAGATTTAGTGAGGAGAGCAGGATAGTCGATAGAAAAGCAATTAGAAAAGATAGGAGAGACAGAGAGCACCATAGAGTAGGTAGGGAGAGTAGAGAAGAGGGGGTGGAGGGAGGGGGCGGGGAGAACACTAGGGAAGGACACAGGGTGGTACGCAAGTAGACAAGAAAGAGAGAGACGAGACAAGTATACAATTGGACAAGATGACAGGAGCTTAGAAAATGGTAGAACGTTTGCTAGATGAATGCTTTGTTAGGTGGCAAAGCCACAGAAAGGCACTGCGTTCAGAATGCAATTTAAATACTGGAGCAAAAAACACATCTAAGTCTGAGAGTCCTGTATAGTGGGGAAAAGGGCCTAGGTCTCACAATGCAATTTTAAATACTTTCACAATTCAATTTAAATACGGGAGAAAAAACACACCTAAGTCTGAGAGTCTGCTATCTGGCAAGTTTTATAGGGTAGAGTGAAGGCTCTGCTCTATTCCTAACCCTGGCCACTCCTACATTACTTAGCTGCTGCTGGTTGACGGCTGGCCACTGGCTTCCCCTGCTGACACGTGCACACACTAGCTGGAGCAGCTTCTGTCGGAGCCACCCTTTGTCTAAGGGTCCTTAGCCCCATGGGCTGCATGGGCAGAAGGTTAAGACCATTGATTGGTCCAATCATGACACAGGGGGGCTGGGAGGTGGGAGGAAGGAGGAAACAGGAAGACAAGCGGGGCAGGGGGTCCGGGCAACGATGGTGAACAAGGGGCTTGGGGCTCACAAGTGTGCCAGAAACAAAACAAGATAAGCAAAGGAGGGTCTACAGATGGTAAAAGACTCACCGGCTTTGTAGCAGAATGGAGAAGGAAGAAGCGGAGGCTGAGGGCTTCAAACACCGAGGTCAGACACACCAAGCACAACACGGGGCTGGGCCAGAGGGCGGAGGAGGGAGGAAACAGGAAGACAAGCAGGGCAGGGGCTCTGGGGCAACCAGGGTGATGGAGGGGCTTGGGGCTCACAAGTGCACCAGAAACAAAACAAGATAGACCCAGGAGGGTCTACAGATGGTTAAAAGACTCTACGGCTTCGCAGCAGAATGGAAAATGAAGCAGGGAGCAGCGTGGGCTGAGGGCCTAAAACACTGAGGTCAGAAACACCAATCACGACACATGGGTGGGCTGAGAGGCGAGAGGAGGGAGGAAACAGGAACACAAGCAGGGCAGGCAGTTCAGGGCGACAAGGATGAACAGGGGGTTTGGGGCTCACAAGAGTGCCAGAAACAAAACAAGATAAGCCCAGGAGGGTCTACAGATGGTAAGAGACTCACTGCCTTCGCAGCAGAATGGAAAATGAAGCAGCAAGGAGAAGCGCGGGCTGAGTGCCTCAAACATGGAGGTCAGGAACACAAGCCGGGCAGGGGGTTTTGGACGATGAGGATGAACAAGGGGCTTGGGGCTCACAAGTGCACAAGAAACAAAACAAGATAGCCCAGGAAGGTCTACAGATGGTAAAAGACTCACCTGCTTCACAGCACAATGGAAAATGAAGCAGGGAGCAGCGCGGGCTAAGGGCCTCAAACACTGAGGTCACGCACACCAATGACGACACAGGGCGAGGTGGGAGGAGGGAGGAAACAGGAAGACAAGCGGAGCAGGGGTTCCGGGGTGACGAGGGTGAACAAAGGGCTTTGGGCTCACAAGTGCACCAGAAACAAAACAAGATAGGCCCAGGAGGGTCTACAGATGGTAAAAACCTCACCAGCTTCACAGAGAACGGAAAATGAAGCAGGCAGCAGTGCGGGCTGAGGTCCTCCAACACGGAGGTCAGACACACCAATAACGACACGCGCTGGGCTGGGAGGCGGCAGGAGGGAGGAAACAGGAAGACAAGTGGGCAGGAGGTCTGAGGCAATGAGGGTGAACAAGGGGCTTGGGGGTCACAAGTGTGCCAGAAACAATACAAGATAAGCCCAGGAGGGTCTACAGATGGTAAAAGACTCACTGGCTTTGCAGCAGAATGAAAATGAAGCAGGGAGCAGTGCGGGCTGAGGGCCTCAAACACTGAGTCAGATACACCAGTCATGACACGGGGTGGGCTGGGAGGCGGCAGGAGGGAGGAAACAGGAACACAAGCGGGGCAGGGGGTTCGGGGCAATAAGGATGAACAAGGAGCTTGGGGCTCACAAGTGCGCAAGAAACAAAACATGATAGCCCAGTGCGGTCTACAGATGGTAAAAGACTCACCGGCTTTGCAGTAGAATGGAAAATGAAGCAGGGAGCAGCACGGGCTGAGGGCCTCAAACACTGAGGTCAGACACACCATTTACGACACGGGCCTACCTGGGAGGCGGCAGGAGGGAGGAAACAGGAAGACAAGTGGGTCAGGGGGTCTGGGGCGATGAGGGTGAACAAGGGTCTTGGGGGTCACAAGTGCACCAGAAACAATACAAGATAGACCCAGGAGGGTGTACAGATGGTTAAAAGACTCTATGGCTTCGCAGCAGAATGGAAAATGAAGCAGGGAGCAGCGCGGGCTGAGGGCCTCAAACACTGAGGTCAGAAACACCAATCACGACACATGGGTGGGCTGAGAGGCGGGAGGAGGGAGGAAACAGGAACACAAGCAGGGCAGGCAGTTCAGGGTGACAAGGATGAACAGGGGGTTTGGGGCTCACAAGAGTGCCAGAAACAAAACAAGATCGGCACAGGAGGGTCTACAGATGGTAAGAGACTCACCGCCTTCGCAGCAGAATGGAAAATGAAGCAGCAAGGAGAGGCGCTGCTGAGGGCCTCAAACACTGAGGTCAGACCCACCAATCACGACACGGGGACAATCTGGGACGAAGGAGGAGGGAGGAAACAGGAAGACAAGGGGGGTAGGGGTTCTGGGGTGAACAAGGGGCTTGGGAATCACAAGTGTGCCTGAAACAAAACAAGATAGGCCCAGGAGGGTCTACAGATGGCAAAAGACTTACCGGCTTCATAGCAGAACGGAAAATGAAGCAGGGAGCAGTGAGGGCTGAGGGCCTCAAACACACCAATCACGACACAGGGGCTGGCTGGGAGGCGGCAGGAGGGAGGAAACAGGAAGACAAATGGGGCAGGGGGTCTGGGGCAACTAGGGTGAACAAGGGGCTTGGGGCTCACAAGTGCGCCAGAAACAATTCAAGATAGGCCCAGGAGGGTCTACAGATGGCAAAAGACTCACCGGCTTCATAGCAGAACGGAAAATGAAGCAGGGAGTAGTGCGGGCTGAGGGCCTCAAACACTGCGGTCAGACACACCAATCACGAAAAAGGGGCGGGCTGGGAGGAAAGAGGAAGGAAACAGGAAGACAAGTGGAGCAGGGGGTTTTGGGCAACTAGGGTGAACAAGGGGCTTGGGGCTCACAAGTTCACCAGAAACAAAACAAGATAGGCCCAGCATGTTCTACAGATGGTAAAAGACTCACCAGCTTTGCAGAAGAATGGAAAATGAAGCAGCACCAGCTGAGGGCCCCAAACGCCGAGGTCAGACACACCAAGCATGACACGGGGGGGGGGGTGGCTGGAAGGCCAGAGGAGGGAGGAAACAGGAAGACAAGTGGGGCAAGGGGCCCGGGGCAATGAGGATGACGAATGGGCTTGGGGCTCACAAGTGCACCAGAAACAACAGAAGATAGGCCCAGGAGGGTCTGCAGGTGGTAAAAGACTCACCGGCTTTGCAGCAGAATGAAAATGAAGCAGGGAACAGCGCGGGCTGAGGGCCTCAAACACTGAGGTCAGGCACACCAGTTACGACACAGGGCGAGGTGGGAGGAGGGAGGAACCAGGAAGACAAACAGGGTATGTGGTCTGGGGCGATGAGGTAAATAAGGGGCTTTGGGCTCACAAGTACGCCAGAAACAAAACAAGATAGGCCCAGGAGGGTCGACAGACAGTAAAAAACTCACCGGCTTGGCAGCAGAATGGAAAATGTTGCAGTGAGCAGCGCAGGCTGTGGGCCTCAAACACTGAGATCAGACCCACCAATCACGACACAGGGGCGGGATAGGAGGTGGTAGGAGGGATGAAACAGGAAGACAATCGGGATTGGGGGTCTGGGTCAACGAGGGTGAAGAAGGGGCTCGGGGCTTCCAAGTGTGCCAGAAACAAAACAAGTTAGGCCCAGGAGGGTCTACAGATGGCAAAAGACTCAACCGCTTTCCAGCAGAATGGAAAATGAAGCAGAGAGCAGCGTAGGCTGAGGGCCTCAAACACTGAGGTCAGTGACGCCAATCAGAACACGGGGGCGGCTAGGAGGTGGGAGGAGGGAGGAAACAGGAAGACAAGCGGGGCAGGGGATCCAGGGCAATGAGGGGGAAGTTAAGAAGATTGTTGAATATGGTAAAAAAAAAAAAAACTGCCACTGGTTTATGGGAACAGTGCAATTACTGGGAACAGATATTGGGAGTTAACTCCTCCCAGTTGTCCTAAAGGAAATATAAGTACTTAATTTTTAAGCGCACCTGTAGGTCTTAGAAGAGCTATACTATGGCGTTATCTCTCATGTAAATGAACATAAGAAATCAAACTTCTGGGACAGAGGTGTGGGAAAGGAGGCAAGAAAAAGATTTACTGTGCCTGGAGAGCCTTCCCATTAACCTGTGGTGTCCTGAAGGGTTCCATCAGCTCCCCAGGTATCTTCAATCTGTACATGGAGCCACTGGGAACCCTTCTAGCCACACATAACATTCACATCCACAAATAAGCTGACGACACAGAGCTATACCTCTAGATCGACTCCATCAAGGATATAACCAGGCTAAAAACCTGTCTCTCGCTGATCCAGTCTTAGATGTCCAGTGCATTATTGAAGCTCAGCCTCTCCAAGACCAAATTCCTACTTCTCACTAACAACACTGAAAACCCAGACATACAGACCTGGGTATGAACCATGAACTGTGAGGGATTCACACCCGAGTTCACCACCTGCGCCAAGTCCCTCAGGTTCCATATCCACAAAAGCCTCTCCCTCAAAGCACACATAGCTAAGAAAACTCAGACAGCTTGGTATCAGGTCTCCATCCTGCAGAAATTCAATCCCATCCTCACTGTGGACAGCTTTAGATCCAGCCTTCAATCACTGGTCCTTTCCCCCCTGGATGGGTACAATGCACTCCTTGAACACCTCTCGTCTTCCTCTCTTGTGCCCCTGTGAACTGACCTACACACAGCTTCATGCCACATCAAGAGACTATGAGGATACGACCACATCACCCCGACCCTCATCGACCTTCACTGGCTCTCGCTGCACGAACAAATCACCTTCAAGTCTTGCTGTATCTTCTATTAGGCAGTCGCCTTCAAGTCATCCAGCTACTTCGCAGAGAAACCAGCATCTCCAGCAGACTGCACACCATCAGAAGCCAGGACACGTGCAGACTTGAAATACGCTGCTGCAAAAAGAAAAGGAGCCTTTTCTGTCTAGGTCCCAAGACTATGGAACCTCCTCCCATCAGCATCATTCTTGCACCCACACTTCTACAATTCCGAAAAGATCTCAAGACCCACCTCATCTAAGAGTCTCTCCTCCTCAACAACTAGTTCATCACATTGCTTCCCCGCAACCTGACTCGCTAGATGCCATCCGCCCCTCTCCTCCCTGCCACCCTGTACCGCTGTACCTATCCTCTAAGTCGCTCTCCGTCCTACCCCTGCTGTATAACTGTTCTGTTGTTAACTTTGAAAAGCACTCTGTTATGCATCTTTATTTTTGTATACCTCTATAAAGTGCTTTGTTGTGTATCTGTATTGCTGTACACCTCTGTAAAGTGATCCATTGATTCTCGAAGCTAGGTCCGCTCTCAACGAATACCATGACAATAATAAGGATAATAATCAAGTCTATATTGAATTTGCCTGCTAGTCTTCCAGTGCAGCTCCCTATGTGTTAAACACTAAATCTTTCTTGATGACAGTTGGTGTCCAGCAATCAAAATATTACTGGTGTTTGACTAATCCTAGTGTCAAGCTGTGGCAAATTGCCCTTCAACTTAAAGTTAAGAAAATAGTTGAATATGGTAAAAAAAAATAAAAAAAAAACTGCCACCGGAAACAGAGCAATAACTAGGAATAGAAGAGCACCTTGTAGACCTCAGAAGATCTCACTTATGATATGATATGCTTAATACCTACAGGTTTCTAAGCGTAGACCGGGGATCAAACCTGTATTGTTCCTTGCTGCCTTGTTTTCAGGGCGAGCACGTTGCCACTGAGCTAACCTCCAGAGACAATGGATTGGCCGCTCTGCAAAGATGATCAGTGGGGATTAAATCAATGGTGGTTTTGATCCCCCTGAACTTGAATTATTTATTGTATCCTTTTCTAATTCCTTTCTCAGAATGGAATATTTAATACTGAAATGTAATTTTGTAAATACTATGGCGGCTCTTGGATCGAAGTTGAAAGGTGTTGATTTAAGGCGCACATGTGGAGTTTGTGGCTCTGGCCATTTAGAGACTGTGAAAACATCTTATATGCTGCTGTACCTCTTTTAATGTGAAGCGGAGACGGGCATTTGGAGTGGTGGGATCAGAAAGTATATTCCATTTGAAGGAAATTGGGGTGTGGTCCATCCAGGTAGATTGGGTTCTCTATTTTAATTCTTAAGTGAGGTGTTTTTATAATGTAATAATGTATGTTTGGTCTTCATTTGGTGAAGTGCACATTTCTTAATGTTGTATTCGTTTTAGCAAAGCCTATTGGCAGTACTAGAATAAAACATTTTAAAACTTAGAAAACAAAGAACACAGCTTCTAGTGAAAAACACATGAAAACTATCAACGGAGAGTAGCAATTATCTCACTATACTATAATACTATATGCAAATGACCTACTGCAAGTCAGTCATATTCACAGCCCTCCGGAGAGCCCTTCTTCCGCTTCCGCTAAGCAATGAAACTCGTATCCCCTTGTTTGCATGCATTTGTCAGAACTGCTATAATTCAGGTCTGTAGTCAGAGAGTAATGACTCTTGTTAACTAAATAAAAGAAACAACTGGAAGTTATGCTTTTTCATTCCCCACAGTTAAGTGCGTTGTGCCATTTCTGTTCTAAATGTTAGATCATACAACACAAAGAGAATGATTGCCATGTTGCATGAGCAAAACAACAGCGAAACAAAAGAGGTGATGGCTGGAAGACATTAGCTCTGTTATTGTACATGAGCAGCAATGGCTGCCAGGTGGCAGGCAATGAAATCCGTTATGCACGTCTGACTTTTATTATACATACTTACAGTAGCAGAGTTTGCCCGTATGTGTCGTGCACGTGCTTCCAATGGTTCAGCCATCTTACTGTGTGTAATGCAATTGCTCACTGCTAGACACAGATGCAAAGTGGCCATTAGCGACCTTCCTTTCGTGAAATTGGAATGAGGATCGTGTGTTCATGCATTGAACGGCACCATTCACAGTGTCTGCTGGTTATGTCTAATGTAAACTACTGCTCGAATCTGGATTACAATTACTCATTAATTGCGCATGCTAAAGAGAAGTGTGAAATCCAACATTAGTGACAAAGTAGAGGGAAACAGTGCAGGCACTGGGTAAAGAACTGAAGGTCAGGGCTGTGTGGCGTGTATTGAACCCAGCTCAATGAGATTATACATTCCACTCGACTGCAATCGAATATGCCATATGCTGAACCCTCAAAGGGTCCTTCGTATGTGCAGAGAATGCAAACTGAGCTCATTAAATTCATGTTGGATCGCCAAACCTGATTCGTTTCCGGTCTTCATGGATTGGAGCTGTGCACCCAATTAAGATCAACAATGTTTGTCTAGTTAGGAAGATATGAACTGAAGGAACACACAGGAGTTACCTTGGGCTTGTCTCATTATCTTTAAAATGGAACCCCTACCTATACGTATGTTTCCTTTAAAAAATCAGCACGAGTAAATACATCAGGTTGTTACTGACCTCCTATCTACTGTTGTGAAGCAGAGTAGGATGAGCAAGAGCTGGACATGGAGAGACATGCTTTGATTTGTAATGGCTATTTACAGGACTGTATCCCATGCATGTTAATAAGCAACTGAAAGAAGTGTCCAACAGTGTGATGCTGGAAATGCATCGGAGGGACAGGGCCTCTGTATCCTTGTCCTTTACTGCTTTTTATCGTGTGTTCTGTTGTTTTCCGCACAGGAGTTCATGTGGGACACCTGGAGGTGCAGCTCTCTCTCTTGGTTTGGTGAACAGACCAATGGGATACCCTTGTGGTACCCATGGGTAGGGGTGCAACCCTGTGCCCCAAGTGTATGTTTTTGGGCACCTGTTTGTGACCTACATAGCAGGGTACGGGCTGGTGGCAGCTACGTGCTGAATTGACAGGTGCCCTGAGCGTCCTCCATTTTCGGATGCCCAGGCCCTGTCATTGGAATCGGTAGATTCCTGATGAAGACAAAATGGCCCCCATGGCCTCTTGCCTTCCATTGCCTGTTACCTTTATCTTCCCCAAGTTGCGGGAAGACCCGACTCTGTCCCTTCCCTCTGACTGGCTGTTGGGTTGAAGTTCCATATATGGTAGTGTGGGGAAGTGCTGACCAGACTGGCTGGAACGTTCTCAATGACCGTATGTTGTGGGTACGCCTGTGGGTGGGACCTGGGTGAATGGAGTGTGTGACGAATCGCATTCTGTGTTGTGGGTGTCTAGTATCTAGTGGTTGACACAATGACTGAGACAGCCCTGCCCGAAACCGGTATGAATGCAGCGTGGAGTGTTGAAAGGCTTGGTACTTGTCCCAATACACCTAACTTGTTGTGAGTGTCTGGAGCCTGAATGCACCGTCTGCCTGATTGGCTGTCTGCCTGCATGAATGCCCTTATTCGTGATTGGATGCTTGAGTATTTATTTATTTAGTATTTGTAGAGCGCACTACAGCCCACAGGCAACAAGCCGCTAAGTAGGCGCTAAGTTTGATGCAGCGGAATTAATGGGAGATCAACAGTATATCTGGGGACCTCTCACTGCTAGAAATCGTGTTCAGAAGCTGAAGTCCACTACGACGAGAAACTGGAGTAACTGACGCTTGTCCTTGAAGCCCTGCTGGACGAGAAGAATTGCTGTTGCTCTTCTTCACAATCTGAAAGCTGCTGTGTCTCCAAGGACTGACCCAGAGAGGACCTGGTAAGGCGCCCTCTTCCCGAGCTACGAGGGACCATCGTGCACAGCAGATCTTTGCCAAAGCTCCCTGGTAGACAGACCTTCGAAAGGCTGCCAACCCGAGATGGGGACTGCCGCGGAATCACAAGGAGAAGCGCCCGGACTGTTGTCCGCCACTGTCGACGAACGCCGTCGCCGACTGGAGCCGCTGTGCTCCCGTTTGCCTAAAAACTTTCGAATCCAAGGACGCTTTCGTCCGCATCGTCGGCGATGTATCCTGCTAGAGAAGGCCTGACCGTTGACGTGCCGAGGAGCATCCACCGGTGGGTTTCCCACCAACCAAAGACCACAGAGATGCCAACGACTCATCGCCCTTGCTGGGCCACAGTTCTTCAAACTCTTTGCGGTCCAGAACTATCGACACCGAGGTGCCCCGCACGCCTCTTGCTTGCAGGACGTTTACGCTTCCCCGTCAACGAGCACCGCTCGGAACGAAGCTGCCACTTCACCGTCATAGCTCAACCTGTTCTCTGTCGGACGTTTGACGACCATTGACTCCTGCCTTAAAGGGAGGGCACTCAAGAAGGGCTGTTGATTCCCCGACGAGGAACGCTACAACGCCAGGTACTATGGGGTTGCAGAACTATTGGGAAGTCTTTTGTGAACAATATATGGACTGTACTTGTGATACCTCTTTGCTTTACAGGTTGCCCAGGTGGGGGATCTCGACACAGAACTGTGTCTAGGTAGCGGGACCAGTATTCTGCCAATTGTTCCAACCAACTGCTTTCCTCCTATTTTCTATTGTTGGTTTCCTTATTAATTTGATCTGTGTGACATTTAACCTGAGTACAGTTGATGCACTTTAATGAGATCTGCTAATAATTGTGGTACCACTTAGAACTGTATATATTTACCATTGTTGATTTTCGGTGCACCAAGTGAGTTATTGTGATAGTGTACATAACCTTGAATATTAATTATATAAAGACTGTGTCTTAACCAATACAGTGTGTGGACATTACTTTGTGGGGGCTTGGGGACTACACTGTACTTAAGAACCAGCCTGCATCACCTCCTGAAAAGCTAGGCCTTGATTGCTCGACCACAATACCAATAATAGAGAATCTTGGCTTGGGTCCTCTGTACCTCTCCTCTACCATATAGAGAGCGGAAGTACAGACACCCCCCTCCAGTCTTTACACTGGTGGCAGCAGTGGGATGCTTATGGTTTTAAGAATCAGTGTATAACCGTGCCACTTATGAAGGATATCTGTACTTTATTAAATTAAGGTTTAGTTGTGTACAAGATAACTGCATTACAAGCAATGGAATATATTGCGTATGGTAAACTGACTCGGATGAGCTTAGATGTTCTCCAGTGTGCTTGTGAATTCAGAGAGTTAGACTTTGTGGATAAGTCTAGGGCTGAGCTTATAGCTGCCCTGGTGGACTACCAGACTGATTGTGAAGCTCTTGAAGGGTGGATGCAACCAATGAGGACTCTACCCCGAGGGTTGTCTCCGAATCTGATTCTCGGAACGCCACCATTCCTGCTGCCTCTGTTCCAAACCCAGCAATTCCTTGGAGCTTGAGCTGTTAAGGATAAAATTGGCCTTTGAATATAGCAAGTTGGAAATAGATGCTGAGTTTAAGAAAGAGGAGTTGGCCCAGAAAGTGGAGCTCAAAAATAGAGATCTTGAACTCAAAGATAAGGACCTTGAACTCAAGAACCAGGACACTGAATGTCAGCAAATCCAGTTAGAGAAAGCTTGAGTGGAGACTTCAGCCAAACCAGTCAAGAGTGTCAGGTCCCCAGCAACCAAGTTTATGAAAGATTTGATTGGTGTGTATGATTCTGATATTCTCCAATGGATTGAATCGTTTGAGATGGCTTGTGCAATTCGCAATGTTGATAAGAGATATTGGGCTAAGTGTTTGTTAAGCAGAGTGCCTCACACTGGATATGACTGTATTCTGAAACTGAGTGTGGAAGAAAGGGGTCAGTATGAGTGCATGAAGTCTGCTTTAATTGCCAAGTTTGGCAAAACGCCTACCCAATACCTAAAACGGTTCAGGTATTTTAAGAAACGAGCCTTAGTCAACATTACGATTGGAGACAAGACAGTGAAGCTTCCGGTGCTGGTTCAGGACAACGTGCCTGCAAACATTTTGTTAGGAAACTATTTGGTCAAGTTGGGGATGATCACGGATGGCCTACCCATGGCTGCTGTGGTGGTCACCTGATCGCAGGTCACACAGGGTCCGGCTGCAAGTCCGGTACCCTCGCCGATGGGGAAACCCAAGGCATGAATGAAATGGAAAAGTAAGAAGGCCACCTCTGTGGAAGGAGCCCCTGCTCTTCCTGCTGTTCAGACAGCACCCATTGGGCTCCATGCTCCGGACGGGCTGGGTCCAGTGGTGAATCCCGTCTCAACTCCTGTGGGAGAAGAGCCAGAAGACTTTCCTGTGGGAGAGGCTCTCAACCCGGAGGATCATCCCGACCTTCAATGCTTGTTAGTTGAAGGGGGACCCTCCCGGGCAGACTTCTGTAAGGGGCAGAGAGAGTGCCACTCTCTCGTGTGTCTGAGGAAACAGGCCCTGTCCCAGGCACAAGAAGTGCCTAGGACATTCTGAATTTATTTGGAGGGTGAGCTCCTTTTTAGTGAGCCCACTAAGCCTGAACCTGGTGCCCTCAAGAGGTTGGAGGTACCCCAGATTTACAGGCCCTTCCTGCTGCAGTTGGCGCATGAGGTGCCCTTAGCTGGTCATCTTGGTACCAAGAAGACTAAGCAGAGGCTCTCTGCCCATTTCTACTGGCCTCAAATGGGATTAGAAGTGGAGTCCCACTGCAGGACCTGCCCAACTTGTCAGTTGTCTGGCAAGACTGGAGGCAGTGTCATTGCCCCACTGCAACCATTCCCAGTGGTTGGCACACCATTTGAGAGGGTGGGCATCGACATTGTCGGTCCCCTTGACCCTCCCACTTCAGGTGGACATCGGTTCATCCTGGTCTTGGTCGATCATGCCACCAGGTACCCTAAGGCTATTCCAGTTTGGATTATTACTGCCAAGGTGGCTGCCCGGGAGCTCCTGGGCATTTTCACCTGTGTTGGATTCCCTACAGAGGTTGTCTTTGACAGAGGATCCAACTTCATGTCTAATTACATGAAAACCATGTGGAAAGAGTGCGGGGTAACCTATACATTCTCCACCTCCTACCACCCCCAGAATAATGGTCTGGTTGACAGATTTAATAAAACTCTCAAAGGCATGCTAGGCGCTTTGGAAGAGCCCCTAAGGAGGAAATGGGATCTCCTCCTGCCATGCCTGCGGTTTGCTTACAAAGAGGTACCTCAAGAGGGTGTTGGTTTCAGCCCCTTTGAGTTACTCTTTGGACATCCCGTGAGGGGGCTCCTTGCCTTGATCAGAGAAGGTTTGGAAGCCACTCCTCCAGGACCCGCCAAGCAAGTGGGGGACTATGTGTTAGGCCTCAGATGGAGGATGACACAGATGATGGGTCAGGCAACAGCGAATCTCAAGGCCAGCCAGGAATTGAATAAATACTGGCATGACCTTAAAGCATTGCAAGTGGATTGGACTCAGGGACAGGAGGTCCTCATGACGGAGCCTACCAAGCCTCGAGTTTTGGCAGATAAATGGACTGGACCCTTCAGGATAATCTCCAAGATGGGTGAAGTCAATTATCTGATTGACATGGGAGCCCCTGGGGTAGCACCTTAGGTATTCCATGTTAACAGGCTCAAGCCTTTCCACAGGCGAGCCGAAGTCTCATGTCTCTTGCTAGCATCAGAGCAAGAAGAGGATGAGAGTGAGCCCCTTCCTGATTTGCTGCATAGCAACCCTCAGGATGGCTCAGTGGAGGGAGTACATCTCTCTCCAGATCTGACGACAGAGCAGCAGAGCTCCAGCAGTATGCCTCTCTGTTTTCCCTGACACCAAGCCTTACACCGTGGTGTAGGCATGAAATTGACACTGGTGACAGTGTGCCTGTCAAAAGCAGATGCTACCGTATGTCTGATACAGTTAAGAACCACATCCAGGCAGAGGTCGCCAAGATGTTGGATCTGGGTGTTATTGCACCTTCAACCAGTCCCTGGTCCAGTCCAGTGGTCCTTGTCCCTAAGGCAAGTTCCCAGGCAGGTACCAAGGATTGGAGGTTCTGTGTGGACTACCGAGGAGTCAATTCCGTCACCAAAACTGACACGCACCCATTGCCCAGGGCTGATGAGCTCGTGTACACCATAGGTGCTGCCAAATTTGTGAGCCCCTTTGACCTTACCTCAGGCTATTGGCAAATAGCTCTAACGGACCATGCCAAGGAAAAGACGGCGTTCTCAACACCAGAGGGACTCTACCAGTTTAGGGTCATGCCTTTTGGGTCGAAGAATGCCCCTGCCACCTTCCAGAGATTTGTCAATCATGTGATCAGCGGGCTGGAGGCCTTTTGTGTGGCCTACCTAGACGACATTGCTGTCTACAGTTCCACCTGGGAAGAGCAGTTGACACACCTGGATAAGGTGTTGCAGGCCTTGAAAAGGGCTAACCTCACTATCAAGGCCACCAAGTGCCAGATAGCTCAGGGGAAAGTCATGTATTTTGGTCATGAGGTAGGACGGAGTCAAATCCAACCTCTCCCCAGTAAGGTACAGGATGTACATGACTGGGAGACTCCCACTACTCAAACCCAGGTGAGAGCCTTTTTGGGCCTCACTGGGTATTATCGCAATTTCATGGCAGACTATGGAACCATAGCTGCACCTCTGACAGGTCTGACTTCGCCCAAACAGCCTAGGAAGGTTAATTGGACTGAAGACTGTCAGAGGGCCTTTGATGGCTTGAAAACTTTGGCCCGGTCTACAGGAACTCAGCAAGGAAAACAGGCCAATAAAAGCATCGATCTCCCTTAAATTATGGAGAGCGCTACTGCACGTCAATTTGCACGCAGTGCAGGCCAACCTTCTGAGAAATCCTAACTGCCACTACACTGTTGCAACAGACACATTTACATTTCGCACCTGGGTCACCAGAGTTCACAAGGTGAATGCACCTGGGATCAGAGTAGAGCTGCACAATATATACAGGGGAATCCCTTAAAAGTACAGGATCAGCAAGGACATGTATCATGTGACACTCCTCTGACATAGAGGTGGGGCATGGAGGGGTGATCCGGAGCATCCCCCATATAAATCCTCTTGCCCCGCATCAAGTGCCGGGTCGTGACAAGAGGCTTTAGTGGGTACCACATCCAATGCTACCAGAGACAGGCAGGGGACTTTGTCACACAAGGCAATTTTTGGGGGACAGTAAGGAAGCAAAGTGATCTCTTAAGGACGAATGTTGCTCCAAAAAGGGGATTTGGCAGTTCAGTGCTTAGACAAAATAAGTTTGGTATGATAGCCTGCTTTATTTTGTGACTGATCTAAGAATAGCCCATGGGGTGGGTTTGGAATCAAACTGTCATGCCCCGCGTTCCTGCACACGGACGACTAGGGTCATCCGTTTCCATGTGGAAGTTGCCTTGGCGACTATTTCCAAGCCGCGGGACACGCCGCACTACATTTCCCCTTTTTGCGGTCACATGACACGCCGACAACGCGTCTCACGTCCTGGGAAAGAAACTCGTACTTAACTCAGATTGTCCATGCAACAGGTGCTCCTAAAACTAAGCAGTTAGTTGAAGTGCCCGATTCTCGTTATCCTGTTTTCTAAATCTCCTGGACCCGGCTCTTGCTTTAAGGACTATTCCATACGTCTCCTCCCTTACCATTTCTGGCGCTAAAACCCTCGACTGTTTTCCCTTTGGTAATCGAACCCCTGGCTTTGTATACGGATTGCTCTCTCCTGCTCCTGTTTGTTGTGACGCTTTCGGATTTGCTTCCTCATCACTGAACTTCCAATTAAGCTTTGTTTATCTCTGGCTGCTATCTCCACGGACTTCCTAATTCCCCTTCAATATTCTACGCATTCTGGATTGTTTAATGGTACTTTTCATTTTGTCACAAGACACATCACTCTACGCATCAACGTGACTATATGGACGCTTTCCTGATTCTACTGGTCACTACCTGGATTGCTTACCATCACTTCAGGGACGCTTTGCTGAATTGAACTAGGGATTTCTTTTTGGACATTAGCGGCGCCCTCGTGCCGTTCGGGTTAGGTGAATCTCTGCACTAACTTCTACCAACTGGGACCTTCTTCCTGCATCACCTGGTTTCCGTGGTGTGTTTGGACTCACATAAGGTTGTGGGATATCTTTCTGGCTAAGCAGCTCTGTTGTCGCTGCTCCTGCCTTTTCGCTCAAGCCCCTGGCCTGTTAGTTATTATTAAATTCCTACAGGCTATGCTCTTGGGGGGGAAGTCTTGTTTAGCATCACGCGCAAGGTGTCCCGGAAGAATCTGGTTCGCTGCACGTTCAAGCTACCCCAGAGCGGAAGGGCTTCCCGAGATTGGATGCTGACTGTATCCTTTACACGACTGTATCCTTTTATAAAGTTTGTCTAACTGTGACAGATTTAGGAGCCTATTCTATTTTTGCCTGTCGGTCATGGACACCGGAGCTGATCAAATGGCTACTTTGATGCAAGCCTTTGCGGCTTTGCGTACCGACATGGCATCAGCACATGCGACCCTCCATCAGCGCATGGATGTACTACAGAGTTTCCTGCAGCCACTACCACCCGATGAGGAGTTTGATGATGCTGTTGCAGCGGCAGCTCCTCCTACACCCCAAGTACAACCTCCTGCTTCAGCCCCCATTGTACTTCCTGGACCTTTTCCCTTGGCCCCTCCGGAACGCTTTTTTGGAGATCCAAAAACATATTGGACCTTCATAAATCAGTGCCGTCTGCATTTTCTGTGTCGGACACTGGCATTTCCTGATGCTGTTACTAAAGCAGCGTTCCTTCTTTCCCATTTGGGAGGAACAGCAGCGGCTTGGGCTAACCCGTTACTTGAAGCCAACGACCCAGCCTTGTATGATTTTGATACCCTTATTCAATCCATGAATAGAGTATTCGACATGCGTTACAAGGCACAAACTTCCGACCTCGAGTTCCTTGCTATCAGCCAGGGCAAAATGGACCTTTTATCTTACCTTGCCCGCTTTAATCAGTTAGCAGCGGAAACTACATGGCCCGAACAGAAGAAAGCAGCCGTCTTCTATAAGGGACATTCGGAAGAGTTAAAAGACGCTCTATCAGTGGTACCGGCTCTACCGTCCAGTTTTCCGGAACTGGTAGACTTGGTTTTACAGGTCGATGCTAGGCTACGACAGAGACGTGGCGAACGACGTATCCCTGATCTTCGTCTTCCAGCCAAGTCAGAAACCTCCTCTTCTGCCTCTCCAGGAGAGGTCGAACCGATGCAAATAGGAGCTGTCAGAGGTCCATTAACCAAAGCCGAACGGGAACGGCGTATGGTTAACAATCTATGTTTCTATTGCGGCCAGTCAGGCCACTACATCCGTGTATGCCCTAGGCGACCTGTCAAGACGGCGGGAAACGCCAAGACTCGTCCTTAAGCCGAGCCCTAAGGATGAGTCACCAAACGGATGGCTCGGAACAACGTTCCCCCTCCTCACACATCTACCTGGCTATGTATTTTGTGATCCCTGGTGTGGAGCCTTTCACCATTCCAGTCATGATTGATTCGGGGGCTAGTGGTAACTTTATGGATATACAGTTGGCTCGGTGCCATGGTTTAATGGTAGTTCCTAAGGTTAGACCTGAGGAGGTGCATGCTGTAGACGGTTCTCGTCTGGTATCCGGATGGGTAACGGAACAGACAACCCCGCTTTGCATGTTCACCACAGAAGGCCACACTGAATATATAGTGTTTGACCTTATTTCGGCCCCTCAGTTTGGGATCATTCTTGGTCTCCCCTGGCTTTGGACTCACAACCCTGAAATCGACTGGATCCAACAGACGGTGCATTTTTCTTCTGTGTTTTGTACCCAACATTGTCTTCAAAACCCAGATACGACGTCTGTATCTCCTTGTTTGGCTTTGGTGGCTAATGTCCCCTCCATTAATGCCACGCGGAGTGATCCAACGTCCGAACTGCCGACGGTATACAAGGACTTTTCTGATGTCTTTGACAAGGGACTATCAGAGAAACTCCCTCCACACCGTTGTTACGACTGCCCCATCGACTTAGTGCCTGGGGGAGTGGTGCCTCACGGTCGTGTCTACTCCTTAACCGTCCAAGAAGAGGAACATCTAAAGGAGTATGTGGATAAAGCATTGCGTCTGGGACATATTCGACCTTCCCGGTCCCCTGCTGCCTCTCCCATATTTTCTGTGCCAAAAAAGGAGGGGGACCTACGCCCTTGCGTAGATTATAGGGCCTTGAACAAGATAACAATAAAAAACCAGTACCCACTACCCCTCATAACGGAACTACTTGACAAGATGACATCTTCCACCATTTATACCAAATTAGATCTCAGAGGGGCATATAATTTGGTTAGAATGCGAAGTGGTGATGAATGGAAAACCGCTTTTAAGACGAAGTTTGGGCTCTACGAATACTGTGTCATGCCCTTTGGGCTTTGTAACGCCCCCGCCACTTTTCAGCACTTCGTTAACGACATCTTTGGAGACATGCTGGATTGTTATGTAGTGATCTACTTAGACGACATGCTGATATTCTCGGATTCACTCACTCAACACATCCAGCATGTCCGCTCCGTGCTGCGGCATTTACGTACTCACTCCCTCTATGCTAAGCTAGAGAAATGTGTGTTCCACGCCGCCTCGGTTGAGTTCCTAGGGTTCCAAATATCAGCAAAAGGGGTGCTCATGTGCACTTCCAAAGTCAAAGCTGTGATGGACTGGCCGGTTCCGGACTCTGTAAAAGCGCTCCAGTCTTTTCTGGGTTTTTCAAATTTTTACAGACGCTTTATTGCCTCCTTCTCTGAAATAGTGGCACCTCTTACTCGTCTCACTAGTCCCAAAGTCCCCTTTGTTTGGGACAATGAAGCCCAGTCGGCCTTTGAGGCATTAAAAAAGGCCTTCACCACAGCTCCTGTTCTACAACACCCAAACTCCTTTCTCCCTTTTATAGTGGAGGCTGATGCCTCCGCAATAGCGGTGGGGGCCATCCTGTCTCAGACCTGCCCTGCTACGCAGCGGTTGCACCCGGTGGCCTATTTCTCCCGAAAACTGTCCCCGGCTGAACGCAACTATACCGTTATGGAGAGAGAGTTTCTGGCAATTCGAGCGGCTTTCAAGGAGTGGAGGCACCATCTCCTGGGTGCTCGACACACCATAACGGTGTACTCTGACCATCGGAACCTCCAAGCTCTTTCACATGCAAAATTCACTAATGCCCGCCAAATACGTTGGCATTTGTTCTTCACACTATTCGATTTCACGGTTACATATCGCCCTGGCCTTCTACATGGGAAGGCGGATGCCCTATCCCGTGTCGGTACCGATTTTATTACCCAGGACTCGGTGTCGCCTATATTGCCCTCGGGTTCTGTAGTATGTGTCTGTTCGGTCTCCGCCACACTCCTTGACCGAGTACGACAGTGGACCAAAGATCAGGCTTCTTTTCTCAATACTTTGGATGCCCGAATCGTTACGGGTCTTCCTTATGTTCATGGGCTTTTGTATTTACCTGATGACCAAACCAGACGGAAGGCCTTGGAATGGGCACATGATACCCCGTTGGCTGCGCACCCGGGTCAGCTTAAAACCTATGACCTGTTACATCGATGGTGCTGGTGGCCGGGCATGAGGAAAGATTCTGATTCATACGTATCCAAGTGTGCGGTGTGTATTCAATGCAAGAGACAACCTGGGAAACCTTTCGGTCTATTGATGAAGATGCCTCTCCCACCACATCCGTGGCATACGGTTACTCTACATTTCGTGGTGGAACTCCCCTTGGTCAGGGGGATGTCAACTGTGCTTGTAGTAGTGGATGTTTTCACAAAGATGGCACGGTTTATACCATGTTCTGGTCTACCTACTGCTCCATTGTTGGCTAAACTATTCTTCGATCATGTGGTACGTTTCTTCGGTCTTCCTACAATCATGATTTCCGATCGGGGCACCCAGTTTACCTCATGGTTCTGGAGAGCCCTTACCCATTCCTTGGGCATAGATGCATGGCTTTCATCATCCTACCACCCTCAAACGGACGGACAAACCGAATGCACCAATGGCACCATGGAGCAGTACCTTCGCTGTCTGTGCTTGCAACATCAGACCGACTGGTTGTCTGTTCTGGGAACCGCAGAATTTGCTTATAATAACTCTCGGCACTCTTCAACAGGTTGTTCCCCGTTTTACGCTTTGTATGGTCTACACCCAAGGATTCTTCCGCATGTCCTACCTTCATTGGACCAGATCCCTGCTGCAAAATCTACAAGAGACACATTGGTTGCTATCCGCGATTCGATTATTTCTCATCTACTGGCTGCGCAGTCTCGGACAAAAAAACAAGCGGATAGGCATCGTTCACCTGCCCCCTCTTATGCACCGGGTGATCGTGCCTGGCTCTCGACCAAGCATCTCAACATTCGGGGTAAACGAAAGCTTTTGCCTCGTTATGTAGGACCTTATAAGGTACTGCATTGTCTCAATCCTGTTGCAATCCGTTTGGACATTCCATCTCATTGGCGGATTCACCCTGTTTTCCATGTTTCCCTCCTTCGCCCCTTTGTACCTGGTACCCGTCTTTCTGTTGCTCCCGCTCCCATCGATGTGCAGGGGGAAGACGAATACGAAGTGCATGCTATACTGGACACTCGTCTGCGTCACGGAGTGCGATCTTACCTGATTGATTGGAAAGGTTACGGCCCCGAAGATAGAACTTGGGAACCGGCCTCAAATGTGCATGCACCCCGGCTTTTGCGTGCCTTCTATTTGGAAAGATTGCGTGCCCGCAGGGGTAGTCGCTCTTTGCGGAGGGGTACTGTCATGCCCCGCGTTCCTGCACACGGACGACTAGGGTCATCCGTTTCCATGTGGAAGTTGCCTTGGCGACTATTTCCAAGCCGCGGGACACGCCGCACTACATTTCCCAGCATTTCCCCTTTTTGCGGTCACATGACACGCCGACAACGCGTCTCACGTCCTGGGAAAGAAACTCGTACTTAACTCAGATTGTCCATGCAACGGGTGCTCCTAAAACTAAGCAGTTAGTTGAAGTGCCCGATTCTCGTTATCCTGTTTTCTAAATCTCCTGGACCCGGCTCTTGCTTTAAGGACTATTCCATACGTCTCCTCCCTTACCATTTCTGGCGCTAAAACCCTCGACTGTTTTCCCTTTGGTAATCGAACCCCTGGCTTTGTATACGGATTGCTCTCTCCTGCTCCTGTTTGTTGTGACGCTTTCGGATTTGCTTCCTCATCACTGAACTTCCAATTAAGCTTTGTTTATCTCTGGCTGCTATCTCCACGGACTTCCTAATTCCCCTTCAATATTCTACGCATTCTGGATTGTTTAATGGTACTTTTCATTTTGTCACAAGACACATCACTCTACGCATCAACGTGACTATATGGACGCTTTCCTGATTCTACTGGTCACTACCTGGATTGCTTACCATCACTTCAGGGACGCTTTGCTGAATTGAACAAGGGATTTCTTTTTGGACATTAGCGGCGCCCTCGTGCCGTTCGGGTTAGGTGAATCTCTGCACTAACTTCTACCAACTGGGACCTTCTTCCTGCATCACCTGGTTTCCGTGGTGTGTTTGGACTCACATAAGGTTGTGGGATATCTTTCTGGCTAAGCAGCTCTGTTGTCGCTGCTCCTGCCTTTTCGCTCAAGCCCCTGGCCTGTTAGTTATTATTAAATTCCTACAGGCTATGCTCTTGGAGGGGAAGTCTTGTTTAGCATCACGCGCAAGGTGTCCCGGAAGAATCTGGTTTGCTGCACGTTCAAGCTACCCCAGAGCGGAAGGGCTTCCCGAGATTGGATGCTGACTGTATCATTTACACGACTGTATCCTTTTATAAAGTTTGTCTAACTGTGACACAAACTTGGAGCTACTAAAATGCCATGCATAAGGAACACAGGTTTTCTGCCATTCCAATGGCCGTTGGCTGTCATTCCACAAGTATTCCACCAGTAATCCGCATTTGGAAAGTCAAAAAGTGCAACCTTTAAATGTAGACATTTACGCCGGATTTCCACAGGTAGAAACCTTGCAGATTTAAAGTAAACTACACTCTAAACCAACCAGAAATAAGCCAAGGATCCTTGTGCTTGCCTGCCTGCCTGCCAAGCAGACCTGAATCCAGCATTTCTTTGGAAAATGAAGTGCCCTGCGCCCATGACACATATAGGCTGGGCTAGGAATCTGTAAGATTCATGCAACCTGTGTCATTGCTTCCACCAACCTGCATAAATCAAACCAGGGTCATTGACATATAAGTCATGGTCCTCATTACAGTTTTGCTAGTATCCATACCGGCAAAACTGCCTTACCATTTCCGCCACCGGATATCCCGGTTTTACCAGGATATAATGGGCGGGGGAGATGCCAGTAAATTCCCCTTCCATCGGACTCCATGGATGGGATTGCCGGAATTACCAGCACTGAGTGAGTGATTCTGGCATTTATTTGCTGGTTGGAATCTGAACTACCAGCAGGACAATGAGAAAGGAGAAATGCTGGTGTCGGAATTACCGGCATGTTTTCTGGCATTTTCTCCAGATCTTACAGTGCTTCTGGTGCTTCATACATTGGGCCTCATAATGAGCCCCAATGTATGAAGCACCAGAAGCACTGTAAAGCCCATGTAAACCCATGTGTTTGCTATTCCAAAACTAGTGTAATGGGGAAACAAAACACACCTTATGAAATTAATATATTGCAGAATTATCCCCGCATATAAATCAGTAGATGCAACTTTCTAGCACTGTATTGTTAACATGAACAAGGAAAATGTGCTTGCAAACCGAGTTATGTGTGGGAACTAGGCATCAGGTATGGATGCAGGTAGATTAAGCATGGAAGCAAGCACTTTTGTGTAAACCACTGCATCATAACTTTAAATCAGTGTAGTGCGCATAAGATGCAATGGTTTAAGCATGCACCGAAACCAGAATATCAAACATTATAATCATTACATTATATGGGAAAACCAATATCTGTCACGAGTATTCAAACATGTTTTATACATTCAAACTAGAGGTTTATTTATAAAAACTGTATCTTATGGGTGTTAATTATGTGTGGTATAAGTAATCTTAAAATTGCATGAGTTTCCTTGGATCTAACCTTGTGCGACTCAAGGTCTTAAGGTAGGGGTAGGGGTAGTCGACCTATTATCCTTTGATTTCAGTGTATCAGTCTCCCATTGATAGTGTCGTCCCCCCGATAACAAAAAACTGGGAGTACCCAATGTTGAATTTCTTATGGGTAGTAAGACACATATTTTCAAATACAAGCAATAATCTACAATTGCACCCATGCCGTTAATGCACTTAAACGTGCATGCTACGCATAGTGTATAACCGGTACATTCATACCTAAAATCAATATATTAGGCTTACAAGCCATTACATTTTGCATATACTACAGTGTGTTATGTATAGACACCAGTGTATCTTCTACATAAACATATGCAGGGATCTATAGATATATGAGTAATTTAAAAGCCAGCTAGACTAAAGTGACATAAGACATAAGACATAAGACCTAAGTCATATAGTAAGGCTTCGACCAATACCACTTGGGGAACGCCCAGAATTGAACAGAGCAACTTTCCCACCAAACGGTCCAAACAAGAGACCGAATGAGATGGTAAAGATTCCAATCCATAAAGGATACTTGGGGCAATTCCGGTCTTATAGATCTCCCTAAAGTCTTTAATATTATGTCCCCCCTGTCTAGCAATAAAGTAACGGATGACTGTCAATTTCTTCATAATTTTATGGCAGACGTTGTTACTTAAGAAATCCTTGTAGGTATGCAAACAATAGGTATGCCCAGATAGATATATACAATTTAACTTCTTCCAGTTTTACCTCATCCAACTGAATTCTGATCTACAATGTTTTTTCCAAACACCTTTACCTTGGTTTTTGTTAAGCCTCATGTTAATGGTCGCATAGTTGTCAAGTGCATTGATGGAATGTTGCAAGGCGATAGGAGTTTGATCCAATAACATGTTATCATCAGCATGTGCCAACCACGCGACCGGAAGACCATGAACTCAAGGGGGAAAATTACGAGCTGTGCTTACTGCCTCATCCATATCCGCCATATGCAAATCGAAAAGCAAGGGCGAGCGAACACACCCTTGCCTAATTCCGAAGTTCACATCAGGCACATCATTGGGGGGTGGGGAGGGGTCGCAGTTGCTGTGGTTTCTTTTGAAATCCCAAATAAATTGTTTTAAAAAAATGTCATTAAGATTTTTTTTTTATATGAAAGCTCCTGATGGTGTTTTAATTAGACAGCTAGCAGGGCGCCAGTAGTGTGTAGGGCCTCAGCAGTACGATACAATGGGCACACAGCACCATTTGTTTTTATATGTTTTTGTGACTGTCAGTCACAAACATTGCTAGTTGGCAGTTTGAAAGGCAATGGCATGTACTGTGTTGAGGGGTGGGCAGGGCTCCAATGAGCACCCCGTGCAGCAGATGCAGAAAAGAGCCAACTCAGTCATCCATGGGCCTAAACAGCAGAAAGAAGTGGGTAAACAAAATGCTTCGATTCCCCCATTCAAACTTCTGAAGAGGGTGGCGGGCCAACGCCTGCACTGCTGAGCACTCTCTCACTGGTGGCTTTCCAGTGGCTGGTAAGATCTGAAAAATCGGCCTGGGCCTCCAATCATGCGAGCCTGCATCCCAGCCCTCTTCCTCACCAGGACGGTGAGTTTGGGTGGGCACGTTCGACAATGCGCTATTGCGCTGCCCAGTTTAGCAGAATGTGTGAATACCCCTGAAAACACGATAGACCTGCACACCCCGAGAGTTCTCAAGCCACAGAACAGCTGCTCTCTACGATGGTTTGGTGAATGCGGAGGAAAGGATCCGGCAGACTGCAAATAGTAATGTGGACCACACTGGCAGAGGAACAATGGAATTGGAAAGAAATGTTCTGCTCCTACTTCCTTCATTTTCAATCTTTTGTCTCTATGCTTCCCATTCCCACTCAGAGGGACCTGCGTTCCAGGGGGAAGGCTGTGACACAGGAATCCTGAATCAGTTCAGTGGGCCGCCGGGCGGTCGCAGGGCTGTCAGAAGATGTGGTGAGGCCTGGGGCAAAACATTTGGTGAGGCCCCCTTACAATCTTTTGCACTCAGCCAGCGGCGGCACCTCCGCAAACAGGAGATTCGAGAACTCTCCCTTTGAGTTTGTCTGCAGTATCCCAAATATGGTTTATTAATACAACTCCAAATCAACTACAGTTAGATTTCTCTACTGAAGAAAGGTTTATGCCGGACCAACTTTTGTATCATATGCATAAATATATATAGGTAGGCATGAGCTCTCCACTCCGCCACCTCCAACTCTCTGAGGGTCAGTCACTTTTCCAAGAAAAGTGTTGAGGGCAGATCTCTTTCTTCGGCTGGGGCCTCCCACTGAAAACATCCTCCCTGTCTCTCTGAATCCTGAGCAGAACCATCTCTGGTTAGGGAAGCAACTCAAGACCTGACGCTTTGCTTATGCCTGCTTTCTTCCTCTCCCTTGCTGATCACATGCCTGATCCATGCACTGGTCACCTGGTCTAGCTCTGAATCCTGCACTGCCTCTTGGCTCCCCTGCACTTGTGGTCTGTATCTGTAACCCCACAGTCCCTCTCTTGCACTTATTATCCACCCATTGGCTGCGCTTATGAGTTCCCACACTTGCCACCCGTTGGCTGCACTCTTCTTTCGCCTTTGTTCCTGCACTTCTGCATCCTGCCCCACCGTCAGCACTTCTCCCGTCTCCCCTTACCTGCTCTTGTGCAATCTGAATGACACAAGGCCTAGTAAGATCTGTATTTTGTACTACTCTTTTGTTTCCCCCTCCTTGCCTTGTCGCGCCTAGAAACACTTGTGTACAGGTGCATTATAGATGCCATGTCATATCATATCATTAAGGAGCACGCTGCCTCTGTGTGCACATTAAAACACACATCATACACAGTGACACATGATGTACAGTGGAGGCTGGTACATTTCTGAACTTAAGAGGCTTAAAGGTTTGTGCCAACTAGGCAGGATCAACAGAGCACAGTGAGGGAGCCCAAACCAAACAAGGGTTGCTTGAGGGGGGTTCTCGCTCCCAAGAAAATGTTTGAAACATTGGGTTAAAATGATGCATTTTATGGCACTTTCTTTGCAAAATTGGGTAGAAATCCATACAGTTTGCAACTGGTTTTGTATGGAAGCTCATGGAAAATCACAGTAGTTGCAAATCACAAACCGTGCACAGGAACATTTTCCAATACAGTTCATGCTGCCTTTCCACACAACATATTCTAGTATAAAAATATATTCATGCTGGTTGTTCTCATGTATGTCCATGCAGGCTGCATCAATATATGCCATTGTTAGCATGTACGGCCTCCCAGCCAGTAAAAATACCATGCCAGAGAAAGTATATCCAGGCTGACTGTGCACCATAACTGTTATTACTGGCTAGATTGGCCTACATTCAATGTGGGCCAATTTAGCCAAGTAGTATGTTTACTTTAATCTTAATGCATATTCCTGTGCATCAAGAGTAAAGCAAAAAGAGCATTGGCAATGCTAACAGTTTGGGCATTTATGTAGGCATGGGAAAGGCACTTCTGTATTGGTATTAGCTGGCCATTAATAGTGCCGGCGCAAAATGGTTTGAGTTCCTGAGCAGCTAATAGCAGGGCCTGACAAATGCCTAATACTTATACACAAGCCAAAACTGTTGGCTTTGCCAATGCTTGTTTTGAAGAGAACTTCAGTGAAAGACACGCAGGGTGTTTTTAAATCGAGTGGCCAAAGGCAGACCTGATTAAGACTTTGTTATCATACCAGTTCCGTGTTTACAACTCCAATGAATTCATGAACTATCAGAAGACTCCTTTGAGAAAACACTTGCAAGCACATTGAGGGCAAAGTTTGATGGCAAGCTGTGTTTAAAGCGAGCTCAAAAAGTTCCAATGAGGGGGTGTTTTGGATGGGGAGGGCAGGAACCTGGTGCGAATTGCCATAGGGATTAGCATGGCCTTGAGAAGGCCATGTTTGGGCAAATAACTAAACAACATCTTCAAGTCCCTCCTCATATGCCATTTCTTCATATCTGTACTCAGTGCTGTCATTGGGATCTTCCCAGACCCAGGATCTGGCAAAAAAATACTCACCAGATCTCAGATCCAGCTCCACAAGCAGGGAAATCTATGTGTGCTATGTTTATTTTAGAATCCTGTGGTGTGTTTGTGCTTTAAACTATGTTGGGCAGTGATTTGGACCATGGGCGCTCGGTTCCGAAGTGAGACACTTCCCCACAAGACCACTTGAGGGTCTGAGCGGGAGCCCTGTGAAATCCCTTGTCAATGTTGCACTGTACTGGAAATATTGATGTGCATTTTTTAGGTTTAAAAGGGGTGCAGATTTTGAACTTTGCTGATGATAAATCCTCTGAGCTGGGTGATTAAAATACCTGTCCTACACCCTCCTAATCCTCCCGTTTCTGGGCCCGGCCTCTTTCACTGCGGTATAAAGGGATGCCCCAGAAAAAGTCTATTTTCACCACTGTCTGTTCGCTAAAGCAATAGTTTTGGCTTATTGGTGGCACACCTAACAACCCAAACAAAAAGAATGCCATGCAGTGGCGCAACACCATTGAGCAGATCGGCCCTTCCTGAAATGTTGGGCTTTGTTGACTTGACCTAGCTGCATGGGCGGCGCCAGCCCCTTGCCACTTTTAAGGCAGAAGGCCTCTTTCGATGTGTCTCCAGCCCGTATTACTCATTGAGGAACAGCATCAGCATCAAACATGCAGAGCACAAAATCCTATCCATGCAATATCAACAGACTCACTTTGATAAAGCCAAAGGGCCTCATTACACGGTAGGCGGTGAGCCATGGCGCTATTAGCGTCATGGCTCATGCCGGTAAAATACCGGCACCGCCTTGGTGGAAAGGGGATTTACCACCCCATTCCAAGGTTGGAGGGGCGGTAAATCCCCCTTCCACCATTGCCCTTCCCCATTCCCATTTCTGGCCCATAGGGCTCTATGGGAATGGGGAAGGCGCTAATTACGGCACCGCAATTTTGCGGTGCCGTAATTAGCTCCGAGGTCCCTTTGCGGGTTGGATTTTAACGCCTGCAAAAAGCAGGCGTTAAATCCCCCAACCCGCAAAGGGACCTCGTAGTAAGGCGGTAAGGATTTACTGGTACCGGTATTTTACTGGTACCGGTAAATCCTTATCGCCATCCGTGTAATGAGGCCCAAAGTCTTAACTTCTGGTCTTAGCTTTTAGATGGCCCACCTCTCCAGAGATTAGCATAGCACTATGAAAGTAAACAGCCTCTGAATTGGATCTGTTTGATGTTTGTGGGACCCGGTCTCATTGGCACAATGGTCCAAGGCACCTGTAAAGTGCTTAAATCAATAATGAAGTCAAAATAATGCAGAAAGGAGGTTCAAAGCTGCAGATTATCAGTACGTTTCTGTGTCATAAGACTGCCAACATGGGGGCAGCTACTTGGGGGCCCATTTCCACTGTAAAAGGTGCCAACCCACAGGGGGGAGACCGAAAGTGCGATAGGTTTATTGGCCCTACTCTTATCCACTTTCAAAACGGTCATCCAGCCCCTGCCGGGTTGACCGACAGAGCCGTGGTCAGACCGAACAGGACACAAACGTTAAATGGTGCCTTGGCTTCGCTGTTAACAAAGGCCCTGCAATTACTAACATAAAACATTTTACTGTTAGCACCTACATTCATATGCATACATTTTTAGGTAATTGAAATTGTGATGTGGGGTTAGCACTTGCATACTAGGCAAGTGATTAGAAAGGAAGTGGTGACATAAGACTTCTCAGTCCAACAGCAGTCCTAGAGTGTGACATTTCAGAAAAGAAGGCGAGACGTAGCTGCTTGTAACTTTGAAGCTTCACCAGAATAGTCTAATTCGAATGTGAAAAGATGTTGGATGCCCCCACACAAGGAAGTATGCCCCTCCCTCACAGCCTCTGATGTTAGCGCCTCTCCCAACATTTGAAGTGTTAGTCGTCCCCGACCCCCTGACATTTTAACCAGGGTGCACCTCTGATGCCATGAACCCACCGCTTAATGAAGTGGCCCTCAGGGTGGCTAAATTTAGGGGTGGGACTGAACAAACATTCACATAAAACAGTTTCACCCATGCATTCATCCACCAGTTACACAACTCCATGCATGCATACATAAAACCAAACACAGCATTGACACAAACACCTACATGCACATATGCATTCATACATACACATATACATAGTAATGTAATTTAAATACACACATATATATATATATACATTTAATTTAAAATAAAAACATTTACCTTACCTCCATGCACCCTTCAAAAGCATCCACGCAGCTGACACATAGACATGCTGCCTGACAAGAGAGAACTCCTCTCCTGTCCATCAGTGTGGTCACGCTGAGCAACGTGAACACACTGGCTGACAGGAGAGGAGTCCTCTCTTGTCATTCAGCATGCTTACGTTGTCAGCTGAATAACGGGAGGCAGCAGAGCTCACTTCTGATGTTTGAAAATCTGGTATTTTACTACCATCCAGGACTGCCCTTGGGAAAAGGCCATGAAGTAAATGTATGTGTGGAACAATACATGCTAGTTCAAGCATACACTTTAGGGTGATCTAGAAAGTTACCATAAACTAATCAAAGAGCAAAACAGGACTGGATGGCCTTCTCACACGTGGTCTCTTAAAACGTGAGAGCTCTGGAATCAGAAGTTTGCAATTGAGTGGTGCTTTAAGCGCTGCCTATAAGCTGCAACTATAGTCAAGATTTGCTGTTGGTTTTTCTGCATGCTGTTTTGCCTCATTTATTCAATAGGTGCACATTGCGTCAGTTTAAATGTAATTGTACACCCTGAAATCACAGTGCCATTTTCTTCTATGCCAGGTTTATGCATCATGTGGCACAAGACTGGGAGTAGGACGGCCGGTCTGGCCGGAGCACACCAACACCAAGAAGGAGCAGCTTGCAAGCTTGCATTGCCTTGTCCAGAACCTCGAGATGACCGTAACTGCAGGCAAGGTAAGTGCGAATGCTTACATTCACAGTAATTTGGCAATATGTGCCTTTACACACTGATAGTGCTACATATGGCGATGCATATCATGTTACAGTGATATCATAACCATATTATTCTTAGTGTACTGGGGAACAATGCTGTGTGATGCCACTTCCTGTTTTGTCAAGTGGTGAAAGGTTGTGTGCAATCACTTCCTGTGAGGTCATTTGGGGGTGGATCCAAATGACACCCTTTTCTGTGATGTCATCAGAGGTCAAGGGTCTGTGATGTCACTTCTCCTACACCTGGCATTTTGGTGAAATGACATTCCTGGTTCAATTTAATGGGCCCTGAAAGATACCCATCCGATTCGAGCAGACTGATACCTTATTGTCTGTGTAGAGAGAGACATAATAAAATGAAGCAAATTCAAATCAATGCCACTTGACTGCAATTTTCCCAAAGTCTAGCAAATGTCCAATGTGCACAAACCATTTAGTTATGCTTAGAAACTGAACACCTTAAACCATATGCATTATTATATCAACCATAGCACCAAAGTGTCTGATATGCATCACATAGGTTTACCATTGCATTAACTAACATTTTGATACTGTTAACCAATGCTATTGTATATAATCACGTACAGTGCATGCAATCCACAAAAGCTTGTGTGAATCAGTGTTCTACGCACAAAGAAACATCCAATATATCTCATAAAAAAAACAATACACATCATGGACAAATCAATATATTTACCATAACTATATTTATGTATAAAATATGGCAATTTAATTGTGGCCTGCTCAGCCTCTGATACTCTGACAATGAAACCATAAGTTACTGTGATTACTATTACTCCACGCTGTTTCCAGTTTCAGCAAGCAACATTTTTGACCTGAACCCTGGATGCCTAAAGCCCATGAAAAAGCCTCCATATATTTGTGTCACTTGTTTTGGAAACAAACGAGTTCTCAGTTGTTTATGCTCACCAGTGGAATAAACAGTATTTTAGGCCTCATTATGATTATGGCGGTAATAGTATAACAGGTGGTATTTCCAAGTGCTGCCTGTTTTACTGTCTTTGTTTATATATGGGTTTGGAAATGTAAGGGCATGAATATCACCTGGTTGTGGGTGGAGGTATTTCTAACATTCACAGTGATGTCATGTTATGTCATCTTGCATTTGTATAGCCCCTACATCTAAGCTTGTTTGTCTGTCTGTGGGATGTTTTTACCCATGCATCCAAGCCCTACCATAAAACTGTGCATTACTGGCATTGAAAACATCATGATGGCCAGAACTCCCCAGAGAGTGCACAGGGAAAACATGAAGAATAGGCTGCCACCCATTTTTTGCCTATGTTGTGAGCACAGGAGGGCACTGCCTAAAACCACCATTGGGCTGCACACACAGTAGCCTGAAACCATTGGGAATGGCAAAGCTGATTGCCAAAAGCAACCCAGAACTGTGGGGAATTCATTTTCTTAATGTCAAAAATGGATGCAATACTGGTGCTCACCACTATCAGAAAGCCGGCGTTTTAAAACCACCAGACTTTTGTGTAAAACTGAACTGCAAGAACCCAAACCAGGCCAAGGAAAGACTTGCTAAGAGGTGGATACAATGTAAAACTATATTCTGAAATGACTTGGAGGAAGTAATTATTTAATGTATATATAAAAAATAGCTGGGGATGTCAGCAGCTTAAGTGAATTTGGGTTTCAAGTCACTAAAATCGAAATGTTTAGAATAAATGAGTGACCTACTTGTGAGTGTCACATAGGTTGCAATTGTTTAAATGTCATAGTTTTGGACTTAGAATCAGCATTCTAGCTGCATGTGCAAAAATTGTAAGTTGGATTTGAATGTAGAAAACTGGGAACTAAAGTGACATTTAGCTGAATTCGGCCTGACAACTACCCCCGACAGGAGTTGAACTGGCTCAACAACTCTTCCCAGGCCTGGCTGCATCCTGCTGCCCCCACCAAAAGGAGGTGACACCTCTCTGATTGAATTAGGGGAGTGGTACCTGCAGACTGCAGGAAGTTGAACAAAGCCCTGTCCTGGACTCAGGCAAATGTTATATTGGGGGGGTCGTAAAATGGCTTCCTCTTGGGAGAAACTGGGAGGGGCAGTGCCTGTGAGGGCAAGCTGAGCTTGGGGGAAGTAGATAAACCAGAAATTCCACCATGTGCTTTGGAAAACCACACCCCTTTGGGGCCAGAGCATGATTTTAAAAAGATGGATGATTCATAGTGCGGACTTGTCAAAATTATATAAATAACACCATCATTCTTGGGATTTTTCTGTGCACATTTTAAGAGGTGTTAGGACCCTGTGGTATGTTCTTGGGGATAGTAGCGGGAAAAAGGGTTGTTACTCCAAATGTATGCATGTTAAAAATCTGACACTTTATCATCTGAAACCCGTATCCCTGGTGCACATTTGTGTAAAATCTGGAAAAGTTTAGAGGTCGTTATCTGGATGAAAAGGGGAGAATTCTGTCATAAGTGGACACGACATCGTACAAAGACAGGGATCGGATGGTTTGGTTCTACAGAAAAAATGTTAACTGGACCTATAATATTAGAAAAATGATACATAGATAAATATGTATTTGGGTCAGAAATAGATTTGTGTGCAGTTTGACAAGGGGAGGTTCCTCTGACCATAAAACCTACAGCATCACTCTGACACTCCATTTCTTTCCCCCAATCATGGGAGAGAGGAAAGCTTGGCCAATGATAAGTGAGAGGGGCAGGCTTAGCTAGGCCCAGGCACACACCCATTTTCAAAACACATAAAAAGGAACATTGAAACCCTGGTAGGGACATTCACTTTCCACTTTCTTGCGGGACGCTTTGCCGGGAGACTTCAGCCTTCACATCCAGAGATCCAGACTTCAAATCCATCAATCTCCAGAGACCAGACATTAACTCCAGAATTTGTAGCAGAGATGCCTGAATCCACAAGCTGAATCCTCTTCAGCAGGCCTCAAAACCAACCAAACTATTCAACAGCCGGGCGAGCTGTTTGAATTCTTTGCCAAGAACTTGGCAAGAACCTGTAGCAGTATCCAGAAAGCAGTGCTGTATCCGGAACCAGATAGAACCAGAGACCAGATCGCTGTGAAGAACTGCTAGCAGAAGTCCAGCCAATCCTGACCCGATCGGTGACGAAGTCACATTTCTGTCCAAAATCTAGTGTGAGTACCCAGCTAGCACTGTGCCAAAACCAATCTCTTAGTTTAAAATAATCTAATCCAAACTATTTTAGCCTATTAGAACTGCCTCCTAGAATCGTGTCATTCTGTCATCTTTAAAACTGAAAACTGTCATCTGTCATTCTGAGCTTTAAAATTTTAAATCCGAAAAACTACCTTTACTAAATCGGCCGTATCTCCGGAACCGTTTGTGCTAGGAGCCAGTTTTAACTGTCATCTTAAAGCTAAGAATCTAAGCTTTCCAACGAGACTAGAACCAACTTATAATGCCTCCGTAATTTCAGCCAAGTGTAAAAATATTTGTCCTTGCTTTCCTTGCTGAAATTCGTGTGCAACCTGACAATCATTCATAGAGCATTGCTAAAGTGATCCTGAATTAATTTAAGTATCTCTCACTCACCCTGAACCTCCTATAGGGAATTAAAAGCAATTTGAGTATATTTTTCACTTCTTTGCATACCACCTTTAAAGTACTTTGCCTGTGTTAAAATCATCCCTTTTCCTCTAAGCCTGCTTGGGGGGAACTGAATTATATTTGATTGCATTCCTGAGAAATGTGGGCTTTCCTTCCATCTCTTTACCTTGCATAAAGGGGGGGGGGTGAATTGTCAAAGAAAAGTGATTACATTGTCTTTTGTTGAAGTCATATCAAGTTTATTGTCTGTACTGCATTTTCATTCATCATTGCATTGTCCTTGAAGCCATAAAAGCATTCTCAGCTACTTTATCCTCTCTATATCACTTCTAAGCCATCAAAAAGAGTGTACCACTATAACATTATCCATTGTTGATCAACATCATATTCTCAAGTGTGATATTGAATATTAATTTACTATAAAAGTGTGATAGATATATATTGTTTAATTTTCAAATAAAACTTTTAAATTTGCAAAACAAACCTACTTCTTGGCTCAGCAGGGTCGGGGGGATTCTGAGAGAGGGGTGTTATATAAGGGTTGTCATCCAGAGTAAATGAACTGGACATAAAAATACATCAATAAGGGCTTCCATCAGCATCCCAGACTAGGCATTGACTTAGCTGTAGTGTTGAATTGAAGTCGCTTACATGTCAGAGAGTCAAGGGAGAAATATGGTAGAATATTCAGTATTGGCAGGGAGGAGCAAAATCGGGTAGATAGTTGGGATGGGAGTGAGGGATAGATGAGGAGGCTTGGGGGGCACCAGAAGGAACAGTTGGAAGAGCTATGTATATAACTGGACCAAATTTATCGTAGGACTGAAATGTATTCTATGGGGTACAGCACTGAAAGGAGAGCTAGCTGTTGAAGAGGTGTTTGCTGCACCAGGGGGTATGTCTGGAATTTTCTCACTGCATGGTGAGCTGGGACATGCCCAAAAAACATTGGTGGCAAAGCCCTTCTGCTAGCTTCTCTAGGATCCCAACAACATTTGGCAAGAGTTGTATGTCAGAAATCAGAAATTGCCAATCATGCAACAGCCCTCGGAAAAGCAAGCAAAACCCCCTTACATTTTTCAGTTTCCTCATTTATTTATGTCATGGTTAGCAAAACCGTAGGCTTATGTGCAAAGTGCTTAAGAACATCATGTCTGTCTATGGCTTAGCCCCGGTCAGAGCTCTGAGCCTTCAACAGTGTCATGGTGAACTAATGCATGTCCAAAAAAACACAGCATTCAAAGACACATTATTCACTCTTCTGAGCCCGAAGGGCCACAAGCAACCAGGTTCTATAAATGGGAAAGACGGAAGGAAAAGTGGACACATTTAACTGAGTGTGGGATTTCAACCACAGCTTCCACTGAGCAGAATACCAAGTCTAGCCTTCCTGGATGTTCTTGAGTCCTGCTAAGGTCTTTAAGGTAATGGTTATATTGGTGTGTCCATCAGGAATCCTCTCAGGCTGAGGTGGGTTGCTTATGGGAGTTAATTTACATAATCCCTGCTTTGACCAGCCTTCTTACCCTGGGCTGCATTGTGAAGAAATGCCTAGTGGTAGTGGAGCGTGGGGAGTTTTTCGGCTGGAACCACAACATACAGGCTAATAAGCCTTGGCGGTGTGGTGTGTTGGGACCCGGGACTGCTGTGAACTGGATTTCACATGCTGGTTTGGTACAGCACTTGTCTGGTGTTGTGAACTTCATTTGAACTTCATTTCACATGCTGGCATGGGAGCAGCAGGTGGGGAATGCGTCCAGGGGCACACCTCTGACCCCTTATAAATTCCTCCCTGGCCTGTGCTGCTTGCTGGTGATTTTGACTACTGCAGGCACAGGCCAGAGGAGATTGTGGCAGAGCGCTTGTTCAGCAAGGTTAAGGTTACGCACGCTTTCCAAATCTGCCTTGTTCAGCCTTGTGTAGAGGAGCAGCTAAGTATCCCCACCTCAACCACTTCACCAATATTGCCTATGTGTTGGGAGCCAGAGTGTGAGACACATGCGGTACCAGTAAGAATACCAATATGAAAGAGAATCCTGGAAGAAAGGTTCCCATTGAGAAAACCTTACCTGCATATGAGACGATATGATGGCCATTTGAATGAAATCCCGGAATAAGCAGAGCAAATGAATGGCCAAGATGAATGGTGACGTCATGCAGAATCAAGCTGACGTGCATAGACGAGATGCAGAGACAAGAGGATGAAGATAGTGTAGCCAAGTACTCCCCCTCCAACTGCGCTGCACATTTTACCTATAGAATGGGAACAAAAGTATGTGACATATGCAGAACAATTGATTCAGCAAAGAGCAGAGGGTGGACCCATAAGAGTACCAATACCTAGGAGAGTCTGGGAGGCAAGGTACCCATTGAGAAAACCGTACCTGCATGCAAGACAATATGATGGCGATTTGAATGAGATTCCCGAAGAAGCAGAGCAAATGAAAGTTAAGGATGAATGGTGACGTCACACAGAAAGAGATGACGCACACAGAAGAGATGCAGAGGTAAGAGAATGCAGATATTCTGTATGGCATCAAGAAAGCAGCAAGGATAAGTGACATCTTTGGCTCAGGGTGAAGAAGTTTATGGCGCAGAAACAGATGAAGATATCAAGTCATTTTACACGTGTATAGGTGCAATTGAAACGCAAGCAGCAAAGTTATCTTGAAAGCTAGTCTCAAGCTTTATAGTAAATAGTTTGCGGCAAGTGCAAATATAGACACATATATATACCTCTGAAATAAATAAAAGATGGATGTTTCCACTTCACGTTATAAAGTAGTACTGAACATAAACATGAGCAAGGAAGGCCTCACTTCAGTGTGTCGCAATTAAAAGCAATTAAAAGCAATTTTAATTAAGATGAATCTCAGCAGAAGGAGTTGGATGAGCCAGGAAGCCAAATGTCTTATCAAACAGTAATTGACTGACATGTGGACTATTAAAACATAATATCAAATACACGAAAAGGCTCGATTGCATGGTGTCCAGTAATTTGGTAGGAAGAAATTGGACGATTGAGGTGGTCACACCTATGCACGAGGGCAGGCTGTGCCTTCACTCCTTAAAATTTCTCAGAGCACAGTACAAACTCAAGGCCAAACTTCAAAGCACTAATTAACACTGGACCATTGAGGTGATGATGGATTGATATAATAATTGATGGGAAGTTATTTTCTAGATGAACAACAACACAAGTGGCAAAAAAGTCCAAGTTGAGTCCACTTTGCTTGCAAGTAATTAGAAAGGATAACACAGGCTGCGGGTGACTGGTAAGTAAGGGTACATTGCCTATGTACTCCACAGAAATAGAGAATTCAACCAAAAGATCCAGTCATACAGCGCCAATAGTTGAACATGAGTGGAAAAGTACTGATGGGGGTTAGAAGCCAACCATTTGTAGAGGAACACGTAATCAAGAGTTTGTATAGCCAATGGAACGTTGTGTATTTAGTGACTTTCGTAGTGGCCATTTTGAGGGGAGGGTTTAGCTGCCCCACTTGATGTTAAGCACCCTATCACTTTCTTTCACGGTTCTATACTGATATGGAACTTATAATTAGATATTCACTTAGAGCCTATCACTTTCTTCAATAGGTTTTTCTAGTTTGCCACTTAGGTAGTGATGCAGGTCAACATCAATGATGACAATTTTATGCAATATAACCTCAGTTTCTACTAAAATGAATCAAGTAAGAGGATTGAATGACTGCTGATGTTCGTTGTACTCCCTGTTTTATATACTTGTTAATGAAACGGACTCCGCTTTTGCCAAACTACCTGCGTCATTTTGATTATTGATATATGAATAAAATCTGCATCCCCATCCATCTCCAGGGTATTGCTACTCATCTTAAAGGGCTGGACAATCCAGTTCACTTGGTAGCAGAGAGAGGATGGTTCTTTAAAAACTCCATCGACTGTCGATATAAGTAAACTTTAGAGTCTTGGTAATATCGCATGACCTTTTCCATTCGGCTGACAGGATGTGAAGCTCCCCGTAGATAGTGGTTACTATAAAAAGACAAAATTCCTTGCATGGAGGGTGTGACGGATCCTCTTAGTTTCAATAAGAATCCCCTCCCACTTCTATGATGAGCGGAATGGACCACAGTCTGAAGAGGCGATAATGGAGGCCGGCGATCCCAAGGGTCCGAAGAAGAAAATGTGAGAATGGTGAGTAGAAACTGAGGAGTCTGGCAAATTGATTAATGCGTAGGAGAGTAAAGGAGACTAACAGAGGGAGGCAGGATAAACGTAACGAAAGAATAAGAGTGTAAAACTATATATATATATAAGGAATGAGATATTGACTTGAGTGGTGCAGAGCAATATAAATAATATCGTGTGAGAGGCCACGATAAAGAGGATACACCCTATACCTAAGTTTTAAATGACATTAGAAAAAATCTTAATCTAAAATCCTGTTTGTAGATGACGTAGAAAACGAGTCAGATTTAAGACAGATCTAAAGAGATAGATTTAAGTTACTTTGAGGAGCATTTTTAGAGGGTAGGATGAGTCTTAAGGAAGAAGATTGTAAGAAACGTTACGTGACCGGTCAAGTTTGTCTGTTTGTTTTATGTGGTTTTGAAAGCATTATGACGTCATAGTTAAAGGAAAAATGTATGATAAATGAGAGAAGTGTGAAGCTGAGGAAAAGAAAGTGATTGTTTTTATTGTATTTTGATGGTTGTTTTTTAGCAAGATTAAAGTAAATATTCTGGATAAACATGATCGGAGCTTGAGACGATTGGTGCTTGCTCATATGGTATTGTTCCTTTGAAATTTGTTTTAAACCTATGATCGAAAGCAAACAAGCATCAAATAAGTCAAGAATAAATGAATTGAGAATGGAGGATGTTACTCCATTAGTGAATCCTTGCAAGGAGTTGCCAAAACATGGGCATCATTACGAGTCCGGCGGTAACCGAGGCAGTATAACCGCCTGGTTACCGCCGGACTCGTATTACCATTCTGCCTCCGCGATTCCCGGAATTACCGGGGCATTACAACCCCGGTGTCCTGGGAATTCCGGAGGCGGAATGGTGTAAATCCCCATTCCCATTGAGTCCCATGGGACTCAATGGGAATGGGGATCATGGAAACACCGGCACCATCTCGTGATGGTGCCGGTGTTTCCTTGTCTGCCTGCAGGCGGGCGGTGGTAAACCCCCCAGGTTTGACCTGGCGGGAACGCACCTCCCACCTGCAGGATTCGTGATCGGGCGGTCCGGAATTAACAGTGGCAGCGGGTTTACCGCCACTGTTATTTCCAGACTCCCCGACCTGTAATGAGGCCCATGGATTTAAACTTAGACAGTACAGTGCAGAGTGGGTTAAAGGAACCACAGACAAAATGTTTATGCTGTGGCCACAAGGCGGATCACTGTCGAAGACAGTCTTACAGCATATGAAGACATATCTGCATGCTGCATATACTGGGAAGAAGCTAAAGAAGCTAGAAAAGCAACTAGCAAGCATAGAGCTTTCGAAAATGTATCATCAAGAGAAAGATGAGGAGCCTCCTTTAGATTGGATACTTAATGTATGCAAGGAGGGGGATGAAAAGCCCTCAGTTCCACCCGCCATGTCTGAAATAGAAGACGAGAATAAGAAAGACGATGGGTTATACCCATTAAGGAAACTTAAAGCAGCGGCAGGGTATAGCAACCTGGTTTATGAGTCACCTACACAAAGTAGTGACAACGGCTCAGAGAAAAATATTGAGAAAGATGTAATTTCTAAAGTCCTGAAGGGCAAGGAGAGATGCAATAAGGAAAGAACAGATTGAGCAAGCACATCGCTAGATATAGGAAGGGAAATACAGAGATGGAAAGGAGAAAGAGATAAAACTGATGAGATAGTGCTCTTACAGAATGAATGAATGGGAGGTCAGATTTTGCTTAAACTCGATGGTAAAGACATTGAGGATGTAAGACAAAGGGGAGATCAAGACGAGCAAGATAAAAAGATAAAGAAAGGGAAGAATGATTAAAGGACGAAGGAGCGAAAAGGAAAGTTAGACAGAGACGAGAGTAGTTCTATCAAGATAAGCAAGATAAAAAAACAAGAGGGAGCAGAAGAGCAAAGAAAATGTGACAATAAACAAAGACAAGTTGATGAACAGGAGAGCTTAGAAAGAAAAATAGAAGAAGAGGAACAGTTAAGGGATAAAATGATGCAAACCGAAAGGGATGATGAGATACAAAGAGCAAATAAAAGAAGAGATATGAAAAAGGAAGAGAAAGACAGAGTGAGAGAGGAAGCTAGAAAGCGAAGATAATTTGAAGGTGATATGGAACGCAAAAGAAGGCAGAGAGCATGCGATCTTGATTACTTGGAAAAGGAAGGAAGGAAGAAATCTTGATCCAAAAGTAGCATGGGATGATATAGAGGAATTCTTCCCAGAATAGGAGTCATTATCAGGTCCATCTAGAGCAAATCTAGAAAACGAGTTTGACTCAAGGAGCATTGGCGAGGTGATCGATAAAGTATATCATGACATGAGAGCTCAGAAAGAGCCAAAGGGAAAGGGAAACCTCCATTGTATGACACGGGGGAAGCCTCATGTAGTATGAGACATAAGGAGCTGTCTTTAGACAGACTGAGTCTAAATAGAGATGACAAAGAGAGAAGTTGAACGAGTTGGGCACAAGAAATGTCAGACGAAGAAAGGGAAACCTTCCATAGGGTAGAGAGAGATGATGTATGTGGGTCTGAGGGATGGTTTTCTATGGATAAGGAAGTAAGATGGTCAGACCTAAAAGTGCCTGTGTCTAAGGCATTGTAGCCATTATTACAGTCAGACCCACCTAGGGGGCAACTCCACTGTCAGAGGGGGGAGTTGCCGCCTTATGTAAGCAGGTTAAGATCACTGGCAGGTAGACGGCGATGTGGCAATATTGTCATGAGAATGAGCTTGGGGTGTCACAGTTTCCCTTGTTAGAAAAAGGAGGGGCCAGACCACAGTATATGCCATGGACCCAGGAAAATCTAAGGTTTAAACTCCCACTTTTAACTTCTGGTGCTGGAAAGTGGATACATGAATTAGAGAAAAATGACAGGAGGAAACACGTTGGCTACAGGGGACATAAAGGGTCTTTTAATCACCATACTTGGTGAGAGATCTGATGACGTGTGGACGAGGGCAGGGTATCCTGGTGTGACTACAATCAACACCACTCATGATGGAGCACAGTTCAATAATTGTAGAGCAGCAGTCTGGAAAGCGCTTTGAGTACTGTATCCGGAGATGTTCGATATGGGAGCTATAATGATGAAAAAGATGAAGGAAGGAGATGATCCGTTGGTTTACATTAAACATTTTCAGGAATTTTGGTCATTGGAAATGCGTGAATCTTGGGGAAAATTTATACCAGTGTTCAACCATATGTTATGCCTATGGCTGCCAGAGCCAGTACAGAAGGAGCTCAAGATGTTAGTGGGTATTGAGGCTAAACCGTGGTCAGAAATTCAGCTTACCATTGGGCATTACTGCAGATTCCTGCAAGAGAAGAATTGCAAAAAAGACGATGCTCGCAAAGGCGAGGAGGCAAAGTTGGTGCAGAAAAAAACAATCTGAGTATGCCTTTGTAGGGGCAATGTTGACCAGCGTAGATGGATCAAACTCACAACAGGCAGTGAACATGCTGCAGGTGAATAATCAAAAGCAGTTTGATCAAAACAATAGTGGATTTACTCCACACGGATTTCGAGGATGAGGTTGGCAAGGTTATCAAGGGAATTGGCAGAGTAATCAGGGACATTTTCAGAATAACCAAAGTGGGTTTCAAAATATGCAGAATACTAATCAGAGTATGCAAAATGGGCAGGTGGGGAGACCACTGCCTATATGTTGGACGTTTGGAATGACAGGGAATTTGTTTTGCACATGTAGAAGCCAAGAGTTTGTGCAAAATAGTCAGTTTTCAAGAGGGGGTGTCAACTCCACCTGCATATTCGCAGCAGAGTGGAGATGGATTTGCACAGAATCAAACAGTGCAGCAGAAAGTGCAGAGAGTACAGCAAGGATTGAAACCACAGCAGGTACAGTTAATCTGCCACAAGGACAGTTGCAGCAATCGCCTAGGCAGCTTCAACAAACCACAAACACCGGTCAGGTAATGACTCCTAGAATAGGGGATGTCACTGCCAATGGAGGGAATCCTTTCACAAGTGATGGGATGAGGCTGTACCCGCAATAGGACAGCTCACTAGAAGATCTGATGTGTTCACTACTATCCGTGATGCCTAACCTGCATGAAGAACCAAGGGTGGAAGTCAGTATAGGAGGCAAAACATTTTTGTTTCTACTAGACACAGATGCAACGCGCTCATGTATACGAGAGGGAACATTTTCAATGTCTGGCAATGCCATGAAAACTCAGGGATTCACAGGAGCTACAAGTTGGGTTCCTTTTACAGAAGAATTACTAGTTTCTATAGGAGAATGTGACATGAAGGTGCCATTGCTATATTCAAGGCAAACACCTGTCAATATATTAGGACGAGATTTAATGACGAAGTTGAATATGACATTCTCATTCACTGATGAAGGCATAGTGTGTATAACACCAGGAATGCATTATGTAAATGTGTGCAAAATGATTATGGCGATCAGAGCAATTCCATTAGAACCAGAGGTTTTTCATTATGGGGTACGCTTCAGGAGTGGTGTGCCGCCAATGACCTCTGCCTGAATGCCAGTAAGATTGAGATTCTCCTCATTGGTACACCCGCTCCCTCCTTTCCTATCACTCTCTGGAGGGCCTCTCTTGGCCCTCCTGCTACTCCTACCTGCGAGGCTAAAAATCTTGGGGTCATCTTCGACTCCACACTCTCCTTCTCTCCTCACATCTCAGTCGCCTCTAAGAAATCACACTACCAGCTGTACCTCCTCAAAGGCATTGTACCTTTCCTCCCCTTCCCCCAGAAGCTCACTGTCTCCAGAGCACTGGTTCTCTCTAGACAGGTCTACTGCAACAGCCTCTTTCTAAATCTGCCTGCCTCTACTCTCCTCCCTCTGCAACTCATCCAGAACTGCAAGACTTGTCCTTGGCCTCAAGTCCAGGCATTGTATCTCTCCAGGACTGAAATCCCTACACTGGCTCCCAGTGGCTGCGAGGATCAAGTTCAAAACCTTTGGCATTGTTCACAAGGCCTTCTGGGGCATGGGGCCCCAATACCTTCAACTCTCTCTTCCTAAACATCTTCCCTCTCGAGCTCTTCCCTCATCCGCCTCCAACACCCTTAGGGTCAGTCGCTTCTCCAAGCAACAAGTTGGTGGTAGGTCTCTTTCTTCGGCTGGGGCCTCCCTCTGTAACAACCTCCCTGCCTCCCTGAAACTTGAGGAGAACCATCTCCGGTTCAAAACCTTTTCCTTTGCTTCTGCCTGTTCTCCTCCCCTCCCCTACTGACCTCTTGGCTGAAACTGAATCTGCACTGGTTACCTGGCCACCCTCTGTTTCTCGGGCCCAAGTTCCTCTACCTCCAGTCACACACACCTGCACTGCCTGTCTGGCAACCCCCGCACTTGGGGACTGTTTCTGCATCCCTACAGTCCCATTACCAGCACTTGACACCTGATGTCTGCACTTACCTTTGCACTTGCCACCTGCCGGCCGTTACTTTTACTTACTGTTATTATTCTATGCACATGTACTGCACTGTCCCCCCCACACTTTCCCCCTTCCCCCATCCCATGCACTTGTGTGATCTGAATGACACCGAGCCTAGTAGGATTATTGTCTGTCTTCCCTTTGTTCCCCCTCCCTTGCCTCGTCGCGCCTTGAAACACTTGTGTATCGGTGCGTTATAAATTCCATATCATATCATATCATCCTGCTGTCAGGGTTACCAGGCCTAGCAGGCAAACCAATGAGAACTCCAGAGGAATTTTTGTTTAGACCAAGAAAGCATATGCTCGAAGAAAATGGATGAGTTTTTCCCTTAGAGATACAAACAGCCATAGTAAGAGGGGAAATGGCTTTGTTTAATAGATATGATGATGAGGGAGGGTTACAGTCTAACTGACGTCACTGATGAAGATCTGTTTGGAGGTCATCCATCTGATGACGATGTAATATTTGAGATGTGCATTACTTATTGGGTGAGAGTAACAAAAAGAGAAGTTCCTCAGAAAATGATGAGAGCACAAAAACGTCCCAAGTATTTTGATGAAGATATGGCAAAAGTGCCAGTTTCATTATGGACCACCGACCCCTGTGACGTAGGATTACTAAATGGGGTTGGAGAAGTGGAGATTAAATTGAAAACAGGAGCGATTTTACCTCTAACACGACAATATCTCATGTCTCGAGAGGCAGATGAAGGTATTTTTAAGACGATTTCCGCCATGATGGATCAGGGTATCTTAGTGATGCCAGAGTCACCGTGTAATACTGCTGAGTATCCTATCAAAAAATCTAAGGGATGGTTTTGGAGACTAATTCAAGATTTAAGGCTGATAAACCAAATTGTAGAAGCTGAGTTCCCTCTAGTCCCAAACCCATCTACAATTGTATATAATATACCTGTTGGCACACAATATTTTACAGTGATTGACTTGAAAACGCGTTTTTCTCAATCCCATTGCATAAAGACTTGCAGGTTCTGACGTCAATTACGTTCAGACATACTTGCCTGAAAAGCACTCGGTTACCCCAGGGGTATTGTGAGTCCCCATCAATTTTCAATAGAGTTCTTCAGATGGACTTAAGCAATATCGCTTTGGAAAGCATTGTGTTGCAATACGTAGATGACATTCTAGTTTGCAGCACCTCAGAGGAAGAGTGCAGACGCGATTCTGTCCAGCTGATGATCATACTCGCTGACAAAGGATATAAGGTTGACAAGGAAAAGTTACAATATTGTCAACAAGAAGTGTTGTACATAGGCCAATTGATGAGCTGAGGCTATTTTGAAAACGGCCAAGCCACACACGATAAAACACATGCACAGATTTGGACAGAGACATACAGGTGCTGCTGAGCTAAAGCACACGGCTAATGGGGAATTTTGGCTGCTTATTAGTACCCGATTGGCGTCTCATTATTCCATACAAGCTGCAGAATTATTAGCGTTGAAACTCATGATCGACAGTCACGCAGACCAGGAAGTAACAGTGTACAGTGACTCTGTCTATGTGACGTCAACGGTGCATGCAGGGCTAGCACATAGGAAGAGCTACTTCCGAGCAGACGGGACGCCAGTACAGCACGCTGACTTATTGGATAGGCTCATCAAGGCATTACAACTCTCAGTATGCATTGTAGTCGTTAAATGTGCAGCCCATACTAAAGGAGCAGATTTTATCTCACGTGGAAATCAAGTAGCAGACGCTGAGGACAAGCACATAGCGATTAAAGATAAAGACATTATGCATGCTGAGACTTGTGACGTGAATGAAAAAATTATGATTATGTTGACTATATCAGAAGGGTATAAGCATTAGTAAAACACGCAGTTAGAGGAGATCCAGTGGGACTCACCTCAAGAGGAAAAGAATTTGTGGATGCGAAGAGGGTGTTCTTTAAACCCCTCTGAATCATTGTGGCGACAGGACAGCACTGGTAAACCGGTAATGCCTGTAGCCTTGTTAAGGGAGGCACTATAACAGCTACACTACCCCTCGCATACAACTAGGGAAAATCTTGCTGTAACTATTGCTGAGGAATGATTTGTGCCCAATTTAATGGAACGGGTTGAATTTTGTATAGTAAACTGTATGGTGTCATCAATTCACGGCTGGGCATAAACTGCGCACAGTTAGGGGAGTCATTACGAGACCTAATGGCCCTTTTCAGCACTTGCATATTGACTCTTTCTACATGATAAAAGTATGTAATGGATATAGACACCTGATCATAGTGGTGTGTTCTTTCCCAAGGTTGATAGAAGCGGGACCCTGTACACACCCAGATTCCACCTGTGCAGGAAAATGTTTAGTGCAGCAAGTATTTCCTAGATGAGGAGTGTGTGAAGTTATGAGGTCAGATAATTGTCCTCATTTTGTTAACACAGTGTTTGAACAGATTAGCTTGTTGCTTGGTATAAACTACAAGTTGTCGTCTTCTTATCATCTGCAAGGAACTGGGATTTCTGAGAGGCTCAACGGCTTACCTAAAGGAAGAATAGCCAAGTTCAAGCTTACCTTGAAGAAAGGGTGGTTGCATTGCCTACCACTGGCATTGTATGCTTTGAGAAACCAACCAGGTTCTGACCACTATCTCACACCTCACGAAATTGTAACTGGGAGATGAATGGAAACAGCTCTAATGCCTCCATCCAGAGTTAGAAGTGATGCTCAGCCAACATCAGAACTGTCAGGATTGGAATTACGTGATTATGTTAACTGTGTGACTTCACGTGTCTCTATCATTTCAGGACAGCTGTAGAGATGAGGGTGTAGAGCAGTACAGAACACAGACCGAGATGCTTCGACAGACCACTCTCAAGAACTTTTTGTTCCCCAAATATTCCCAGGAGATGTAATTCTAATACACAACCATGTGAGGAAAAAGTGGGACAACCCCCGTTTTTGTGGTCCTTTCATTGTGGAAGACATCATGCCGTCTGCTGTCAAAGTGTAGGGCAGGCGTGCTTGGATCTTCCTGGGAGACATTAAAATCTTTGCTGGAGAGACTCCTCTGTCTGCACCCCTACACGACGAGGCAAGTACAAGCATCGGGAAGCACCACAGCACATGTAGATGAGATCTATGATGAGGAAGATGGACGCAGAAGTTGACAAGTAGAAAGACAAATAACTTGTTGGCCTGAGGCTTGGTTCAGGACGCTCCCTTTAAATCATTTATATAAGGATTAAAGAAAACTGGTTTGAACACTCTGTGCTGTCACTTCAGGGTGCAAGAAGATCTTTAGGTTTTAAAGCCACAGTAGTTTATTGACTTTGGACTGAGGCATGCTTTATCCTTTATAAGAAGTGAGTTATGCCAGATTTTGATCGTGGACACCGCCATTGCAAAGACGGTACAATGCCCAGATGCATTTGACACTGAGTTCTTGTATGGATTTACCTATGGTTTTACCCAGTTATTACCTTTCTAGGAACATTCTCACCTATTTTGAGTTGGTGCTGTACAATTACCCTTCGCTGGTGGGGAGAATAACTTGCATTCCAGCGTTTTTACAAAATCCTAAGAATGAAGAAGTTATAAGATTACTCATTGTCATCACTGAACAATTCTTGCAGTTACATGGGTACAGTGAGGAGAGTACAGATGCCCCTATCAAACAAAGCAGCTCATAGACTAGTCAGTGTGGTGTTCTTTCGCCTGATTGAAGAATATATGCACCTGGTTGGGAGGCACAACAATGTGTGGACCTTTCTCAGGGATCCAAGAAACATTGCCAATCTGAATGTGATCCTGGAAGGTATCATCATCCAAGTGTGCCTCTATTCTGTAAGAAATCACAGATTGGTGTAGAAACTTTCCTTCGAGGGACAGATCGAGAGATTGCTGATAAAGAAAGACTTTTTGGTTCCTCACGAATGAAAGTCGACATGTCGTCTGGGCTGAGGCAGATTCAAGGCATAGATTGGGAGATAATCTATGTCATACAGATGGTATAGACTTACTGAGATAATTTTTCTTCATGCTAAAGCGGCGTCTACATTTCAACAGGTGAAAGACTGATTCCAAAGACACAGAGAAAGTGTTTTTCATCATCCAACATGCAAATAACTGATCAACGACGAATTGCTGGGTGGAGAGAGCAGCTTCAAGAAGCAGTTCACAATGCTGATATATAAAAAAAAGAGTTTCAAGTTTCTCCTTCCTTAGCTGGTTAAGATGGGTAACTTAATAGCAACATCATTCTCCCGCATGACGAAAGGCGCTCACGTTGTCCAAGAAGTAGATGTTGTAGGTTAACGTACCACTGTACAATCTAAACTTGCATTGTGTTCATATTTGTACTGCTTTCCTTGACTGTGAGAATGGCATTTCATTGGTGCACATGGAGCTAATACTCCTGTGTATGTTTTTGAGCAAAGGGAAAATGTAAGCATGGCAACTACTAGGCAGCCCAGACCCTATGTAGTTATTCCTGTCCCAAAGAAAGATGGCAAATTACCTGAGCTTGAGATGGATGTCACTAATAATCGTTCACACATAAAAAAATGTAGCAGAACGTATTTTTGGACATCAAGGAAAGGCTTGACAAAACAGGAAAGGCAAGGTGTTGATAAAAGGTGAGCCTACACAAATAGCACATGCAAATACATCTGATCCAGTGACAATTGATCGAAAATCCCAGATGGAGATTATGAGAGCCATTTTCATGCCTAAATGGGCTGCTTGAACAGATGAGACATTCTAAACTTCCTCCTACACAGGGAACCTGGACGGATGTGCCTGTGATCAATTCAGTGAGAAGAAGCTACATGGGTACACTTCATAATATGATTATGGAAGCTCATATGATAAGAATGGGATCTAAAAGAAGCACGCAGGAAGATAATTATAAATTCAATAATTACCTGGAAAGCACAGCACACTTGAAAAATAACATGGTACCAACTCATGGAGGAAGCCGGGACTAGAAATTCAAAGGAGGAATGCTTTGTATGTGCACTCCTGCCATACAGCATGGGGAAGTCGAAGATCTTCATAGCTGTTGAAATACATGTGAATACCAAACATTGTCTTTCACACATAGCACTTTGCAAGACCAGAGGCCTGTTTATGGGAAGCAGTGCTTTTCTCAAGTGGGCATTTGAAGGGACAGATCCAGATGAAGATGATTATATTCAAGATATAAAGACAAGAAACAATGCAAAAACAAGGAGTATCGTGATACTATATATGAAAAACCTGGAGTAAAAAGAACTGAAATCAGAAGGGAAGTGAATCAAAATTTGGAGACCGCAGAAAAATCTGCAGACAATATTCGAATATGGAAGAACAGAGGTCAGATTCAGATCTGGGGATCAGTATTATCACCAGATGGATGGGAAAAAAGGAGTGGTGACCTGCAGAGCATGGATGGTAACTAATCGTCCTGAATCCACTATTTTGAATGTACAAGAGGTATGCAAAACATTGTGGCCAAGACTTTCTAAACTATTAACATGGGTCAAAGACAGAGGAGGACCCCTGCAAATAGTGCCTTTGGAGAGCTCAAAGTTGTGCTTTGGAGGGAATGGTACAAGAAAAGTTGGAGAAAACAAGAAGTGTGATTGTATCTTTGATACATGAGCGATGGTGCATGGAACAGCAGTGATCTTGGATGATTATTGGGCTTGTGGATCCAAGCACTACATAAGGCTACCTAAGGAGTGGGGAGGAATATGCACATTGGTGAATGTCAATGTTCCAGCATTAGTGATTCCAAAAAGTGATCTGAACCTTGACAGTTTCCCAAAAGCAGATACTAACATGAGGTAAGGCGAATGATGAGAGAGAACAACTTATCAGCTAAATCAATAGAATCTTTTGACCTTATCCCATATGAACACAGACTATTCAGTCAAACTTCTTCAGTGTTCACGTTGATCTTCATGACAAGAATCCAAGTTGGAGCAAATACCAAGTGGCTTCAGATAACCGTATGGGAATTGTTGCATACAATCACCACTACCATAAAGGGATTGCAATCAGAGAAGAGATGAGGGCCATAAGACTAATGACTCCCCAGAACAGATACGTCTTGGACATGATCACAGCTATGGATGGAGGTGTTTGTGCAAACATTGAAGAATCATGTTGCACATTCATACCTTCTCATGATGAGGAGAATGGAACCTTGACAGAGGCCATAGACATGCTGACGAAAAATTCCATGGCCACATGATAGACAAAGTAGAAGACATTGCTGATGACAGCTGGTTTGGATCACTCTTCTCTTGGGTTCCACAATGGATGGCAGATATGTTCAAATTTCTTGGAGCCCTAATCATGTTGGTATTACTTGGATTTTGTGTGATAAAGATACTTATCTCACAGTACAGGAAGACAGCAAAGAAAGCCATTGGGATGAAGATTATGACTGATGTTGAACCAGGATGGAAGCCCAGATATCTGAAAGATGAAGAGATCAGAGATTTTGTGAATGCCAGTATCCATGCACCTGAGGGAACAAAGTTCTTGTACTCGAAGAACCATAAGAAATATCTGGTAAGATGGATCTATTGCATCCAAGTGGACAGTGCATGTTCATGACATGGAACAAGGATGAGCATGTGAAATCAGCAGGTTGTCTGAAAAGGGTCATAAAAATATGGATGCTCAAGAAACATTTCTTCGGACCAGGATGTTCAGAGGTGAAGGATGAGAGAGTGGTTGATAAATTGCCCAGAGGGGGGAGTGTAGAGGAGGAGCCAAGTACTCCCCCTCTAACTGCCCCACCCTTATTACCAATAGAATGGGAAACAAAGTATGTGACGTATGTGGCACAATTGAATCAGCAAAGAGCAGAGCGTGGACTCTGTGCAGTACCCATAAGAGTACCAATACCTAAGAGAGTCTGGGAGGCAAGGTACCCATTTAGAATCCCGGTGTGCATGCAAGACAATATGATGGTGATTTGAATGAGATTCCCGAAGAAGCAAAGCAGATGAAAGGCAAGGATGAATGGTGACGTCACACAGAAAGAGATGATGCACACAGAAGAGATGCAGAGATCAATGAATGCAGATATGCTATACGGCATCAGGAAAGCAGCAAGGATAAGTGACATCTTGGGCTCATGGTAAAGAAGCTTATGCCGCAGAAACAGATGAAGATATCAAGTAATATCACTGGTCTACAGACACAATTCAAACACAAGCAGCAAAGTAATCTTGAAAGCTAGCCTCAAGCTTTATAGTAAATAGTTTGCGGAAAGCATCAATATATGCACATATATACATACCTCTGAAATACATAAAAGATGGATGTTTCCACTTCACGTTATATATTTTTATTTATTTATATAGCGCACCTGGCCATGTGGCATCCAGGCACATCACTTAGGTTACATGACATATTGAAAGCATAGCGTACAGGGTAATATACAGTAAAGAAGAATCATAAATTACAGTCATGTGAAATTCTATGGTCTAATGAGCTAAAAAGCTTATCATCAAGCATAAATTATGTACAAGTAAATTAAGTAGACAGTAAATTACAAGGTATATACATAAGCAACTTTACATAGAATGTCCGAGAACGCAGGTAGTGGCTGGAAGGCATGTTAGTGCCGGGACAGGTCTTGAGCAGAGAGCCATGCTTTGGCCTTGCTCTTGAAGGCAGGGAAAGAGGGTTTGGTTCTGAGAGGGTTTGGAAGTGGGTTCCAAAGTTTTGCAGCCAGGACTGGGAAGCTGACCTCACCTGCTCTTTGTAACTTAAAGCGAGGTATGGGGAGGCAATTGGCCTGGGCAGTTCTGCCGGGTCTGTTGGAGTTGAGGTAAGTCAATCTGCAGGCCAAGTAGTCGGGCACTTGGTTGGCCAGGCATTTGTGCATCAAAGCAGTGTTTTGAGTGAAACTCTTTGTGATATAGTAAGCCAATGAAGGCTCCACCTGGTCTCAGAGATGTGATGGTTCCTGGGGATGTTTAATGCGGTTCTAATGGCCTTATTTTGGATAATCTGTAATTTGTTAAGATTGCAAAGGTTAGTGCCTAAGTAGAGGGTGTTGCAGCAATCGATTATGGACATAACCAAGGTCCTGGCTAAGGTGGTACAGTTGGCTGGTGTGAGAAAAGGTCGGCAGGCTGTAATGAGCTTGCAGGTGTAAGCTGCAGCTGAGGAAACTGGGTTAGTTTGTCTAGAGAGGGTGGAGTCCAGATAAATACCTAGTGTTTTTGTGTCGTTAGTGACTTTAATGATGTTCCCATCAATGACGAATGATTTGAAGGAGGGTTCCAGTTTGTTGAGTCTCTGATGAGAGCCCAGGATGAGAAGCTCTGTCTTTTCGTCATTGAGACAGAGTTTATGTTGAGCCATCCAATCTTGGATGACTTGGTAGATGATATTTACGGCTAGTGTGTCAGCTGGCGTGGTCACAGATAATAGGGATGAGTATCTGGGTGTCATCCGCGTAATTCGTGTAGGTGACACCCAGATAATCTAAGATATTGAACAGTGGTTTAATAAACACGTTGTAGAGAGTGGGGGAAACGCATGATCCTTGTGGTACACAGCAAGAAACTGGTGACGGTTCGGCAGAAGCAGTAAGGGCGAAGACCCTCATAGATCTGTTGTTCAGGAATGAACTGATCCAAGCAGTAGCTTTGTCTGAGAAGTGGGCAGCTTTTGTGAGGTGTCGACAAAGAATTTGGTGATTCACCAAGTCGAACGCTGCTGATAAATCCAGGAGGAGTAGAAGGGCCAGTTTGCCCTTGTCTTTTAGGTCTTCAATCTGGGTTTTTAGGTCAATAAGGGTGGTTTCAGTGCCATGCTGAGGACGGAAGCCAGATTGTCTGACGCTTAGAAGTTTGTTAGATTGCAGGTAGTCTTGTAGGTAGGCTGCCCGATCCAACATTTTTAGCAGGAAAGGCACAGTAGTTATAGGCCTGTAGTTTGTGGGTATACTTGCATCTAGAGTAGGTTTTTTGAGAAGCAGGATAACCCACACATCCTTCAAGTTATCTGAGACAGTGTCTGTGCTAAATGAAGAGTTTATAAAGGCAGTGATGAAAGGGGCTAAGTTATGTGAGGCCTACTTGATAATGGTGGCTGGACATAGACCACCCTGGCAATTGGAAGGATTGGGATTGTTGATGATGTTTTCCACTTGAGTAGTAGAAAGGAGTGAGAAGCTAAATGGTTTATGAGTGTGAATGCTAGCTAGGTTTAGCTCTATCATGCTGTGTCAGGTATTTCTGGTCAATCTGGAGACAAGTTATTTTGTCATTCATTTTGGCTTGGAGTGTATCTATATTGCCAAGGAGCGCCTTCTGAACATTGGCACACCAGGCACTATATTTGGTACACGTATTGAGTGGGGTCGCTTGAGATCTTAAAACACTCTTTAGTGTTTGATTTGGCTTGTAGGATTCACTTGTTGTAGGTGTCTTTTTTGGCCTGCAGGATGGCATCTTTGTAGTTCAAGTTGGGTAAAGCAAGGCTAGCTTTGTTCATTTCAGAACAATTGCATTTCCAGTGAGCTTCAAGGTTATATTTTTCTTTACGTAGAGCTCTCAACTGTGGTGTGAACCAAGAGTTGAGGTGAGCACATGGTTTGCGTTTCCTAAATCTAATAGGTGCAATGAGGTTGAGGGCTTTTAGCATAGTCTGAGTGAAAGTGTCTACCGGGGCAGTGGGATCAGTGCACGAAGAGGAGTATTCATTGAGAGTAGGAAGGAGAAGTGGGAGCAGTTTTTTGCATGTTATGTCTCTCTTATTTCTAGTGCAAATTGCAGGTGCAATTCTTGCGTAACGCATACGTTTTCTACTGGGATGCTGAAGGTAATTAAGTGGTGGTCAGTCCAAGCACAAGGTTGGTTAGACTCAATATTGATTTCACAGTTAAAGTCAGCTAGCCAGTCCAAGGTTCTGTCCTTAATGTGTGTAGGTTCACTAATATGTTCAGTAAAGCCTAAGTTTGATAGTACATTAGTAATATCATGTGCTGTGGCATCATTGGGATCTTCGGGACCAAGGTTAAAGTCACCTAATAAGATAATTTGCGATTACGTTTTGGTGTTGTCAGCAAGGATGTAGGATATGTCTTCTGCAAAATAAGATATAGGGCCAGGAGGCCTATAAATAAGGTGTAGTGTAATAGTTTGATTAGGTGATATGGCTAGTTTTGCTGAGAGTAACTCTGCTGATGGAGTCTGTTGTGTGGCGTAGATGCAAAGGCTAATCAAGTTTTTGTGTATGAAGGCAATACCACCACCTTTAGTTTGGCTGGTGTTGCAATTGCTTCTAATGATGGTATCCAGTGGGGATGACCAGTGATAGAAGAGTTCCTGAGGCTGCATGGAGCCAGGTTTCTGTAATGGTGATGAAATCGTGGTCATGTGTAGTGATCAGGTCGGCCATGTCAAGCGCGTGAGCAGTGAGGGACTCGGCATTGATCAATGCCCCTTGATCATGGTTTTAAGTGGGGAAGAAGGTACTGTTATTAAGTTTGGCGTTCTTGGTTGTGGTGGGTAATGGAGTGGCGAGGGCTCTTGCAGCATGTACTGTTGGGTTAGAGTTTGTAGTAGTGCGAGTAAGGCGGCAGTGGGAGACAAGCCTGAATATTGAAGCAAGTCTAAAGTTCCTGATGTGTACTGTACATGGTTGGTTGGGAGTAGGTTTAGTTGCAAAGTGTTCTAGCCAGAGGGCTGGTGAGTTGATGCAGGGGTTGGTAGTAGGTGGTGAAGAGCCCAGTGCTTACTTGGGGTGGGACTGAGTGATGTTAGGCATGGCAGAGATGTGCAGTTGTTCAATCAGGTGAGCAGGCATGATGTACCCTGGATGGGTAGTGCAAGGAAGCAGTGGTGTGGGTGTGGGTCTTGGTAGATGTTAATTCTGAAGGCAAGGCACTGAGGTATAAGGTAAGTGATCAAGTCAAGGATACTAATTTGAAAATAAGGCATGGTATGAGGAAGTTTGCAATGTAAGGTGTGTATTGCCAATACATAGTGGCGCAAGCTAATGATATAGGGCAGGGGCTGGAGTGTATTGGCAGGCAAGATGCCTATGTATGCGACCAGTCGCTGAGGACTCAATTTCCACTTGACTCTGTGTGTTAATACTATGAGCGCATTGATGATGTGTGAGAGTTAGGTTAGGATAAGGTGGGCTGTTTTCAAAAAGTCTCCTGGGGCGAGAATGTAATATATAAGCACATAGTGACAAGCATGTGTAGGTTAGGACACAGTGGGCACGTTCATGATAGTACCTTATGCATAAGTAAGATATATCTGCATTGGTCAACTAGACCGAGGGTGGCCTGGCAAGTATGCTGTGCGCAAGGTTGAGGCAGAATAAGACAGTTCAACATAGCGCAAGGGACATTGTACGTAGATATGTGTGCTGGTCATATCAAATTGTATATATCATTTGGACGATGCAAAACAAGGCATATACAAAGTGTGCAAGTAAAACACTGTGGGCTGGTTAAAAAACAAACATAGGTCTGGCCACAACAAACAATAGGCGCAGATTGAAGCAAAGTAGGCTAGTTAAAAATGGTGTGGAGAACACAATGTATATATCATTAGATGAGACACAACAAGGTATATGCAGAGTACCCAGGTAAATCACGGTAGGCTAGTCCAACGTAGCACATTGGTTTGACCTCAACATGCAATAGGTGCAGGAGAAAACAGGCTAGTCCAAAAAGGCACCAATGTCTGCATACAGGATGCAACAGGCAGAGATTAAGACAAGGTAGATTGGGCCAAAAGAGGCACGTAAGTCTGGACACAGGATATATGCACCGGTCAGTTAGGCAAAGTCAGTACATTCGTATGCACTAACGCGGAATAACAGCTAGGTCGACAGAATAGTGAGTGGATCTGAGCACAGAGTACAACCCCTAGTCAGTAAGGCAAGACAATGCAAATATGTGCAATAGTTGCAAGATAAAGACAAATAGGCAGGTTTGAAGTGTAGCAAGTGTCCAAGCACAATGTAGAGGCACTACTCATTTGGTCAATGCAATGCAATCAAGTACGGAGGAGGTGGGTTAGAGCCATGGTGGGCTAGTTCTGCATAGCGTTCTGAGATAAAGTATAATAATGGCTTACAGTGTTAAATAAGGAGGGTGATGGGTACTTATTGGTGGATGGAAAGATGAGAAGATCTCCAAGGGATCACTGCAATGGCAGCCCGGTGGACACAGACAGGCACAGACAGGCTACGTGCCTTATAAATGGGTGCCTTGCAACAAGGTGTCGGCTCATGCCTTCTGGCGGGGCTGTGCACAAAATAAACAGTGCGCTGCCCAATAAGGCATAGGTAGTGCTGCCAGGCAACCAGCAACACCTAAGAAGCAGCAGCCATTTTGAGAAGGTCATATGGTTTCCACATCGGGGAAACACGGCGAGAGGGCCAATATGCAGATTTAGATGAAATAATAATGTCGGTGTAGCAGAAGAGCGGTCATCGAGGTAGCAGTGATCTTGATCCTGCTAGATGCTGCCCGAATGCGGCCTCGTAGTCCCTTCAGGACGTACCATGATCCGGAATCTGGATCAGCTGTTCATGCTGATACGAGGAGGTGGCGGGGCTCCTGCCCGAACGAAGTTGAGTGAAGAAGTAAAGGCACAGACAGGCTACGTGCCTTATAACGGGTGCCTTGCAGCAGTATAATATATAGCAGTACTGAACATAAACATGGGCGCAGAAGACCTCACTTCAGTGTGTTGCAGTTAAAAGCAATTTTAATTACAAATAAATCTCAGCAAAAGGCGTTGAATGAGCCAGGAAGCCAAAAGTCTTATCAAACAGGAATTGACTGACATTGGATACACATTATGTGAAGGAACAAGAGGCTCCTGCACAGGGGGCTTGAGCAAAACAAAACACGTCAGAGGACTATTAAAAAATAATATCAAATACACAAAAAGGCTCGATTTCATGGCGTCCAGTCACGTGGAAGGAAGAAATTGGACGATCGAGGTGGTCACACCTACGCATGAGGCAGGCTGTGCCTTCACTGCTTAAAATTTCTCAGAGCACAGTACAAACTCAAGGCCACACTTCAAAGCACTAATTGACACTGGACCATTGAGGTGATGATGGATTGATACAATAATTAGTGGGAAGTTAGTTTCTAGATGAGCCCGCTAACAGCTGGATGTTCAGTCTGCATGTTGCTTAACATGAGTGGAAAAGTACTGATGGGGGCTAGAAGCCAACCAATTATAGAGGACCGTGTAATCAAGGGTCCTATAATTTCTGTAGCCAATGGAATATAGTTTATTTAGTGATGGTTGTTGTGGCCATTTTGAGGGGAGGGCTTAGTTGCCCCACCTGATGTTAAGCAACTTATCACTTTCTTTCATGGTTCTATACTGATATGGAACTTATACTTAGATATTCACTTAGAGCCTATCACTTGCCTCAATAGGTTTTTGTAGTTTTCCACGTAGGTAGTGACACAGGTCAACGTCAATGATGACAATTTTATGCAAAATAACCTCTGTTTCTACTAAAATGAGTCGAGTCAGAGGATTGAACGACTGCTGATGTTCGTTGTACTCCCTGTTTTATATACTTGTTAATAAAACGGACTCCCCTTTTGCCAAACAACCTGAGTCGTTTCGATTATTGATGTATGAATAAAATCTGCATCCCCATCCATCTCCAGGGTATTGCTACTCATCTTAAAGGGATGGACAATCCAGTTAAATATTCTAACAAGGCATCAAGAAAGAATCAAGGATAAGTCTCATCTTGGGATCAAGGTGAATAAGCTTATGCCACATAAATGATGAAGATATCAAGTTGTTTTACATGTGTACTGATGAAGAGAAACGCAAGTAGATGAAGTATTCATAAGGCTCGCTAAGTAGTGAATACATTGCGGCATGCGTCAACATATACATACATGCATAAAGAATAAAGGATGGATGTTTCCACTACGTGTTATAGCAGAATAGGACTGAAAAAAGTAAGGCCTCATTTTCAGTGTGTCGCAGTAATCAAACAAATGAATTAAAAGTGAATCACTGAAAGGCGAGGTTGGATGAACCATGAGGCTAAGCAAAGAAAGTCAAGGTCTTATCAGGCTGGAATGGGCAGGAATTGGATACAAAATTGTGTGAAAGAACAAGCTCCTGTTCTAAAGGCTTGAACAAATCAAGGAAGACGTCAGAGGTCTATTGAAAATAGTATTTTAATACACAAGAAGCTCAAAATCATGGTCTACAGTCACGTGGACAGATGAAATTGGACGGACAAGATGGTCACACCTACGCATGAGGGCAGAGCTTATCTTCACTCCCCTGAATACTGCAGCGCTAAGAACACTTTCAAGGACAAGTTCAAAGTCTTAATTGTCAGCAGTCCACTGAGGTAAAGATAGCTGAATATGCTAATTGGTGGGAAGCTATGTTTTAGATGAGTTCACCAGCACCTGGAAGCCCAATCTACGTGCTGCTAGATGTAGGTGGAAAAGTACTGACGAAGGTTAGTGTGCCAGCCAATGGTAGGAGACCACGTAATTAGGAGTCCTATAGTTGTGTAGCCAATGGGACGTCATGTATTTAGTGACGTTCATAGTGGCCATTTTGAAGGGGGGGGCTTAGTTGCCCCACCTGATGTTAAGAAACCTATCACTTTCACTCATTGTCCCATACTAGTGGAGTGCATATTTAGATAGTTCCTTAGAATCAATCACTTTCCTCAATAGGTTTTTGTAGTTTGCCGCGTAGGATGAAATTAGTAACACGTTGGTTAAACGCCACCTACAACGTTTTTTTGCTAAAAAATTGTACTCCCTGTTTTAGATAATTGATATTAAAAGTTATCCTTTTGCCAACTAATTAAGTTGTTTAGATTATTGATGTATGAATAACTATGCATCCCCATCCATCTCAACGGTATTGCTACTCATCTTAAAGGGTTGGAGATCACCTAGTTCACTTGATAGCAGAGATGATGGTTAGATATACATTGAGATAAAGTAAGCTTTGGGGTCCCGGAAATATCGCACAACCTCTTCCATTCGGCTGTAAGGGGTGAGGCTCCCGATAGATAGCAGTGTTAGATAAACACTTTTACGCTTGCAAGCTCGGGTGTGACGGGTCCCCCGGTTTCTACAGAATCCCCTCCCGCCTCAATGTGAAGCTGAACAAATGGAAAGTTGAAGAGGTGATAACGAGGCAGACGATCCCAAGAGTCAGAAGACGAATATCCGAACGGTGAGTAGGAGTGAGCGAGGTGGCAAAAGTGTGTATGGACAATGAATGAGAAAAGTGATAAGGGGAAAAACGAGTAACAGAGGGAGGTTGGGGTAAAGTAACTTGGAGAATAATGGGTGTTGAATAATAAGTCATTGGCTTGAGGAGAGATGCCAAGCAATTAAGAGATATTTTGAGGGGAGAATTCCACGAGGAAGGATATGCCTAGATACCTGTGTTTTAAAGAACGGTCAGAAGAAACAGCACCTAAAATCCCATAGTGGAAGAATTAGAAAATGGTCTCAGTTAAAGACGGTTCTAAATAGGGCAGTTTAAACTCCGTAGGAGTATTTTTTTAGAGGCAGGAATGAAGTGTTGAGCAAAAAGACTAAGATATTTGTGGCTGGCCGATAGTGTTTGTCTGTCTGTTTTGTTTCATGTGGTTGTGTAATGATGATGAAATAATAAACAAGATTGATAAACATAAAAAGGAGAAATCTGAGAGTTAAAGAATTAAGTGTGTCTTTTTGAAGAACTTGAATTGATGATATTTTTTAGCAGATTAAAGTAAAAAACGTGATATAGAGAGATTGAAGCGTGCGGCGATTGGTGCACGCACATATTATTTTGTTTTTCTTGAAACATATTGAAATTTGCAAAGAGTAAAGGTGAATATTGATGATCAAAGAGTGATGAGTCAAAATGGAGGATATTACTCCGTTTATATAATTGTGTAAACAGCTGCCGAAACACGCACCCAAGCTTAGACAGTACAGTGCAAAATGGGTTAAGGGAACTGCAGATAAAATGTTCATGCCGTGGCCACAAGGGGGATCACTATTGAGGGTAGTCCTGCAGCATCTGCAGACATATTTGCATGCTGCATATACAGGAAAAAAGTTAGAAAAACGACTATCAAGCTTAGAGCTCTGGAAAATGTACCAGGAGGAGAGAAAAGAGCCACCTCCTGTAGATTGGATACTTAATGTATGCAGAGAGGGGGGTGAGGAGCCTTCCGCTCCACCCGCTGCACCTGAAATAAATGGTGATAGTAAGAAAGATGATGGTCTGTACCCATTAAGGGAGCTTAAGGCAGCAGCAGGGTATTGTAACCCGGGATATGAGTCACCTGCGCAAAGCAGCGACGTGGGCCCAGAAAAAAATACTGAGAGAGATGACCTCTCTAAGGTTCCAAAGGACAAGGAGAGATACAATAAAGAGAAAGGTGAATGGTAAAGCACATCTTTAGATATAGGACGAGAAATAAAAAGATGGAAAGGAGAAAGAGATAAGGCTGATGAGTTAGCACTTATACAGAACAAATGGATGGGTGGTCAGATTTTGCTCAAACTCGATGTTAAAGGCATCAAGGACGTTAGGCAAAGGGAAAATCAAGGCGAACAGGATAAAAAGGACGAAGATGGGAAGAAAGATTGAAAGATGAAAGGGCAAAAAGAAAGGATATGGAAAGACGGGAACAACAGTATCAAGATAAATAGTTGAAAAAACAGGAAAGAGCAATAGAGCAAAGAAAATATAACAAAAGAAAGAGAGCAATCAAAGAGCAGGAAAGATTATAAAAGAAAAGTGGAAGAAGAGGAACAGAAATTAAGGGATAAAAGAATGCAAAGGTGTAGAGATGAAGAGATACGAAGGGCAAACGAAACAAGAGACCTGAAAAAGAAAGAGGTAAACACGGTACGAGAGGATGCAAGAAAGCGAAGGGATTTTGACAATGACTTAGAATGAAAGAGAAGACAGAGAGCATGAGATCTTGATCGCATGGAGAAGGAGGTAAAGAATCCGGATCCAGTTGTATCATGGGACGATTTAGAAGAGTTCTTCCCAGAACAAGAGCCCATAGCAGGTCCGTCTAGAGTAAATCTAGAGAATGAGTTTGATTCCAGAAGCATTGGAGATGCTATCGATAAGGTTTATCATGATATGAAAACTCAAAAAGCGGTGAAGGGGACGGGCAAAAATGAACGACTTGAGAGTACACAGTTGTACGATAAAGAAGGAGCCTCGTGTGGCTTTGCGCCCAGAGAACTGTATTTAGATACACTGACTTTGAAGAGAGACAAGGAGGAGGGAGATCACACAAGTTGGGCCCAGGTGATGTCAGATGAAGACAGAAGCCTTCCGTGGGGAATAGGGAGATAATGCATGTGGACCTGAGGGATGTTTTACAATGGATAAGGAATTTGGATGATCAGACTTAGACTTACCTAAATCTCGGGCGTCAGAGGCACTGGCGCGGCTAAATCCACCATCTAAAGGGCAGTCCCATGGTCAGAGGGGGGACTCGCCACCTTATGTGAGCAAGTTAAGGAAATTGCCAGGAAGAAGGTGGTGTGGAATCATTGGCCCTACTATGGATAGGCAAACAATGAGAGATGAAGGCGAATTTGGGGTCTCACAGTTTCCTTTGTTTGAAAAGGGAGGAGCCAGACCACAGTATATACCTTGGCCACAAATGGACAAGGATAATTTAAGGTGTAAACTTCAGAATTGAACTTCTGGCCATGGGAAATGGATACATGAGCTAGAGAAATTGACAGGAGCGAATATGTTGGCTATTGGGGACATTAAGGGTCTCCTGATTGCAATCCTTGGGGAAAGAGCTGATGACATTTGGCCACGAGAGGGATTTTCTGGTATAACTACTGTAAACACTGCCCATGATGGAGCACCGTTTAATAATTGCAGGGCAGCAGTATGGAAAGTGCTGAGAGTGCTATATCCAGACACGGCAGATATTGGAGCTATAATGACGAAAAAGATGCAGTAAGGGGAGGATCCAGTTGTTTCCAAGAACAGTGGGCCTTGGAGACACGAGAGGCTTGGGGGAAATCTATACCTGTATTGTATCATATATTATGCCAGGGGCTGCCAGAAACAGTACAGAAGCAGCTCAAGAAATTGGTGGGTATGGAGGAAACACCATGGTTGGAGATAGAGCTGACCATCGCGCCTTATTGCAGACTCTTGCAAGAAAAGAATCATAAGAAAGACGATACTAGGAAAAGCAAAGAGGCAACGTTAGAGCAGAAAAAACTCTCCAAGTATGCCATTGAATGGGCAGTTTTAACCAGTGGGGACGGATTGAGCTCACAGCAAGAGGTAAACATGCCACAGATGAATAATCAAAGGCCGTTTGATCAAGGAAATACTGGGTTTATAGCACGGGGAAGGGGAGGTTTTCGAGGAACGATAATAAAGGCATGCAGGTAGGACAAATAGAAAGGCCTCTGCCTGTATGTTGGGCTTGTGGCATGATAGGTCATTTGACTCGCACATGTAGAAGTCAAGGATTTGTGAAGAATAACCAATTTTCGAGAGGGGGGACTTCAATCCCGCCTGCATATTCGCAACAGAGTGGAGATGGGTTTGCCCAGAATCAAACAGTGCAGCAGACACAAGCGTCGAGAGTACAGCAAGGTTTACAGACACCGCAGGTGACAATGGTCTTGCCACAAGGGCAGTCGCAGCATTCTCCCATTCAGGTACAGCAAAGCACGAGTACAGGACAGGTAATGACTCCTAGGGTTGGGGGGGGTCACTGTTGATGGAGGGAATCCATTCACAGGTACAGGGATGAGGATGCATCCACAATAGGACAGCTCACTGGGAGACTTTATATGTTCACTACTATCTGTGATGCCTAATCCTCAAGAGGAACCAAGGGTTAACGTCAATATAGGCAAGTCTTTTTCAGGTGTAAGACGCTCATGTATACGAGAGGGGAAGTTTTTGATGTCTGGAAATGCCATGAATACTCAAGTTTTCACAGGAGCTACACGCAGAGTTCCCTTTACTGAAGATTTGCCAGTCTCTATAGGAGAGTGTGATATGTCGGTGCCATTGCTATATTCAAGGCAGACACCTGTTAATATATTTGATGATATTTGATGATCAAGTTAAATATGACAATTTCATTTCCTGATGAAGGTATAGTGTTTTCAACACCAGGAATGCATTATTTAAATGTGAGTGAATTTATTATGGCATTAACAGGACAAGTGGCCATACGAGGAGTACCGTTAGAACCAGAAGTGTTTCACTATGGGGTACGCATTTTGTTAACATGGTTGCCAGATTTAGAGGGTAGGATTATGAGAATACCTGATGAATTCTTATTTAGGCCAAAGATACGTATGGATGAAGAGGAAGTGCACATCTTTCCTTTGGAATTACAAGCAGCCATAGTGAGAGGAGGAATGGCTTTGCTTGATGGGAATGATCATGGTGGCAGATGATGGTGCACAGTGATTGCCATTGGTGAGGATTACAGATTGACTGACGTCACTGATGAGGATATGTTGGGAGATCATTCATCAGATGACGAAGTGATATTTGAGGTGAGCATTACTTATTGGGTAAGAGCAATTAAAGGTGAGGTTCCCCAGAAAATGATGCTAGCACAAAAAAAGTCCAGAGTATTTTGAGGAAGGCATGGCAAAAGTGCCGGCTTCATTATGGACAACAGGCCCCTATGACGTAGGCCTACTAAAGGGGGTTGGAGAAGTAAAGATTAAATTGAAACCAGGAGCAATTTTACCTCGAGCAATGCAGTATCCCCTGTCTCGAGAGGCAGATGAAGGAATTTCTAAGACAATAGCAGCTATGATGGAACAAGGTATCTTAGTAATTTCAGAGTCATGTAATACAGCAATCTATCCGATCAAAAAAGGGAAAGGTCGTTGTGGCATATAATGCAAGATTTAAGACTGATTAACCAGATTGTAGAGGCAGAGTTCCCTCTAGTTCCTAATACTGCGACAATTTTATGTATTATACCTGTTGAGGCAAAACATTTCCCTGTGATTGACTGGAAGAATGCATTTCTCTCAATCCCATTGCATAAAGACTTGCAAGATCAGACGTCATTTATGTTCAGACTCGCCAAAAATGCACTCATCTACCGCAAGGGTACTCTGTGTCTCCATCGATTTTCAATGGGGTCGTGCAGATGGACTTAAGCAATATTGATCTAGAAATGTTTTGTTACAGTATGTAGATTATATATTGGTCTGTAGCACCACAGAGGAAAAGTGCAGATGCGATTCTGTTCAGCTAACAATTATTTCTGCTGAAAAAGGATATAAAGTGGACAGAGAGAAGTTACAGTACTGTCAAGAAGAAGTGTACATTGGCCAGTTAATCTCACATGAAGGAAAGAAGGTAAGAAGGTAACTCCTAAAAGAGCTGAGGCCATTTTTAAAACAGTAAAGCCACAGACGATAAAGCACATGCAAAGATTTTTGGGGCTATGAAACTATGTGAGAGCATGGGTCTTTGAATACAGTTCATACAAAAGGCCCTTATTGCAAGCTCTGAAGAAAGCAAGGTCAACTCAGGAAACCATTGTTTAGACTGAGGAGATGGAAGACAGGTTTGATGAACTGAAAAAAGCAATTAGTACTGCTCCAGTTCAAGGGATTCCTAATTATGCTGAGAAATTTGTTTTGTTTTCATACAAGTATGGTGCTGTTATGACAGCAGTCCTTACGCAGAGAACCAAGTTGGGGTACAAGCCCCTTGCATATTACAGTGGGATTCTGGACCCAGTAATAAAGGGTCATTTTCCTTGTGAAAAATCTTTGGCAGCTACTGCATTCACCATTGAGAAGGCTGCTATTATAGTAATGGGAAGAGAGTATGTTGACTTCTCAAAGGGCTTCATCTTATGAAGTAGTCAGATTGAATCCAGGAATTAAAATAGTTTGGTGGAGAATAGTGAATCCTGCCATGTTTGTAGCTGAACAACTGGCAGAAGATGTGCATGCACATGATTGTTTGACCTATGAAGAGTTCTATGATGAGATGCTGAGGGTAATGAGAATGCATTGGCAGCTGGGGAGATTGTTTTTATTGATGGTTTTTCAAAAATCCATAAAAATGTTGTACAAAGATATACAGGTGCCGCTATGGTAAAGCACACAGCCAATGGGGAGTTTCAGGTATTGATAAGTGCAAGACTACCGTCTCATTTTTCAGCACAGGCTGCAGAGTTAGTGGTGCTGATTGTCGCGCTCAAGATTCAAGCAGACAGGAAGTAACAGTGTACAGTGACTTTGCCTATGTGATGTCAACAGTGCATGCAGGTCTAGCGTGCTGGAAAAGGAGAGGCTAGCTCCGAGCAGACAGCACTCCAGTGCAACATGCAGCCCTATTACACAGGCTTATTAAAGCACTACAACTCCCAGCAGCCATTGCAGTCATCAAGTGCGCAGCACACACTAAAAGAGCAGTTTTTATTTCACAAGGAAATGAAAAAGCAGACAAGGAAGCTAAACGAGTTGCATGTTCAGATGACATTGTGTCATATGACACACCGAATGTGAATGAAAGCATGGTGATGATGTGTGTGTCTGAGTGTTATAACAATCTGTCTAGAACTCAATTGATAGAGATCCAGGGGGAAGCACCCCAAGACGAGAAGAACTTATGGATGCATAGAGAGTGTTCATTAAACCCCTCTGAAGCGTTGTGGTGACAAGACAGTACTGGTAAACCAGTGATGCCTATAGCCTTATTAAGGGTGGCATTGGACCAGCTGCACTACCCTGTGCACACAACTAGAGAGAACCTCGCTGCAACTATTGCAGAGGATTAGTTCATTGCAAATTTGGAAGGACACGTTGCCTTCCATGTAGTGTTGATATGTTTATTTCTATCCCACTCATGCACATTAGTGAATTACATCATTTGTCAAAGGTTTACTGCTGGACATACATTGCTCATGATCAGTGGAGTTATTCCTAGACATAGTGACCCCTTTCAGCATGTGCATATCGACTATGTCGACATGCTGCAAGTATGTAATGGATATATATATATATGATTGTAGTGGTATGTCCTTTTTTGAGGTGGATTGAGGCTGGACCGTGTACTCACCCAGACTTCACCTGTGCAGCTACATTTTTAGTACGAGAAGTGTTTCCCAGATGGGGAATATGTGAAACATTAAGACCAGATAATGGCCCCCATTTTGTTAACACAGTCGTTGAGCAAACAAGCTTGTTGCTTGGCATAAAGCACAACTTTTCATCGGCTTATCACCCACAAGCGGACAGTGTCTGTGAGAGCTCAACAGCTGGTTCAAAGAAGAATAGCCAAATTGAAGCTTATATTGAAGAAAGGATGGTTGAATTGCCTACTAGTGACATTGTATGTGTTGAGAAATCAACCTGGTCAGACCACCATCTTACCCCACACAAAATAGTGACAGGGCGGCAAATGAGGACACCTCTCACACCTCTGGCTAGGGTAAGAAGTGATGTCCAGTCAACTGCAGAACTGTTAGGAAAGGTGTTACATGATTATCTTATTTGTATGATTTCAAGTATCTCTGTCATTTCAGACCAGCTCAAGCAAAAACGGGCGTGGGGCAGCGCAGAACAAAGAAGGAGATGCTTCAACAAGTAGAATTAAAGATCTTTGTCTTACCAAACCTTTCCCTGGAGATGCAGTCCTTATCTGCAAACACACTCGGAAGTGGTACAAACCTAGCTTCAACGGCCCTTTCATTGTAGAGTACATCACGCCGTCTGCAGTCAAGGTGCAAGGCAGGCATGCTTGGACTTTTCTAGGTGAGATAAGGATGTATGCTGGAGAACCCTCTACACACCCACACCCATCCGAAGCAAGCATCGGGGAAGAACCACAGCACATGCAGACTAGTTCTATGGTGAGGAAGAAGGACGCGGAAGCTGCTGAATAAAGATAAAAAGTTCATTGTGCTGTGGCTTTCTTCAGAACACTATTTTCAGTCATTAAAAAAGGAGTTAAGGAAAGTTATTATGCTCTTAAGCCACAGGAGTTTGGTGACGTAGGACTGAGGCATGATTAAGCCTTGATTGAAAAGAAAAGAAAATGGCAGATATGGAGTTTATTTTCAACAATTGGAAAAGAGAGCAATATCCAGATTAATTTCTTACTGAGTTCCTGTTTAGAGGCATTTATGGTGGTGCCCAATGACCACGTTTCAAGAATCATTCTTGCAGTTTTTGTGTTCATACTGCGTGCATTCCCTGCACTTGTGGAGTGAGCTACCAGCGTTCATGTTTTCTTGCAAGATCCTAAAAATGGTCCGATCGTAAGGGGATTGCTCATAGCCATTGTTGAGAAGATTCTCCAGCTTCCTGAGTTCAGTGGGGAAAATACAAATGCCCCCATCATCGGATAATGCACACAGACAGGTCAGTTTAGTCTTCTATTACTTGATTAAAGAGTGCCCACATCTTGTTGGGAGACAGGCCGATGTCAGAACGTTTCTAAGAGACCCAAGGAACAAAGCAGCACTTAATGAAATACTGAGAGGCATATACCAAGTGAATGGGTACTCTGAAAGAACATTAAGAATTGAATAAGACTTTCGTTCGAGGGACAGATCTGAGATCCATTGGGAAGAGGAACTCTTGTTTCATGCTGAAAGAAAATCATCATGTCGTCTGGTGAGAGGCACTCATTGGGAATTTGTGTTCATCATCCAGTAAGTAGCCTGCTGATCGAGGAGACTTACAGACCCGATTCAATAGGTTCCAGATGTGCATATTGTTGCCCCATTAAAAAGTATTTTCCTTCCTTAAAAAGAAAAATGGGCTGCATTAGTAGCAATATCGTCATGCCAGATCCCGGGAGACGTCCACGATGTATTAAGATCCGTTCCTGCAAAATGACGTATCTCTGTGTGATTTTTGCTTGCATTTTATTTATACTTGTATTCCTTTCACTCAATGTGCAAACATCTTATTATATAGACTTAAATGGAGCGAGAACTCCTGTGAATCTTCCTGAACAGAAGGAAGGTACATACGTGGCAACTACAAGGCAGTCGAGACCTTATGTGATTCTTCCTACCTTAGAAATACACACAAGAGCACCTGTTCCTGTGATGAATAAGCCTTGGTTACCTTTTAGAAAGAGATTACGTATAGAGATTATGTGAGACATTTTGATGCTTAAAATATATGTTGACAGTATGAAGCTTATGGAACTATCTCCTACACAGGTAGTACAATTAAAAACACCAGGTCCACTGACAAATGTTTCTGTAGTTGGTCCAGTAAGAATAAATTCTGCTGACACACTTCTTGAAATGATAACATAAACTCATAAGAAAAGAAAGGGACCTAGGAGAAGTGCTAGGGAGGCTGATCGTGAGTTAAATGATTACCTGGATAGTGCAGAATATTTGGAAAACAACATGCGGTATCAGTGTATGAATGAAGTGGAAGGAGGACCTCGGAGGAGGAATGCTTTGTATGTGCACTCCAGCCTTATAGCATGGGAAAGTCTAAGATCTTCAGAGCTATTGAAATAGATGTCCAGCCAGCACATTGTCTATCTCACATAGCACTTTGCTGCACAAGAGGCTGTGATGCCGATGTGAAATGGTCAACTGAATGGACAGATCTAGATGAATATGACTATGTACAAGACACAAAGATAAGAAACAGAGCTCAAACCAAGAATCAAGTGATCAGGTATGAAAAACCTAGAGTGAAAGAGAGCTGGAATCAGATGTGAAGTAAACAAAAGACTGGAGAGTCCATGAAAATCTGCAGAAGACATTCATAGATGGAAAAACAGAGGCCAGGTGCAGATTTGGGGATCAGGGTTATCACCAGATGGCTGGTAAGAAGGAGTGGTTATCTGCAGAGCCTGGATGGTCATTGGTTGTTATCAACCAACCATTGACATAGTGCAGAATGGATGCAAATCACTGTGGCTGAGACTTTCTAAGCTACTGACCTGGGTTGAAGACAGAGGAGGACCCTTGCAGATAGTGCCTTTGGAAAATGCAAACTTGTGCTTTAGAAATAATGGCACAAGAAAAGTTGGAGAGACCCAGAACTGTGGGCAAATCTTTGATCTACCAGGAATGAAACCAGAAAAAGAAGTGATTATGGATCACTATTGGGCTTGTGGATCAAGAGCATATATGAAGCTACCCACAGATTGGGGAGGACGATGTTCACTGGTGAATGTTCATGTTCCAGCGTTGGGGATTCCAAAAAGTGACCTGAATATTGGTGAATTTCTGAAAGCAGATGCACATTTAAGAAAGAAGAGATCTGCTGAACTTCTGAATCAAGTATCGAGAGAGAACAATTTTTCAGAAAAATCAAAAGAAGATTTGATGCTATTCCCTATGAGCATAGACTGTTTAGTCAGACAGCTTCAGTCTTCACATTGATCTTTATACCGAGTACCCAGGTTGGAACAAATACCAAATGGCTGCAGATTACCAGATGGGAATTGCTGCAAACAATCAATACAACCATAACATGCTTCAATGCTATCACAGTGGAGCTGAGAGCCATACGACTGTTGACTCTACAGAACAGTTATGTCCTAGACATGATCACAGCTATGAATGGAGGTGTTTGTGCAAAAATTGGAGAATCATGTTGCACATTCATACCTTCTCATGATGACGAGAATCTATCCTTGTCGAAGGCCATAGGGATGCTAACACAGCTACATGTCCAGATGATAGACAAAGTAGAGGACATTGATGATGGCAGTTGGTTTGGGTTACTCTTTTCTTGGGTTCCACAATGGGTGGCAGACATGTTCAAGTTTCTTGGAGCCCTAATTGTGTTGGTGCTGCTCAGATTATGTGTAATCAAGATAATAATTACACAATGTAAGAAGACAGCAAAGAAAGCCACTGGAATGAACATCAAGATTGATGTTGAATCAGGATGGAAGGCCAAAGTCTTGTCAGATGACAGATGAGGATATCAGAGACTTTGTGAAAGCCAGTATCCATGCACCTGAGGGTTCTTGTATCCTAAGAACCATACGAAGTATGTGGAAAGATGGATCTACTGCAGTCCAAGTGGACAGTACATGCTCATGACTTGGAACAAAGATGAGCATGTGAAATCAGCTGGATGCCCGAAAGAAGTCATAAAAATATAGGTCCCAAAGAAGCATTTCTTCAGACAAGTATGTCTAGATGTGAAGGATGATGGGAGATTCGTCAATGAATCACCCACAGGGGGGGAGTGTAGAGGAGCAGCTAAGTACCCCCACCTCAACCACTCACCCATATTTCCTATATGTTGGGAGCCAGAGTGTGAGACACGTGTAGTACCAGTAAGAACACCAATTTCAAAGAGAATCCTGGAAGCAAGGTTCCCATTGAAAAGAACCATACCTGCATACAAGACGATATGATGGCCATTTGAATGAAATCCCAGAAGAAGCAGAGCAAATGAATGGCCTAGATTAATAGTGACATCATACTGAATCAAGCTGACGTGCATAGAAGAGATGCAGAGACGAGAGAATGAAGATATTCTAACAAGGCATCACGAAAGAATCAAGGATACTTGGCATCTTGGGATCAAGGTGAAGAAGCTTATGCCACAAAAATTATGAAGATATCAAGTTGTTTACACGTGTACAGATGCAGAGAAACGCAAGTAGACAAAGTATTCTTAAGACTAGCTATGTAGTGAATAAATTGCGGCATGTGCCAACATATACATACATGCATAAAGAATAAAGAATACAGGATGGATATTTCTACTATGTGTTATAGCAGAATTGGACTGAAAAAAGGAAGGCCTAATTTTCGGTGTGTCGCAGTAAGCAAATAAATGAATTAAAAGTGAATCTCAGAAAGGCGAGATTGCATGATCCATGAAGCTAAGCCAAGAAAGTCAAGTGCTTATCAGGCTGGAATGAGCATGATACAAAATCGTGTGAAAGAACAAGCTCCTGTTCTAAAAGCAAGAACAAAACAAGGGAGATGTCAGAGATCTATTAGAAAATAGTATTTTAATACACAAGAAGCTGAAAATCATGGTCTACAGTCATGTGGACAGATGAAGTTGGATGGACGAGATGGTCACACCTACGCATGAGGGCATAGTGTGCCTTCACTCCCCTGAATTCTCCATAGCTAAGAACACTCAAGGACAAGTCCAGTCTTAATTGTCAGCAGACCACTGTGGTGATAGATGAATATGCTAATTGGTGGGAAGCTCTGTTTTAGACAAGCTCACCAGCACCTGGAAGTCCAATCTGAGTGCTGCAAGATGTAGGTGGAAAAGTACTAGCGAAGGTTAGAGTGCCAGCCAATTGCAGCGGGCCACATAGTTAGGGCTCCAATAGTTGTGTAGCCAATGGGACGTTGTGTATTTTGTAATGTTCATAGTGGTCATTTGGAAGGAAGGGATTAGTTGCCCCACCTGATGTTAAAAAAGCTATCACTTTCACGCATTGACCCATACTAATATAGAGTCTATTTATAGATAGTTCCTTAGACCCAATCACTTTTCTCTATAGATTTTTGTAGTTTGCCACGTAGGATGAATTTAGTAGTACGTTGGTCAACAGTCACCTATGACGATTTTTTGCTATATAAAATTACTTTTTTTAAAAATGCATTGAGAGAGATTGCTTTGAGATGTCGGATGATGTCCATTGTATTCCCGCTTTTAGATAATTGATATTAAAACAGTTATCCTTTTGCAAACTACCTGAGTCGTTTTGATTATTGATGAATGAATAAACTCTGCTCTCTCATCCATCTCAAGGGTATTGCTACTCATTTTAAAGGGCTGGAGATCACCCAGTTCACTGGAGTGGTGCCAGGCCTCAGTTAAGTGCACTGTACTTATTTTTCAGCTATTGTTCCGGGAGAGTGTGAGCGGCACATGTTAATAAAGTAATGCTAGCAGAGAACGCTTATTGGGAACACATCTATGTGATACGCTTGCGCGTGTTTGTCTCAGTTTGTCCGCTGAACTTATTTGCTGTACAATTTGCATTCCGGAGCCTTTTGAGAGGAGTGCACATACCTTGGATTACTTCACAGGCAGACACGTTCAGGAGTTCCTTCATCATCCCAAGCTTCATGTAATTGCTTCATGTACTAATGTTACAACACTGAGTTTCATATCACTGTTTTGGGCTAATTGATGACACGCTGAGTTCTTGTGACTACTTATGTATTTCCATGTTTGTTGCTTGCAATATGAATGTCACGGTAAGATAGGAGTTTAGGATGGGCATATTCTGAATTCAAGACGGAGTGTGTTCAGCTGTGTTAGGAGGAGAATTACAGGTGTAAGGAGGCCCTAATTAAGATGGGCATAGCTAAGGAGAGGACTAAGAGACATACTGGCTTGGCCTCTCAAGGTGTTTGTTGTGTTTGTCTCTTTCCTAAAAACCCCAATACCCATCCATCACAAGTACCCTAACCCTCTACCTGGCTTTCCTTACTACCCCTTCCCTATCCACAACTTCTCCCTAACCCTCTTCCCCCCGATTGGCTGCCTCAAGGTTATTCTGTTATTGAGAATTGGGAGCCTATGCAAACGAAGTTGGGAGGGGTCACCTACCATTTGGCTTCCCTGGTCAGGAAGGAGTTGTGAGATACTCCAAGGGCGTGACAGCAGTTACTGTGTATGTTAACAGAGGTAATTATGTGAAGGTCAGCACAAAACAGGGTGTATGGTTTAGTTAACAGATCAGATTTCATGGTCTACCATCTTTTTTTATTTATAACCAAGATGCTAAATAAATGCTAAATAAATAAATAGATAAGCCTATATATTGAAACAGTACTGGTTGGTAACATTTGTGAGTGCGAATCTCTGTAGTGTATACCTAAAGGAATCACTTCATGAGTTTACCAATTTTATCAGACAAGGAAACAAAACAGCATTGGCATCTCCGGTAATTTGGCTAGGATAACATATTTTGGGCAGGTGCAGGAACTGACATTTTAGGCAGGCTTTCTTGTTTTTCCAGTTTGATATTCAAGTAGCAGAGGATAGTGTTGAGGACGGTATGGTGGTTCAGCAAACACACCTACATCCAACAACTGAGTAAACATTGAAGGGTTTTCACAGCCAACACAAGCGCCCTCAAAGTACACCCACGCTCACCAGAGTTAGGGCCTGCAGCATCATCATGAACCCGATTAGCAGGGATTACACCTTTAAAAGTACCCTGATGACCCACTGGTGTGTGCATAAGACTGTCTTGCATAAATTGGCATTCCCGACCCCTATCAGAATCTTCTAAATTAATCTAGCCTGTAGTGCCATGAAAATTCAAATGGTTTATTATTCTTATTCACATAAGGATTAAGAGAGCCAGGGGACTGTAAGGATAGTAAACCTGCCAATTGTATAACTTGCAACGTGTATGAGTGTGTTTGGCCCTATGTTGGTCGGTGCACCACGCTAGATAAATGCTTTAAATGGACCTGTCCAAATGGCAATGATAAACAGTATTGCATTGATCGACTATCTGTTTGGCATGGGCGTGGGGGTTTGGGTGGAGATTACTGGATACATGTATTACTGTGTTTGGCAACTAGTGAAAAAATATATGTTTTCGACAATTTCCAACATAACTCAACATTCACTATGCTTGACAGGGCTGATGAGAGCTGTAATATTAAACTTCTGGAGTGTAAAGGTTGCAGACCCACATTACATATTAAACCACTAGGTGGAAAGTAGAGCTTTCATTAAATACATTTTAATTTGATGAGGGTCTTTGAATGCTATTATCCACATTTTCTATGGAAAAATACAATGCTATTATGGCTATTCAAAACTGGTCAAGAAACAGAAAATGGGGAGACTGAACTAAAATGCTGCGAGATCAAACATGCATAGCTGGCATGACCTGGGACCTTCTACCGTGTCTGCTCTATTCAACAGATTATGCCCTACCTTTCCTTGGTACACACAGCGCTGGCAGTCATCTTCCTTATTCTCACATGAATTGACTATGCAACCAGCATTTCCTTAAGTCTGCCGAACTACAATGCAAACACTGTCAACAAATCAATACACTACTGCTAGACTACTAAGCTACACTCACTCAATAAAACAGGATCTCAGAGCACTCCCCTGGCTGCCAATCCAAAAAAGAATGCATTTCAATGCCCTCTCCATCATTCACAGAGCACTTGAAGGACAAGGAGTAGAATTCCTCCAATAGAAAATCTAATTTTATCAAAGAACAAGAGACACACAAGCAGGAAATGATAGACTATGAGGAACCAGAAGATTATGCAAAGAAACACAATTAGAGCTCTGCCTTTTCCGCTATGGGGGCCAAACATAGGAATGTGCAACCAAGGGAAATCCACACCCTACACGACCACCTACAATTCAGGGAAAATCTGAAATCCTGACTCTTCAATGCTAGTCAAAGGTTAGCCTACCACTATCAAGTACTTCGATATTGACATGCAGACACAACCTGACATGCTGGCTCCCGACCGTCCACCCAGAACACATTGCATGACACTCACCAACCTATAGCGACAAGAAGACATCACATCAAACCATTGCCAAAACCATAAGCAAACACCCCGCTTGTCTCCCAGAATATCTAAACCTCAACACAGGACATATTTACGCATCAACCACTAAAGCCAAACACCTCTCACCGTAACACACCCATCATTAAGACACATTATTTGAAAGCACTGCAGAATCTGCAAGAACACTCCCCAGATTCTGAATAACCCTATTCCTTTCTTCTCTATTACGAAAGCAAACCAGTCATTAGCACATGGCTTTAATAAAAGTATTTTTCCCCAATCTTTGAACATAACAAACTGAAACCTCTACCTACAACCGGCATACTAGTTCCCTGGCCAACAAGCTCAGCTGCCCTTCTGGACAAACTTCCTTCTATGCCGTCTACACTTCTCACCTAAACAGCGTACAAGCACAGGGCTTGAAGATTGGATAAGCAGGATCTAAAAGCAGCTCCTTGGTATCCAGCATTAACCAGCATTAACCAGCATTAACCAGGGACCAGGAGCTACCAGTGGGGAATGAGGCGCTAGGAAACAGTGTTCCAAAAATCTAACTTCCACATGAGATAGAAACATATCATTTGGTGCATTATTTATCACCCCTTATGCTTTCAATGTTGTGCAGATGTGTCCTAAAGTTTATTTATAGATTCTCCCAGTCAAATCACATAGGTGTGATTGTTTGGCATCAGTTGGTCTGGGAAGCCAAATGTAGCTCCTGTTAGTGGTTGGTGTCAAGCTAACTAGGCTCTTCTAGGGTACATTTGGGAGCTAAATAGCTCACAGCTCCTCTCAACATCAAACCCTGCAAGCATACAGAGCTCAGGGTACTTCCGATCTGCAACCTCAACATAAAGCATTGCAATCTTGCCTTCCCCTATCCTCCCAACTACTCAAACCAACCCACTCTCTTACCGATATGCCAGAGCACCTGGAGTCTGTCCATATTGCAGGAGTGTGTAATACAAATCCTAATAACATAACAACCTGTATAACACACCCCGTGGCTTCATTATAAAATCACTGTATGCCGAAGGATGTGGTGTACTATAGATTAGGAATCCAACAGTCAATAACGTCAACCAAAATAAGTGGAATGCTTGATTAAATATTATGCTTAGCCTACGCTAAATCCAGAAACTATGCACCATGGTTTGATGTTGAAATAAATAGTGCTACTTCTTCTGTTATATTTCACTGGGGAATCGTTTTTCACTGTGAAGAAGCATGCATAACGACAATCAGCACTGTCAAACTCCAGTCTCTTAAACAATAAAGGAAAGCCTAATCTTCATCTGATTTTCCCATCATTCCTGTTGTGGAGCAAAGCGTCTGGCATGAGTTGATCTGTGGCAATGCTTTTCAATGTACCTATATTTGGCTGATGTCATTCAGAAGTGACTTCAGATTATTAGAGGCAGGGAGGATACAATATCTAGACTGTGTCGCACTGCCTGTTCTGAAATTCAGGAGTGGACATCTAACAGCAGCTGACAAACTAAACCATTTAAATCACAGGTCCCGATTGTGGCTCCTTCATTTGGCATTTTAAAGCGTTTGTTCTATCCAGAATCTCTCAGGACCCACCCCACTTTCCATCACAGATAATACAACCAGCTATTAATATCGACTTGGTCTTCAAAATGTTAAGGCTGTTACAAAATCATGCACCTTCCAATTGTACATCCTGTGGCATATTTTTATATTCTTGCTTTCTTCCCTGAGCACTTTGGCTAAGAATGCCTCTACATCTTCATTCCTAGATTATGCAGACATCACCTGGTCCAAAATGAAACAGCTCAGTCTAGGGCAGAATGAAAGCAATCTAAATATATGGGACCAACATTGATTTCCTCACTGGCCTTGCATCAAAGCTTCAGAGAAGTAGTTAAATGGCTCTGCAGGAAATCCCGCCCCCCTACCTCCTATATGTTGGAAGCCTGAGATTGTACCATGTTCGACACCAGCAGTTGTGCCAGTACCACAGTGGATATTCGGAAGAAGGTATTCACTGAGAAAACCCTATCAAATGTATTCCCAAAAAGATGATAATCTGACGGAGGAACTCCCAGAAGGAATATGAAAAGGAGGGAAGAGAGAAGCTAGTGGCGTCACAAGAAACATACGTGATGCCCCAGAATACTGGCTGGAGAGAATGCATGGATCTTACAGAAACTGATGATGAAGTTAAGAATCAAGAAAACTTTCATATGCAAATTGAAGATTGCATGTGTACGAAGTGCTGCAGAAAATAAACTGTTCAATAATTGTACAGATGCTGAAATGCAAGTAGATTAAGTCATCATAGAAGCTAACTATATGTAATGAATAGACTGCAGAAAAAGCCACCACTGTATAGGAGATGGACATCGGCATCATGAATTTAGTAAGGCAGGACCTATGGAGAGAAAAGGCGAGAATTGTGTCACATCAAGAATAAGATGAGATCGTGGAAGCGCATGGCAAGGCTTTCTGGCCTAGTATAACAAGGGAAGCAGCCAAGGTTGGCTATCTATTCTTGAAAGCAGTGAATGTGTGAAGGATGAATCATCCCTTGTTAAGGTGCAAAGAAAGAACACAAAGAGTGTCATGTTTTATTCATTTAAGACATTTAAATGCTGCAAAATGGACCAAATCATGGTCTCCTGTCACTTGAGCCAAGGACTGAAATAAAGTTGAGCTAGGGGTCCTAGAACAATGATAGTGAGAGCCTGCACTCCCATGTTTTCCCACAGACAATGATACTTTACAAGGCCAAGTTCAAAGACAATCTTCATGGCAGAAGGAATGGGTGATGTGAGATGTTGGGCTAATTGGGTGGGAAGGTAAAGTCAAGTCCACCTCCTGGCACCTAGGTTTGAGCTTACGTGCTGCTGAGTGAACCAGATAGTCCAGACATGGCACAAGCATGCCAACCAATTGTAGAGGGTCATATAATGAAGGGCCCTATAGTGTGAAGACCAATGATAAACTGTGTACTTAATAGTGTTAACAATGACATGTTTTAGAGGTAGGCATAAGTTGTCCACCAGACAATTGGTAGCCAATAACAATCCTAGTCCCTATAGAAAGTTTATTTAGATGATTCCCTTAGCCAATCCTAACCTTGATAAGTTTTCTATTATTTGCATATTAGGATGTTTTTATGAGAAATCGTGAAGAGCCTGAGCGAACGTCCATTGATGTCGGTTGTAACCTCCCTGTTTTAGATAATTGTAAATAAAACAGTATCTTTGCCATCTTCCTGATTTGGTTTGATTATTTGGACTCAAAATTACTCTGTGATCCCATCCATTACATGCATGTTACTAAAGGGCCATAAGGTGAAAGCCACAGTCAAATACAATGTTTGATAACATTGTGCCTAGCCTTTCACTGAATGAACCCAGTTGTTCTAAACGGCACAGTCATTCAATATTGCTCATCCCTAAACTGCATTTTGCTTCATCTCTTACTAAGATTATTCCTAAATGCTAATATATCCATCTGGACAGGATTTTTTCCTTCTTCTTTTTAACATAGACAGCCATTGTGCTAAAACCACCCCAATGAAATAATGTCCTGAAACCAATATTTTAACATGTAAAAGATCTCCAAAGCCCACTTGTTTAGACATTGAATCTGTCTTCTTCCTCTGGATATGTGCAGGTGATGTTCTCTTGACATATTTAGAGCTAAGATGTTGTCTACTGTAAACATTAAATTCATCAATACCCTGAACATTGCATCGAATCACAAATTTAGGAAGGTGGGGTGAATATGGAGCTGTGTATTAAATACAGGTACCTTTAATTGTATCTTCATACATTTGAAATATTTGAATATGTATTAAGGTGCCACTTGTGAATCCCACCTTAGAAAAAGAATAGTCTTCCAGGCCATAATTCCTCAAATTTACAATTGCTTAACCACAGCCTCCTGCCTGCATTATGTGTCCTACAGTGGGACACTTTTATATTTATTGTACCTGGTGCTGAACGACGGAATTTTCAGGGTATTTAAACACAAATAATAATGGTAAAGGTGCAGGAGGTATTAGTGCATGCAGCAAAAACACCACTCACCAATTAAGTCATTTGTGACTTCATAATGAGCAGTAAATAAAAGCCATAGGGCATCATTATGAGTTTGGAGGTAACCATGGCGCTATTAGAGCAATGGCTGCCTCCAAATCCTTACCGTCTCAGCCCTGGTGAATGGAGCTATTACCGCCCCATTCCAAGGTTGGCAGGGACGGTAATTCCCCATTCACCAGGGACCTTCCCCATTCCCATTTGAGCCCCCATAGGGATCAATGGGAATGGGGAAGGCGCTAATAATGGTACCGCAAATTGCGGTACCGTTATTAGCTCCAAAGTCCCTTCGCGGGTCCCGTCCTTAACGCCTGGGAAAACCAGGCATTAAGGGAGGACCTGCAAAGGGAACTCGTAGTAGGGCGGTAAGGGATTACCGGCACCGGTGCCCTTAACGGTGCCGGTAATCCCTTACCGCCCAACTCGTAATGAGGCCCATAGTCAGTGAATTAACATTGCTATGGGTGCTTATAGTAGGACACCTTGGATGTTTTAGTACTGTTATACCGCTAAACTTGTAATCAGGTTCTGATAAAATGAAAGCTGCTCTGAAGGAGAACAGGAATGAGTAGTGGTTTCTAAACTCCTTTTCAGCCCCACACTACCACTAAACCAGCAGTGAACTCAATTAGAAAGGTGACACTGGCACAACATGAATGATACACCTCCTTTCTCTCTTTAAGGTCACAGGGGTTCAATGGAAATGTCTCCACTCTTCAGGAGGAGGTGTGAGCCAGCCAGGAAGCATCCAAACAAAAATAGTACTGTGATATCAAAATGCTATACATGTCCCATCAAGGATCTATGAAAGATACAATACTTTATTTCAACTCAAATGACACACAAGCTAATAAATACACGTTAAATCAAACTGTGTAATGAAATATGCAGCATATGCAGACATGTGGTTGAAAGGGGCTCTCCAGGGTAAAAAGGCCCCCCTAAAAATAGCTGCAAAGGCAATTGTGTGCACACCCCTGTGTGCATGCAATTGCCTTTGCAGATATTTTTAGGTTTTAACAATATGTCTGTCAAAGGTAAAGATTGGGGTCTTTAATATCATTCAGCCCCTTAAAAACAGGCCAGGGAAACAGAACCAATGCAGATCCCTTAACTCTTCCTTTTTTCCGGGTTAGATGGCATACATCCGGGAGTGTGGGCGCTTTCTGAGGCATTGGGTATGAGTTGAGTCAGTGAGTTGGACTACAGGGTCTAACAGACATTGTGGATCAGCAGTGGCAACAGCTTGAGGAAGCTGGAAATGTCAGGTGATGACGAGATAGCAGCGCTCAAAGGTCAACAGGACTCAGATGCAGTGAGTCCATTACGGCCTCAAGAAGCCTCAGTACCCTGTTCTCAGCCCCAGAGAATAATACACAAACGCCCTTGCACCTGGAGGAGTAACATGGAACTAGTTGATAATCAAATAACATCAACAATTTTGTCAATTTAGAATCGTATTTCTTCATAAGGCAATATATCAAATAAGCTTATAATTACATTTAATAATTCTTACCAGGACTTGGTGACATGCAGTTGCACTTGAAGCCTATTTGTATACATTCAAAGCATTACTGTATATATATATATTTTTTTAAAAGGATAATGCGAAATTTAGTACAACTTTGGTTCTAAACATTCCAGTAAGAAATCCTTTGGCAGCCACTTTCCCGATTTGGTCAGCAATGTCCAATTGTAGACGTTGTGTAGAAGATTTGGCAACCAGAAATGTGTTTAGACTCTGTAAGTGATCAAATCAGATGGGGCACTTTTGAGAGTGCTGCTAAAGATGAAATTAACGTTGGCACAATGTGTGTAAGAACATGTCATTCAATCCCTCAATGTACAGGGACTTATAAGGTGAGATGTGTCAAAATACATCTGTATAATGTGAAAGGGTTCCCTTGCAGCTATTTACACTTTTAATAGGAAACCTACAGGCCTGCATGTGCACGTTTGGTGCTGCACATACTTTTATGTTAGGTACCTTGTGTCCTAACATTTGCTGGCATGCCGATTACTGATGCTCATCAGAAAGTATACATGGGCTTTCTTATATCAGGATGTTGATAAGTTCAATTATACACTCAGTGGCCGGCAGGGACATCTAGGTACAAACCCACCAACACTAAAAGACAGAGCATGTCTGAAAGCGAAACTGCTTAGCTGAGTTGACTTTTTTATGGAAGAATTCATTTAAGAGAGCTCCAAAAAAAACTATCTTTGAGATTCCACCAAGCAGATGGAAATCCATCACTGAAGTCATTTTAATTTTCTTCATTCCTGGAAAAAGTAAAGTTCTACAAACAAGGAAGAACACAATATTCTGTTTCATAAGCAGAATTGGTTCCACTCTATGACCACATGTCCTGCCATTTTTGATGTTTTAACCTCCTTTTCTCTTAAGGTAAAAAATATGGCAGGCATCTTTGAGTTGTAATGCTGATGTCTCGGATGTGATCAGATCTGTGTGGGATCAATTTAGGTTATTAAAACCTGTCCTGTTGTTTATTGCCAAATGTGATCATCCAATAGTTGTGGGTACAATGGTCATTTTTCCACTTGATTACTGCAGCACTCTTCTTTTAGGGATCCAATGAGTCAGTTACATTGACTCGAATTTGCACAGAATGTGGCAGTTAGACTTATACATAGTCTTCCTAGAACTGTCCCTGTATCGATACATCGCAGGAAGTTACATTGGTTGCTGGCCAACCAACAAATTGAGTTTAGGACTCTTCGACTAATATTCAAATGCATTCATGGCATGGCACCTAGTTACCTGGTTTCCAAAATCAGTTTATATCATCCTTCACGCTCTCTTCAATCAACTGGGCAAAGTGGGTTGATTGTTCTGCCCTCCCTTTTTGTGTTTGGGGTGACTGATGTTTTTCAGTGAGAGGTCCTCGTCTTTGGAATACACTGCCTACAGGAATTCGAAAGATATCTTCCTTGATTCTTTTTCGCAACATGTTAAAACCTCACCTGTTTTAATAGGCTCTGTTTTCTCATAGCTGTACCTTGTTGCTCTGCGAAATGAACATCTGTGCCTAGATGCAGGTCTCTGCTTGGTTCTATATAGATTTGTGTGATATAAATTCAAAATCAAATCCAACCTAATCAAATCAATTCAAAATACTCTCAGTAACTTCCACTTACAATCTCTGTGGCTTCATTTTCTAAGGTGCAGGAGACCTTCCTGAAAACAAATAGCAGATCCTGCCCACGTGATGATGCCCCAGTTGCTCACTTGTTTGATAAGGCCACTCCAGTAGATGATTCAAGCTTCACTCAAAGTTCCCTGGACTCCGTTTCACACTTTTAGAGATGCTGCTTAATCAAAAATTAAATGACCCAACCTCAGAAAGAGCGTGCCAAAGCATAACTAGGGCATGCTAATCCTTTGGAGCCCTGGGGTGGGTACATGCAGGCTTCACAAGATAGGTCTTTTATTTTTTTTTACTATTTAATTCAAATTATCCAATCAAACAATTACATTAAATACAATTACTTAATCATAAATAGCTCAGCCAACCTAAATGCAATAACAACTCTACCAAGTCCCTCCCTCCAGCATCCAAACATCTAAAAGAAATCCAAACTTGAGATCGCGAAGGAAAGGAAAAAAATACAAATAAAAAAATCAAAACCAACAATCTATATAATTATCTCATTAAGCTCAATAAACCTCTATAATCAATAATCAACAGCTAAAATCATACCTCCATACATATATTTCTTTATATATATACATACAAATTCAAAAGTACTTATCTTCTGTTCTCTTCTTGAAACATGCTCAATTCATTTTCAGATTTAGTAAACCTCCCCTAAATTTTCTGAAAAGAGTTTCTTTTTTCTGCATCAATAGTACCACCTTTTCAATGTTACACACACAGAATACAAGATGGGTCTTGCGAGAGCATGCAAACAAACCTCAAAAGACTAGCTGTCCATACTGGCCAGTTTATAGCTGTGCATAGAGATCAGACGATTCTACGTTCAACTATCGCAGGAAAGTTACCCAAGACTTAAAAACAAAGTGATGACATTGAACCGGTAAAAAAAAAAAATGTTCCATTATGGGCTTTGCAGGGAGGTAGTCCTAGTCATACTGAAGAAACACACAGACTCCCTTTTTTGGAAGTATTAGGCCATGTTTAATCCTTTTAACATTACTAAGCATAATCAACATATTTACATTTTAAACGCGACCCTAAAGATCTATATATTGTATAATCATAAACAGAACATTTTTCCATAAAAAAAAAATCCACACTATTTACAGTAGTTCCTCCTTGTGACAGGCAGTCCAGGTGTAACTGGCCATTCTGTGCCCTTCAGCAGACTTCTCTGTTGCACTCTCTGTTGGGGGTGACCCCAGGGAGCACCCTTCCCTTGTCTGGTACTTTCTGTCTCCTGGTCCCACCCCCCTTTCTCTGTCCACCATCCCATCGGACCTTGCTGCAGGGCTGAAGCCATCCCAGTGAGTGGCAAACTGTGCCCTCATCACTGCACCTAACTGGCCTCAAGGTCCCCCCGGGAGGGGTAAATCACTGACCACCTGGTCTACCCTCGCCTGCCCTGCCCACCTGCGGCTCCACCTCTCTGCCTGCTCTCCAAAAGGGGAGGGTGGGATGGAAACTAGTCCTTTGAGTGCGACAGAGGGTCCCCCCGGCAACAGTTGTGGTTCCGGCAGCAAGGAGGGTCAGGAGATCCACAGGCACTCGGCAGGGTGACACAGTCAAACGTGAAGGAGCTGTTGCTCTCCCTCCACCTTCAGACCCCTTTTAAGTGCGCCTTTTGGTGCTCTTGCCATGATTCCCATGGCTCCTCTCTTTGTCCTGGCCAAGGGTGTGGTACCAAACCCTCAACAGTCCCCAGTGGCTGCTTCTACAGAAGCCCCCCTCTTCAGTCTTGCTGGCACCTCCCGCCCTGCCCAACCTGCAGCCCCTCCATTGGAGTAGGAATTTGCCTTCACAAGTTGTGTAATCAGTAATATTGAACAAAGTGAATATAAAAAAGCACCAATAACAACATTTGACATATTGTTTTAATCATAGACAATAATATCTGTGCAAAGCATTAGGTTTAAAAAGAAAATGAAAAAATATTGATTGGGAACGAAAATGTTAAAACAGAGACCCAGCGCCCTCGGATTCCCAAAACCCAAAAGTGAGTCCTCAAACAACTCATAGCCAAGCAATATTGTGTTATTGTATAACTGCTGAACCCATATGCATGCATTAGTAATGGCCGAACCCCAAACACTCACCCATAATGATAGGCTCACAACTTGTTTCAAGTGTTGGCAATAAAAGCCCGTAGGATTTTAATGTACAGATATGGGTTATGACAATAACAATATCACATATCATGATGGAATCATACTTTTGGGCACCGGGTCCTGAGGTTACCCCCTCGGACCTGTGCCGCCTTTTTGTGTCCCACGACTTGTTGTGGCCACCGTAGAGTGCCTTGTACTTCTTTTTGCTCTTCTCCCCTTTTTGTAGGGTGGGTGGGTTCTGTGGTAAAGAAGCAAGACGATTTGGAAGACACTGAGTAAACAGTGAACCTCCTGTTTGCTTGGGTCCCCGATCAGGGTCCAAAAACAGATTGTGTTTACTCTGAACATGCTGCTCTCATTTATAGGACCCAGGGCGGCCCTGGGTCTTTGTTGTGTATGTGTTGGGGGCTGCTGTTGTCGCAGCCCCTGGCTGGATAGCCGACTGTCTGACCCCCTGGTGGGGGCAGATCTTTGAACCTGGGCCCTGCCTGATGGTTGTTTTCCTTATGGCGCTTAGCACCTTGCTGTTTGGCGGAAGGGTGCGATGACTGTTCGCACCGTACCCTTCTGTGGCTTTTGTGCTGCCGAGACTGCGTGTCTCCGAAACAGGGGGGGAAGGAGAGGAGCAGGCGCGGGGAGGTTGGGGCTGCCCCTCTCCCAGATGCTGATTGTAACAGCAGTTACCCTGCCTCGCTTGTGGGATGCCCATGCAGCATTGCCCATAACTGCTGAACCCATATGCATGCATTAGTAATGGCCGAACCCCAAACCCTCACCCATAATGATAGGCTCACAACTTGTTTCAAGTGTTGGCAATAAAAGGCTGTAGGATTTTATTGTACAGATATGGGTTATGACAATAACAATATCACATATCATGATGGTATCATACTTTTGGGCACTGGGTCCTGAGGTTACCCCCTCGGACCCGTGCCACCACACACGGGCAGGTTGCCGGCTGACCGTGTTCCCCCAAGAGTATGCCCTAGAGACAGCCCCTGTGAGCAAGTGTTGTATTGATTTCCTGAAAGAAATGCTCCATGTCCTGGCTAGACAGGTGGGTGCCGTCGTGGAGAAAAAGGTCTGGGTTGCCTAGTGTAATGGCTGGGTGTTTTATGAAACCCAGTCCTCTTGTCATACAGAATCTCTCTATAGCCCTGTTCAGTTTTCTTCGGGATATGTATATAGATGTGTAGCAGTTGGCCCCTAGCCATTTCTTTCTTGGTAAAATGGCTGAGAAGTATATTTCGGTACCCCTCCAGTTGTGCGAAATGCCTGCTAGGGAGGAGAAAATTTCTTCGCATAGGATGCGTCTAGCTGTGTTGTCAAACTGGATATTAAATTATGCCTCCTATTGTAAACGATTGTATGTATATTGGCCTATGCCAAGTTGCATAAAACTGTAGGCGATTAACTCTCTACAGCAAGGTCTTGACCTTAGAAATTGATGTAAGCCGCCATCCTGAATCAAACTGCCATTTTAGGTTCTCTTGTTGTGTAAAAGTCACCCTGTACATCAAAATGGGGGACGATGCCATTCCGAACAGAATCTGGTCGACATGACCTCCGTGGAGCTAATGTATAACTTGCCTGCAAGCCACTTGTTATGGTCGTGAACTGAGACCTTGTCCTTCTGTTGACCTGCATGTAAATGGATTACCTGTATCAACGGAACTGATCTATGCGCATACTGATGTATGTATTAGAAGATTGACCTGGCAGAGACCCTAGACCAGTAATACATTCATGGAATGGTTAACCTGCGAAGGGGTTGGACAACAGGCTGGAGAAATGTATAAAAGCCTGAATGTCCCAATGTACAGTCTCTCACTGAATACATCGAACCCTGTTGAAGTTCGTTGTGTTGTACTGAGGACCGATAGCTATCCGATCTGTCATTTGACTTTGTCATTACTTGACCTTAAAATAAAGTACTTTGTATGTTCCATTGTAACCAGTGTTTGGTGTGTTTCCTTTGGGTTCCCCGGCCTCATATTATTTTTCTCTTTTCACAGTTGGTGCCCGAATAGGGACCCTCAAGGTTGATGCCGGACCATTGAAGGTTGACGCATGCTATCGGAACGGGATCGGACGGTGTGATACTATGGGCACGACTGAACGAGACGCGACACCTATACAGTGCTGCACGATCTGATCCTTGGACGATAGCCGTGCGGTCTGAGATGGCATCTTGACGAGGGTCCACTTTTGAGACGGGCAGATTTGCCGAAATCACCAAACACAAGGTAAAATTCGTTAGGTAAGTTATTTGATAAACCGTACGGTCCTCCTTAGGTTTGGTCAGGTGAGTCGTGACCCGACTCTTAATTTAACCCTGACAATTTGAATTTGGCGCATTGTATCTGCAGACACAATTATTGACCAGGTAACACCAAGTTTTTTGAGAAATGCCTGGGAAATTGTATAGCTGCTTTAGGGCATTATTCTGCAGCGATTGACAATCTTTGGAATTTAGCCGCCGACACCACAGGAGGGGTCGCTGGCGTTTACTATGTATTGTAAACATGGCATTGGAAGTGTAGTATTTAATGATATTTGGCACAGACAAACCAGACATGCCTCCGAACTTCAGTGGCCAATCAATGGTAGTTTTGAAATCCCTCGTATTGAATACTTAGCGTCGGTCTTGTTAAAGAAAATGGCCAGACCCGCAGCATTTGATGTTCTACAGAACTGGAAAAAAGAAGCATTGCAGCAGCTTAAGAGTAGGGAAAAACATGCGCGCCGTCATAAAACAAACGCTGAAAAGGCGTTGTTATATGATCAGGACAAACAGTCTGAGTCAGTTAGGAATATGGATAGGGCTTTCTCACTCGGTATTCAGAAAATCTATCCTTCTAAAGACCTTCATGTTTCTGACGAGTTTCTTGCCAAATTGTTAAATGAGCGAAGGCCTGGTGCCTCTGCACCACCTCCGTATGATCCTCTTCCTGTTGCTTTGCCTCTTCCTGCTGCTATTCCTGCTCTCCCTGCTCAACCTGTTGCTTCTATTATTCCGGCTGTTGCTCCTCCGCCTGCTCTACTACCTCTTCCCATTGCACCAGTAATAACACCTCCATTGAATCTGCCTGCACCTTCACTCCCGAGTGGTTCTGTACCGACTATAGTTGATCGGGGTGCGGGGTCGAAGGTTGTTACTCGTAATACTGTCCCTACAGATAAAAAGCGGGATTTGTTTGCATGGGCTAAGCATTGTATGGAGAGAGATGATCGAGCTAATGTTTTTGCCACACTGTCTAATATGGATAATTTTCCTGAGAAAAATGTTTTTATTGAAGGATTAGGGATTCATTTATGCGTAATGTGGGGTAAATTAAATAATGTGGATCTCCCACAGGGGCTGAGGGATCTGAATACTTTAGCACTATCAAGAGATACTGTGGAGAAAGTACATGAGCATGTCGAGAGGTTGTTTGAGTATAGGAGAGATTTGGAAAGGTTACAGAATGAGGATGATGAAGAGGAGAGTATGTATGTACAGAAACGATTTCTTCCGTGTCGTAAATGGGCATCTGAGGAAGCACAAATTTGTACAAAAGATGCGATTAGATAGATTTCGGATTTATCGATAACTCCGGTTGAGGTATATGACACATATAGTCAATATACGCTAGAAATGCAGAGGAAGGTGATTCAGGTAATGGTAGAGTACCTGCAGGATGAATGTGTGAGGAAGAAGGTTAGTTGTCCCACAGAGTTACTGGGTATTTATAAGAGAGCTTTTTCACTTGACACTTCTTCGACTGCTTTAGCGCTCGACTTAGCTCTGTTGCTTAGTAAGCTTTCGGAGTTGCCTATATCTCAGTTGCCTATGAGAGAGGTACCTCTGACATTTGTCCCAAAAGTTGAGATTGCTGCTAATGCTGCAGCAGGTATAGCTGCTGTGGACATTCCTGCACATTATGTATTACAGTTTGTTCACGTCCCGTTTTCACGACAGGAAGTGAACACTATTAGGCAATCTATTCCCGACATTAGGAAAAATCCGACAGGATTCTATAAAGAGATAGAGTCCGTCTTGCAGTCCTCAGTGTTCACCCTAGGCGATATTGACTTGTTATTCCCTGTACTCCTGCCCATAGATTTGTGGAAGCAGGTTAGAACAATAGATGATGCACCTGGGTTGGGAGATACGTGGGCTAATATAATTAGGCTTGACGGGGAAAGGCCAGCTGGTGAGAGACCGCCACAGGTGATACTCACTTTGCCTGACAGAATCATTGCGAAATTAAAAACTATAATTCCCGAAAAAAGAATTATTTGGGAAAAGCTTACGGCCTGTGTCCAAGGAAAATCTGAGGGTGCCACCGAGTTCTTTGATCGGTTCGAACAAGTATTCTCGGACTTCAGTGGACAGGATTTAGGCACAGAATCTGGGAAAATGTTATTTGTGGACAAATTTGTGCGTGGATTGCTGCCTGACATCCAGTCACAGGTTATGTCTTCCGAGAGCGCTTGGCAGGTGAAATCCCAATCAGAAGTACTGCACACGGCTCAATACTACGAGAACCGTGTCATTAATGAAAAAGATAGAGTAGAATAGAGAAAAGGAGACTTAAAGACTAAAGTATTGTTACAACAAATTGTTACAGGCCCCAGAGGGGGTAGTTCGCAGATTAGAGGTCAGTATGTTCCACAAGGGAATGTGCCCTTGGGTCCTGTGAACATTAACCAGTGTGCCTATTGTCGCCAGGAGGGTCATTGGCGTGCACAATGCCCCGTCCTTCGACAGCAGTCGAATAACACATTTCGGAGTATGGGTAGACGACCCAGAGGTCGCCCCGGAGTGGAGGGCCCTGGTAGAGGTCAGTTTTTGCAGGATCCTCAGCAACCTTTTTCACAGGACAATCAGACTTCGAGTGTGGATACTAGAAACATATTCGATCACTCTTCTGCTGTTTACCTCTCTGAGGAGCTTCCTTCTGATGATATTCTGTTTTGTTAGGATTGCCCGGAGCAGGGTTTGGAACCTACACCTATTCCCGTTAGTCAGAAAGGTCTGTACGTTGAAATGGTAGTGGGAAATAGGAAACATCAGTTCTTAATAGACACTGGAGCACAGAAGTGCTCCATTGATCATTCTCGGGTTCCAAACATTCCACTGTCAGGTCAAACCAATGTCTCCGTAGGGTTTTCTGGCACACCAGTCATTTGTCCGGTTTCTTCGCCGGTACCTATTTCTTTGGGTCCCTTTACGGACCATTGTCCATTTCTTTTGACTTCGAATTGTGGAGAGAATTTGTTGGGGTTGAATCTGTTGAAGGAATTAAATGCGGTAATTCATTGTTCATCTGATGGAGTGCGTTTGACGATTTCACCACAGCAGTTTTCTGTTTCACAATTTTTGACTAGACCTTTGCCACCAGAATTCAGTAATGCTCCAGAGTGTTTGTGGGCGGCTGACGACAATGATGTCGGCATTCTACAGATTGAGCCTGTTAGAATAGTCTTGAAACATGGTATTAAGCTGCCACGTATTCCGCAGTATAAGATCTCGATTGAAGGTGAGCGAGCTTTGAAGAGCATTGTTTCCGATTTTGTGCATCGTGGAGTGATTGAGGAGATTACAGGAAGTTTTTGCAATAGTCCGATCCTACCCTTGTACAAAAAAGGCGATAATGCTATTCCGTTTCGTTTTATAAATGATTTGCGTGCCATCAATAGAGTTGTCACTCCACAATTTCCAATTGTGCCTGATGTAACAACGATATTAACTATGATTCCAGCTACGGCTACTTACTTTAGTGTTGTGGACCTGAAGAATGCTTTCTTCAGTATTCCTATACACAAGGACAGTAGATATTTGTTCGCGATCACCTTAAGGGGACGCTCGTTCACATTTACTCGTGCTCCTCAAGGTTACACCGAGAGTCCTAGCATTTACAGTAGGGCCTTGAAAGAACAGCTTGATACTCTTGAATTACCCCCTACTTGTACGCTGCTTCAGTACGTTGACGACTTGCTTTTAGCAGCAGATTCTGAGAGCTCTTGTAAAGAGGGCACTGTATTGTTGCTCATCCATCTAGCTAAGCATGGTCACAAAGCTTTGCTTAAAACGTTTCAATATTGTTGCCAGTAGGGCGCCTATTTAGGCTACCTCCCGTCAAAGGAGAGAAGAAGATTGACACCTGAAAGAATAAAGCACATTTCTGGCATGTCTGTCCCAAATACGCAGAAGGAAGTCAGAGCCTTAATAGGTATCGCGTCTTACTGTAGGTTATGGATCCCGAACTTTTCACTAGTGATAAAACCGATGTTGGCTTTGACAAAGAAGGGCATTTCTTCGCCATTGCCATGGAAATCGGAACATCAACAATCATTTGAGCTTCTCAAGACTGCATTATGCTCTGCACCAGTTTTGGGTACACCAAATTACAACAAGGCCTTTGTGTTGTTTGTGCATGAATGTGATGGATGTGCTTTGGCTGTATTAACGCAGGAACATGGAGGGAAGAATAGGCCGTGCGGTTACTACTCTTCCACCCTTGATCCTGTCACATGCGCTTTGCCAAGATGTTTGCGAGCTGTCGCTGCTGCTGCCGCGTCTGTAAAACAGAGTGAGGGAATGGTCCTAGGCCATGATTTAATCCTGATGGTGCCTCACTCTGTAGATGTTCTATTGAACAAAACCCAAACACAACACCTCACTTCCGCACGATTGACGAGATATGAATTAATTTTGTTTGCTCCCCACATACAAATTAGGAGGTGTTGTGTTCTTAATGCGGCTGAACTCCTACCTTTCCCACAAAATACTGTTTGCGGTGATGATGATTCCCATGACTGCCTGTATGCTACTGAACAAGAAACGAAGGGCAGAATTCATCTTAAGGACACTCCTTTGGATAATGCGCAAGGGGAGTTATTTTGTGATGGCTCCTGTTTCAAACTTCCGGATGGTACATCCACAGCTGCTTATGCAGTCACTACATTGAGCACGGTTGTAGAGACCAAGCGAATTACACATAACTCCACGCAGGCTGCAGAGATTATAGCATTAACCCGAGCTTGTGAGCTTTCCGAAGGGCTAACAGTGAATATATATACTGACAGTCAGTATGCTTTCGGGGTGGCTCACAACTTTGGGAGACTTTGGTCAGAGAGAGGGTTTCTAACTTCACATGGGACCAAGATTCAGCATGGCCCCCTGATAGTACAATTGCTCTCGGCGCTCGCGCTCCCTAGTCAGTTAGCGATCATGAAATGCGCAGCGCATCGCAAGATCACAGACGATGTAGGAAAAGGGAATGCTTTCGCTGATCAGATAGCCAGACAAACTGCCACAGATCTTCGCACAGAAATGTATGCTCTAAGGGAAACTAGGGATGTCTATGTAATGGATGAGGATATTGGGTCTGTGCGGGATATCCAAGCTGATGCCACAATGGAAGAATCTAAGAAATGGGCTGAAGGCTTGGGGAAATTAAATGATGACGGGTGTTGGGTGGACACAGTTGAAGGGAAATGGTTACTTCCTAATGCCTACATATTCATGATGGTTACTATGGCACACGGTCCCACACATGTGTGTGCTCAACAGATTACGAAAATGTTACAGAAAGTCTGGGTAAATGATAAGATTTCGAAATTGCTCAGCATTATGTCCAAAATTGCATGATTTGCCTACAGCACAATGTGCGGAAGGGGATGATAACTCCAAGGGGTAGCTTTGGGCCTCCTTCTGTCCCGTTTGAAGTGATTCATTTTGATTTTATTGAGATGGAGCGGTGCAATAGTTTAAAATATGTCCTTGTGGTCATTTGTGCCTTTAGTAAATGGGTTGAGGCTTTCCCTGTCAAAGATGCTACAGCCATGACCACTGCGAAAATTATGATAAAGGAGTACTTCCCGCGATTTGGGTTGCCAAGAGTCATCTGGTCGGACAATGGTCCACATTTTGTTGCTGCTGTAATTTTACAGATATGTACGGCACTACATATTGATAAGTGATTTCATTCGGCTAGACATCCTCAAAGTGCCGGGTTGGTAGAGAGACATAACGGTATCCTAAAGAACAAACTCGCTAAGACGTGTGCCGGTACCAAACTAAAGTGGCCGGACGCCTTACCGATCATGGTATTAGCCATGCGCACTACCCCTCAAACTAAGACTGGGCTCTCTCCATTTGAGGTGGTGATGGGGAGGCCTGCCAATATTTGGGGTCCTCCGAAACCTAAAGCACTGAGAAATGTTGAGAATGTATTGCTTTCAGACTACTGTAACCAGTTGACTAAAAATCTGTATTTCATTTATCATCAGGTACGATCAGCTTTACCTGTGCGTTATGAGGGCCCAGGTAACAACATCCGGCCTGGAAGCTGGGTCCTGGTGAGAGCATACGAGCGGTCCTCTTGCCTCACACCTCGCTGGCGGGGTCCATTCCAGGTCTTGTTGGTCACCCAAACGGCAGTGCGGGTGGCTGGAAAAAGGAACTGGATACATGCGACGCATGTCAAGAAACTTCCTCACCCAACGCTGCACGTTACAGAAGAAATAGAACCCCTCACTAACGCTGCAATCGATGATCCTGAAGCAGCAAATAGCACTGTGAGTGAGCCGGAGAATCTCTCTGAGCCCGTGGGGCTTGGGGAACCGTCCATTTTGTCTCCACACTCTTTGGAAAAGTCATTTCCGGAAACCATTGCTTCAAATTCTGCAACTTCCGTTGCCTCTGATACGTTGCTTCCCTCAGGGAGTGACATTACCTTGTTTCCGGATCAAACAGTACGGGGAACCACCAGATATAATCTTCGGCGGAGAAAATAGACCTACGGCACGGTTCGACTGTGCATTCAAAAGAAGGAAAGGATCATCAAGGGCTTGCTTTTGCCCAAATTTTGAGAAAGAGGGTTCTGTCGGCTAGGGTCGGGGAAGGACTAAGAAGCCGCGCGACCGGGGGGGGTCACCACCAACGAACATTGGGGTTTCCATCCGAAGACTACGATGCCTGCCACCGCTACTGCCGGTATTGGACTTGCAAATAAGGGGGTGACCAACTTGGACAATGAACAATGTGCCTGGGCCCCGAAAACGTATTGCTGTGTTTTGATGATAATAATTGGGGTTTTTATAGTAACTGCTTTAGGATTCTGGTGCGTTGAGGAGATTTATCTTCTAGAGCCTCTTTTGCCAACTGAAATTGCATCTACTGTTTTGACTCCTTTTGTACACCTGCATACTCTGTCACCTAGGGACTCTCAGCATAGACAGAAGTAGCACAATAATACTATGATGCTGATTATGAATTCGACACATGCAATTTTTAACAAAACCAATTGTTGGGTCTGTTCACAGTTACCGCAACATGGGGATAAAGGGCTAGGTTGGTATATTCATCCCTTACCTTTGACGACTGCTTGTTATGCCTCTCTTAGAGCACTGTTCTTTGGCCGATGGAATGATAGCATCTCGGGGAACTTTGATGGAACTAATTTGAATGATTTTGAGAAACGTGTTCTGACTCCCCTGGGATGCTTGCTTTTCGCAAATAGGAGCAAACTCAATGTTGCTTCAATTAGGCCTTCTGATAGACTATCCCATCCTTTCCAATCTTTGGTTTCCTTTAAAATAGCTCTGATAGGCAATAAGGATGCTGTGCCTCCTTCTTACTCTGTTAACCATAGCCCCGATTCAGTATCTTTCTGCATACAGAGGAATGGTACCCGGTCAATGGGAGATTTTAAAGGCTGTGCCAACGTAGCAAATTTGACTGGGGAAAACAGACCTTTGTATGTGGGCGAACCTGTCTATTTCGTTTGCGGTAATGTAGCATTTCCATGGTTGCCCGGGGATTGGCAGGGAACCTGTTATTTAGGGATCCTGTTACCTGGGGTATTCATAGCAAGAACTTTGGAAGTTTCAAAGGCTCGTCCACGGCGGGACGAGAATGGTGATACCCCCGCACAAGTGATGGGAGATATAGCGAAATCAGTTGTGCCATTTTGGGGGCAGATAGCAAATTCCGAAGACATCAGGAGACTAGCGAGAGTACTGGAGAGAACCATCAACCAGACCACAGATATACTCTATAACATGACATTAGAGCAGAAAGCGATAAGATTAGTAGCACTCCAGAACCGGATGGCATTAGATGTCATTCTGGCTGAACGTGGTGGAGTATGTAAATTAGTGGGGTCCGCTTGCTGTGTTTTCGTACCAGACTCCTCCCCAACCATTTTCAAAGCAATTCAGAATCTGCACGTCCTTAGTTCAGAAGTGCATGTTCCCGAGGGGAACTGGAATCTTAGTGTTTGGTTCTGGGATTTCTTGCGAGCTTGGGGTTGGAAGGTACTTTGGGTTTTATTGATCATTTTGGGAGTTCTGCTATTCCTTTGTTGTTGTATCCAATGTCTGCCTAGTATATGTTCGATGCTAGGGGGATGTTGTGCTCAGGTGATAGGTATGATAGGACACAAAGTATATGCCCCGGATAAAACTTCCAAGGAGTATGTGTTAAAAGAGATCTTAGTGAACGACCTGATGGCCATAGATATCTCTGACGGCGATTCAGGGTCTATGAACGATGACGTATGGAGTTACTTGCAAGGAAATCAGAAGTAGTCTTAGCACTTGGCATAGGCCAAAAGGAGGGTTTGTCAAACTGGATATTAAATTATGCCTCCTATTCTAAACGATTGTATGTATATTGGCCTACGCCAAGTTGCATAAAACTGTACGCGAATAACTCTCTACGGCAAGGTCTTGACCTTAGAAATTGATGTAAGCCGCCATCTTGAATCAAACCGCCATTTTAGGTTCTCTTGTTGTGTAAAAGTCACCCTGTACATCAAAATGGTGGACGATGCCATTCCGAACAGAATCTGGTCGACATGACCTCCGTACAGCTAATGTATAACTTGCCTGCAAGCCACTTGTTAGGGTCTTGAACTGAGACCTTGTCCTTCTGTTGACCTGCATGTAAATGGATTACCTGTATCAATGGAACTGATCTATGCGCATACTGATGTATGTATTAGAAGATTGACCTGGCAGAGACCCTAGACCAGTAATACATTAATGGAATGGTTAACCCGTGAAGGGGTTGGACAACAGGCTGGAGAAATGTATAAAAGCCTGAATGTCACAATGTACAGTCTCTCACTGAATACATCGAACCTCGTTGAAGTTTGTTGTGTTGTACTGAGGGCTGATAGCTATCCGATCTGTCATTTGACTTTGTCATTACTTGACCTTAAAATAAAGTACTTTGTATGTTCCTTTGTAACCAGTGTTTGGTGTGTTTCCTTTGGGTTTCCCGGCCTCATATTATTTTTCTCTTTTCACAGTGTTGACTAGGTCGTTGCCCCCTAGATGGATGATCAGGAATTCTGGTGGGTCCCTGTATGCCACCAGTTCCGCTAATGTTTCATGGACGTCCGCCCAACGTAGGCCTCTGTATCCCCACCATGAAGTAATGGTGTTTCTGAAAGGTGGCCCTTCTTTAGTCTCTTCTGGCCATCTGCATGTCCTGAAAACGAATGAGTGGCCAACTATCCATGCTGATCAGAGTGTGGTCCTCAATTCGCCTGTTGTTTCTGTGGTGGTGGGAGGGAGGGAAAAGTAAGAAAAATTATAAGGGCGGAAGGCTAAATCAATTGCGGTCTGATATATCTTTTGTAACAGTCTGACTTCCATCCCCCTATGTTTTTTAGTAGCTGCGGTGCTAAACCTCCTTGCCATGCTGCGGTGGCGGCACCTATCCTGAAATAATGAGTGCCGAAATGTTTGGGATCCCACCCTGCTCTGCTGATTGCTTTGATCAGCACTCCTTTAAATTGATAGCGGCTTAGGGCCGATGCATCCTTGTGGATTAAAAAACTCCCCCCCACTTTGGGTCGTTGTGCGTAATAGAAGTTGGTGATGCACACCGGGCAGTTTGTTGCTTCATCGATGCAACAAATAATGATGGTTCTTTTTGCACCCGTTTTCGACTGTTGCATTTCTATATTAACACTCTCCTGTCTCACCCTGATTTCCATGACGCCCAGGCCGTTTGTAGCCTTGGTGCTGGAAGCAATGAGTTCTCCTACCCGGAAAGCCCCGAAGTAGGCTAGGAAAAAAGGCTGTTTTAAATAACATTATCTCATATGGGTGCCAACATATGGCTTCCAAATGGCTTGCTATCTGTACCAGTTTGCTGAAATCAAGGGGTCGGCGAGTGTCCACTTGCGGACCCTCAAATCTGCCCCATTCCATCATTGCGTAAGAGATGAGGGCGTTCTGGGTGGGGTCTGAATCGCCCCGTATTTTTGTAAAGTATGAAATTGCCACCAGGTGTCATTTAGCCCAATCCCTTTTGAAACCTTGTTCACAAGCTGATTTTAAAAATACTTTTATATCTTTAATCGTTATTAGTTCTACGTGGTTTACACCTGTGGCTTTAAATACTGTTTGCAAACACTTACTGCCTGCACTCCCTGGTGCTGGCGTTGATGCCAATGTGTTGTTGGCACCCGTTTTAGAGGTGCCTGCTTTGTATTGGTCATCCCAGCCTGCACTCTCTGGTGCTGGCGTTGATGCCAATGTGTTGTTGGCACCCGTTTTAGAGGTGCCTGCTTTGTATTGGTCATCCCGGCCTGCACTCTCTGGTGCTGGCATTGATGCCGATGTGTTGTTGGTACCCGTTTTAGAGGTGCCTGGTTTTCGTTGGGCATCCCGGGCCTGTGCTCTCTGGCGTTGGCGTTGATGCCGTTATTCTTGTCCTCCCATTATTGCCCAGCATTCTGCTGGTATTGGCGTCATCTGTTCTTGGGCATGCGGCGCTAGCTCTCGGAATCTTGACCACTGGAAAATGAGATAAGGCATCAGCAATGTTTTTATCTGCCCCTGAAATGTGCTTCGCTTTGAGTACAACGTTTCCTTGTAGTTTGACTGTTGTGATGGCTCGTAAAACTTTTAATACTAAAGGGCATTTCGTAGACCTTCTGTTTATGGAGCCCACTACAGCCATGTTATCACACCAGATCAAAAGTTCTGTGTTCGCTAGTCGCTTGCCCCAGATGTGTAATGTTAGCCAGATGGGGAATATTTCTAGTAGGATGATGTTTCTTGTCCACCCTGCTGCTTGCCATGAATTGGGCCGGTGTCCTGCCACCCATTCGGAGTCTAGTATGGCTCCAAACCCCTTGCTCCCAGCTGCGTCGGTGTATAGGACCCTGTTTGACTGGGTGTTTAAAGGCGTTCGCCAAAGGTAAGACCCGTTGAAATATCTGAGGAATTTTCCCCATGTTTCCAGGTCCTGTTTCACCTCTCTGCCTAGCCAGATATGCAAGTGTGGTTTGGTGAGTGATTTGATTTTGAACTCCAGGCTTCTGGAAAATATCCTCCCTTGAGGTATTATTTTGGATATGAAATTGAGGCTTCCTGCTGAGGATTGTATTTCCTTTACAGTCCCCTTTTCTCTCATTATCAGGTATTGTATTTTAGCCAGGAGTTCTGATATTTTTGTTTTGGGGATTCTGTAGAGCCCCTTTGCTGAGTCTATTTCGATGCCCAGAAAAATTATGTTTGTGTCTGGTTTGGTGGTTTTTTCCCTCGCTAGGGGAATTCCCCACTGGGCGGCCATGTGCTCCAGTTTTACTAAAGCCCGGCCTCATTCCTCTGAGTTTGGTGGCCCTATAACCATGAAATCGTCTAGGTAATGTACTACTTTTGTCCCTGGTCTCTGCTTTAGGAAAGCCCATTGAAAAAAGAAACTGAATTGTTCAAATGGTGCACAGGATACTGCGCACCCCATGGTGAGGCATCTATCTACGTAGAATTTGTTGTTAAACGTGAAACCTAGCCACTGCTGTGACTCTGGGTGGACTGACAGGAGTCTGAAAGCAGATTTGATGTCCAGTTTAGCCACCAAGGCATTTCTGCCGCACTCTTGTATGAGCCTTACCGCCTCTTGGAAATGCGTGTAAGATACATCAGATTCCGTGTGTGGGATGCTGTCGTTTAAAGACTGGCCTTTAGGGTAGGATAGGTGGTGGATTAGTCTCATTTTCCCGGGTTCTTTTTTGGGAACCAGGCCTAGTGGAGATATTAAAAAAGTCCTTTAGGGGCATGGCGTCCCAGGGACCTGCTACCCTGCCCAGGCGCAGTTCTTTCTTGATTTTGGTTTCCACTCTCTGGGGGTTGTCCCTGGCTGACTTTAGGTTCATCGGGATGTATTGTGACCCAGTGCCCTTAAATGGGATAAAAAATCCTTTGGTGAAACCCTGCAATATCATCCTGCTGGTTTCCTTGTCTGGGTAGCTGTTTAGGGCGTCCCTAAAATTGCCTGGGTTGATGGGCGTTCGTCCTGGTTCTAAAACTGGGATATCATTCTTTCTTGGCTGGGAGTCTGGTGCAGTTGCTTGCTGCGTGGTCGCCGTTGCAGTTTGTGCAGGCGTGCTTGTACCAGCATTCTTTGCCCCATGTACACTGGTTTTTCCCAAAATTTCTGCATGGGATGTTTGATTTGACAGCCTGCCGTTTGTTCTGTCTGTGGGCATTATTTTTAGCCACCCAAGGCTGGTTCCTCAGAAAGAGCTGCTCCCCTTTTTTGGATTGTCATTGGATTTGCTTACTTGTGCATTTTTGCTATATTTGGAAGAAAATTGCATGGTATCTTCTTCCTGCGGAGGTTTGGCGTTGAGGGTGTATAAATCGTTCTGAACTTCATCCCACTTAATGGCCGGTCTTTCTGACATGCTCCTCCCAAATCTGATGTCGTAAGCAAGCCATGTCTTCCCCCTCTGCGTTACTTTTACTTCCCTTATTTTATCAACGTATGCCCAGATCTTCCTACCATCCATGGGGAATTTTTCTTCATATATTGTTACTAAGATGGCAAAGGCCTGTAACCAGTTGTCCAGTTTTGTTCGACCTGGGCGTTTCTGGCAATAGCTTTTTCTTCTATTTTTTGGGGGTCTCTAAAAGCGTCTTTCCCTTTGCGTTGTGCTTTCATTAGGGAAAAGATTTCTTTAAATTCTTTGGCCCATATGGCTTCTTTGATTGTGGTATCAATGTTCCATGCCAGGCATCTTTTGTATCTATTTAATATCTCTGTTTGGAAAGATTTCATTTTTTGTTCTAATTGCGCATTACAGATTGTTACAATGTCAGTTGTATTGCTGCCGGGTGTCCCTGTCGCGCCCGTGTTGTCTGTGCCTGGCGTTGTCCATGCTTTCAGGGCACCTGTTGGACCTGTTGCTGGAGTTGTGGAGGCTGTTGTATTTATAGCTGTGGGCGCTATTGGCAACTGATGTACTTGTTGTGGCGGGATTGCTATCGGTACTGTTAGGGTTGGGTTGACAACCGTTATAGTAGGTTCTATTGTGATGGGGGGGTTTGAGGCCCCAGGTTCTCTTGTGGGCGGGGTCTGTTTCCCCCTTATTTCTACAATTAGTTGCTGTAATTCCGCTACATTCTCGCATAGTTTTGACAATTTTTTGGTACCTTTTCTGGCGTCTTTGGATATTTTTCTCCTTTTTAATGGTGCAGAAACCTTGTCGTGGCTGGGAGGGCTGGTAATTCCTTCCCTGGGTAGGCTGTACATGTTTTCTCTAACCCATGCCCATCCGTAGTGCTCTGCTGCTTCAATGGCTGCTAGCAGTTGTGGTGATTTGGGCTTTTGCACCGGTGTTGGGGGTGCCCGTGTTTTCCGTTTGGGCCCCATGTTTTTCTATGCCTGCTATAGGGAAAAGAAAAAGGAGTTTTATCAAGGAGTTAAACCGCTGTTATCGGCGAGTTCTTTGCGCCTGTTCTGTTTGTTGCCCGTGCTGGGTAACTGTTGACTGGTGCCTTCTTGCCCAAGTTCAGAAAATTGGGCAGCCCCCTAGTCTTGATTTACTGGATTTAAATAATTGGTTTCGCTGTGAGGTCCCCTGCAATATTACAGAAATTATTTTAATTCTGCAGTTTTTGGGCCCGCCGAGCTTGGAACTGTGTTCGCCGGATCTGCGTGGCTGTCAAGCAGAGACGAGCTCCCAAGCTGCCTTGTGACTCTGCCCGAGTTTACAACTGGCTTGTGTTATCTTTCCCCGTCTGACTTATAACGCGGGGGTTCCGGTCTACAGTAATAAATTGTATAATTTTCGGACATAAATGTCTATTTATCCTCCCTCGTAGCCCCAGCGAGGTGGCTCACCTATAAAATGTTGAATCGGAAACCGTCCACGCTGTGCTGTTCGAGTGCCGCTTCTCTTTCGTTCGCACTGGTTTTGGGGATGATTCCGCAGCACGCGTCTTTGTTTGTTTTGTTTTGGACACGCTCGCCTCTCGCTTTTCGTTCTATGCCGAGAATGTTGACGTTGACAGCGTCTGCGCTGGCCGTTCGGTTGCCGCTTCTTCCTTCGTTAAAGCTGCATGAATTGCTTTGAACAGTACAATGTTCAGGAAGGAAAAAGACACTGCGATGTACAGAGAACTTCAAAGATTTGCTAAAGAAGCAAGAAGATTTGGAAGACACTAAGTAAACAGTGAACCTCCTGTTTGCTTGGGTCCCCGTTCAGGGTCCATAAACAGATTGTGTTTACTCTGAGCATGCTGCTCTCATTTATAGGACCAAGGGCGGCCCTGGGTCTTTGTTGTGTATTTGTTGGGGGCTGCTGTTGTCGCAGCCCCCGGCCGGATAGCCGTCTGTCTGACCCCCTGGTCGGGGCAGATCTTTGAACCTGGGCCCTGCCTGATGGTTGTTTTCCTTATGGCGCTTAGCACCTTGCTGTTTGGCGGAAGGGTGCGATGACTGTTCGCACCTTACCCTTCCGTGGCTTTTGTGCTGCCGAGACTGCGTGTCTCCGAAACTGGGAGGGGGGAAGGAGAGGAGCAGGCGTGGGGAGGTTGGGGCTGCCCCTCTCCCAGCTGCCGATGGTAACAGCAGTTACCCTGCCTCGCTTGTGGGATGCCCATGCAGCATTGCCCAGAACGTGCGGGGGGTTGGCTCCCTCGTACCCCTGAATATTCTACAATTACATACACAGTAACCAAGGACATTTCCACTTTTAAAAAGGCCCAACTGTGAATGCTGTGATTTGTGACTCTTGAAATGTATCTTTCCACATCATAAAGTTGCGTTATTCTTTTTTTTAATAAGTCATATTTATTCTGTTCTTCTACATGAATGCTAAATTACATGGGCTCTCATTACGACCCTGGCGGAGAGGGGTTTACGCCAGCGTAATGCATGGCGTACCTCTCCGCCAGATTAAGACTTTCCGTAGCGCCATGGTGATTTTTACGCCCGGATTTTCCGGGCGGAAAAATCCATGGCGCTACGGGACCTCTTGTTAATTACGCCACCGTAATCTACGGTGGCGTAATTAACGCCTTCCCCACTCCCATTATACCCTATGGGGCAAAAATGGGAATGGGGAAGGGTAAATGGGGATTGGGGACTAACCGCCCCGCCAAGGTCGGAATGGGGCGGTGAGTCCGCCAACCCCCATGGCGGAGTTGGCAGCTCTGCGCCATGGACCATGGTGCAAATTGCACCATGGTCCTCCGCCAGGGTCGTAATGAGGCCCATGGTGTTCCTAACATGGTGTATCTTTCATGCATTATTGTAACTGTATCAATCAAAGAGAGAACCAAGAGAAGCCGACGTCATGAATAAATAACATCATGCAACCTGTGATGCGGGTGGGCCTGGAGATTTCACAGAAAGCACCATTGAGCTAAGTGCCGCGGTCAGTGCATACATAATTAACACTTCCACCGTTTGATGTGGCAATCTAGAAGCCACCGTGGCAGCCATTTTATGATGTGTCATAGGTGCTGCTGTGAAGAATGTGCACGTGATCTTGAAAGGTATACTGGTAATTGGGCCGAAGGTGAAGACAACGCAATCCGTGCAGGAGGATTTAGGAAATAAGTGAAATGTGACAGTGTGGAGCAACACGCACCCAATTTACAAATGTGAACTGTTGTGCTTACTACAACATCATGTTTAAACATGCACTAGAGCCCTCGAAGTAGAGGAGGTGAATCCGACACAAATCCAGTTTAACTTGTAGTGCACCCTGTACAGATACTTGTTTCAGCTGGTATGACATATTCATTAAGCATGATGATGTGCGATGTAGGCCCATTTTTCATTTGTTCTTGATTTGTCCTTTTTCGTTTAATTTCTCCAGTAGAAGATGTTGCTCTGCAAGCCTTAATTCCGTCTTGGATTGTGTCACTGTACTGCTGTTTAAAAATAAACGATAAACAGTGCCCAGAGTGGCGTTACTTGCAGGCACGCTGCCTGACACAGTGCAGAACAGAACAATGGTAATGGAATTGGCATTAGCTAGAACAGAATTTTTAAAAAACGAGGCACTACTTTAAATGGAATGTTAACACTGTCGTGATTCCCAGAGTGGCTGTCATAAATTGGAGTTTCGATACGGGTTCAGCGAGATCTGACAAGATCTACTAATTAATCTAAAAAACGAGCACTTTCTGTCCAATTGGTTCGAAAGAGTACTGTACCTGAGAGTACACATTTGGCATAGCACCTTTTTGTCAGAAGAAACATGTAATTCACTGTTACTAGTTTCCAATATGCTGCCCCCAAAATAGCCTTGAAACATGGCCGAAACATCCATATGGGTTGGTGTCGATTGTTACACGCTATGTATCTCCTTGTCATTCAACAGTGGTCGAAGCGCCTACACATGCTTGACATGTCCACAATGTACTTTGCAACAGCCTTCTCAGTAACAAAAGCATTCTGGCCCTAGCGCCTCAGAGCAACAGACAACCAGCAGAGCTGAGTTCGAGCCTTTTCACTCTACATGTTTTTTTTGCTCAGGTATAATTTACCGTGCACTCAACTCCTGATACTTTCCCTGCAACATCTGCTCACCTGTATTGCAATTCAAGTAACGGAAAAAATACACAAATTGAATGATAGACACGTATCATCTATTGAACGTCAGGAGTTTTATGGAATAGATAATATGGCTCCTTTGCAAGGAATGCATACACAGTTCAGAATTTAAAATCTGAACAGCAGAGTTAGCCAGGATATATGTAGTCAAACAAAACGGACAGGGACCTTTTATCTTCCCATTAGCTTATTCCATCCCAACAAAGTAACCAATGATCACTCTGGAACCGTAGATGTCAGGCCATTTAGTCTCTTCATCTATCAAAATTGGTCTGTTATCAATCAACATAGCCCCTTCAGATTGTTAGGCAGAAACCTGTGCAGTTCCCTTAGTGACCACTGCAAAAGGTTTAGGACTACAGGTGGTTAACAGTAAACCCAATTGGTAGCAGTCTGTACCACCCAGATTTACCTGGTAGCTGTGGCTGAGCAGTCAGACTTCTCTCAAGATGAGTTAGGCAGTATATAGAGTATCCACAATAAGTACAGAGATACAGTAGCACAAGCAAACACTGACCAGAGCTTTGGTGTAAAAGTATATAATTATTTATTTAAAGACACACTTGTAAATTACACTAGCACAAAAAGAGGTAAGTAAATTCACACACAGTCACTATTATATATACAACCCTAATTACTTATTAGACAAGTCTTAGTGAGAAACACCACTTATTTTCAGACAGAGGTGAGCGCTTAACCTAAGATGGCACTCTAATAAGTAATATAAAAAGGGAGGGAAAAGGCAGAGTTATGAAAGCACACACATTTCAATACTTTTCAAAGAACCACAGTGAGGCAGTTCAGGCAAAGTCGACTGGAGAGCAAGGAAGTTCAAATGCCAGGCCCACTCTTAGAGAGAGCAAGCAAAATGTGTCCAGGATCACACAGTGGGGTTATGCCCAAAGAGTCTTTGTAGATAGTTCACAAAAGATTGAGATCAAGTCAGGAAAAGTTAGTTAACAGGCCCCAGGCTAACCCAGGTTGGAAAGTCGAGGATTTACTGTCACCCCGAACGATCTGTAGCAAGGGAAGCCAGGCGGGACACAGTACCTGAAAGTGGGAAGAACGCTCCAGCGGGGGCAGTTGTTCCTGGCAGCGGGTGCAAGTCAGTGTTTCGTCCAGAGGAAGAGGAGGTCTCGACGTGGAAGAAAGCTGAAGGTCGTTGCACTGCCAGGGAAGAAACCAGCCGTGGAGTTTCCCGGTTACAAGGTACCACCCTTTTCTTCACGGTAGTGGTAAACCGTGGTATTCCGGTTGCCGGGGTGCTTGGCACGGGCAAGGCGGCCACGAGATAGTCCAGGAAGGCGAAAAGACGGGCAAACTGGTTATCCCCACCAGTCAAAGGAAGAAGACTCTCTGGGCTGGAGATCTCCTCTGTCGTCGGGAAAAGTGGTGAGACGGTTCAGCAGGGCTCCACAGGTGGTGTCGTCGTTGCAGGTCGGCTCAGCTTCTCCCTCCTCGGATTCTTTAGGTCCTGTGGCGACTTCTGAAGTTCCAGTCCCCAAAGCCCTGCTTTTATGCAGAAAACCCCCATTCATTCAGCCTAGCTGTCACTCAAACATGTTAAGTGGTGAGCGGGCGGCTCACCACTTGGGCCAATCACACAAGAGTGCGACTTGAGTTGCCGAGGCAACTAAGTCCAGGGTGCCTAAACCCCCTCCTACACTCCCTGTGGTACCCAGACAGAGTGGCACCACTTTTGGAGGCTTCTGTGGAGAAGCCTGCCAAAAAGTGGAACAAAGGGCTCGACTTGGGTTGGAGTCACAGAAGCGAACACAAACGCCATTTTGGAACCAAGTTTCGGCAAAAAATACCAACCGGTGAATTTATATTAATTTAATAAACCGGCGGTATGTCCGAGGCTATTTTAAAAAGTGGTAGCCTCGAACAATGGGAAAATCCCATAGGGATATATTCGCGGTCGGATATAAAAAGTAGTATCCACTGCCACCAGCCAAAACTCGGTCGGGGGACTGGATAGTGCCCCCTCGAACAACAGACCCCGGGGCAATCGAATTGCCCCGACCAGTACGTCTACAATATGATGGTTTGTACTGGTTCTGTTCACAATTTGAGACTAGTAAAGCCAATGGTGACTTTACATGCCCTGGGAGACAGTAGTCAGTCCCAGGGTATGGAGTCTATGTTTGGGGGTCGCTACGACACCCCTGGGCTACTGCACGGAGGGTGCTGTGTAACCCACATATCAAAAACACATGAAACCCTATGGGGTAAAGGCCCCCATAGCCCATAGAACACATACAAAGTCAAAGGAACACCTCAAATCATGTCTAAGAGTGGGAGGAAAAAGAGTCTCACTCTTGGCAGGAGAAAAAAATAAACCCCAAAAATCCAGCAAAGCTGCTGGGGGACTCACTAGGTTTGGGAAATTAGCCTTTACAGAGAATTCTCCCTAACACAGATGACCAATGCTCTTTTTCTTTCATTGTCTGACATTTTGCATCACCGCCCATTATTAATAATTACTACTTTTTGTGTAAAGAGAATGCTGTTTCTACTGGCTTGTGCAAAGCAACTTTGCCCATCTCCTGATTATATTTCTTTCTTTCCCCTGCACCGCCTGGCCTCTATTGTTTATTAATTTGTAAAATGATGTTTTATGAGACTGTCCATGTTAGCATTGTTTTAAGTGCAGATGATTTGGGGCTATGTTAGGTCATAACAGTTTTTTGAAAGTCGAGGTGTTCTATACAATACCACTTCTGTGCTCATGAAGCCCTTAAAAGCTTATACAACCTGAAGTACAGCACAGCACATCACTAGATGCCGGGGCCATCTCCAGCAAATGACAGAACTCTTGATTACATCTTTGATAACTGCTGAACCCATATGCATGCATTAGTAATGGCCGAACCCCAAACCCTCACCCATAATGATAAACTCACAACTTGTTTCAAGTGTTGGCAATACAAAGGCCGTAGGATTTTATTGTACAGATATGGGTTATGACAATAACAATATCACATATCATGATGGTATCATACTTTTGGGCACCGGGTCCTGAGGTTACCCCCTCGGACCCGTGCTGCCTTCTTGTGTCCCACGACTTGTTGTGGGCACCGTACAGTGCCTTGTACTTCTTTTTGTTCTTCTCCCCTTTTGTAGGGTGGGTGGGTTCTGTGGTAAAGAAGCAAGAAGATTTGGAAGACACTGAGTAAACACATTAATGCTGTAGGTCACTGAGTTGTCAACCAATGTTCCTTTACATATATTTTTGGGGGAGGGACGTGCCTTGCACACACTTCATCACCCGTATTTGCATTTCAGGTGAATGTCTATATGCACAAAATACGTTTTGGCAGAGAATTACTGATTTTAGTCTTAATTTAATGTTTCACTCAGCTTCTGCAAAGTTTAAATTGTCTTATTGTCTCATTTACAGCAGAATCGGCGCAGTGGTGCTGCATGGTGCACCCAGCCGGAAAGTGCTGACAGCAACCAGAAGGGTCTGTGCAGTCATTGAAGTTAACGGTGGCAGTGGCCTAACCTCCCAAGAGCCACAGGTCATGTGGTGTGGGGTGAAGGGTTCGTGTGAAGTAAAATGGCGAGACAAGGGCAGGAGGTGGAAGGGGCGAGCAAGCAAAACGGTATAAGTGTGCGGGTAACAAGTTAGGTTGGGGAAGGGGCTGGGGATCCACCGGCACTGCAAAAGGGTGTGTCAGCTGGGGGAGGTAGTAGAGGACATAGAGGTCAGAAACAAAGGAGACGAGGAAAGGAGTAAGAGAGAGGCAGAGAGCTGGGGGAACCAAGGGAAGCGGGAAGAGGTCAAGAAACGAAGGAGCTCGAGGATCGTCTTAGAAGACCAGAGACCCGGGGACACAAGGAAATCAGGGAAGAGGACAGCCGTCTTTGGAAACAATGGGGAAGAAGGCACCAACAGCGGGGGGAGCAAGCAAGTAGGAAGGAAGAGGACAAGAAACGTGGGAAAATGTGTACTGTGTAAGAGGCCAAGTCACCTAGGAAATGGGGAATGGTGTAAGAGGTCAAGAGACCTGGGCATCAGAGAATTGTGTAAGAGGCCAAGAGATCTGGGAAATGATGAGCTGAGTAAGAGGTCAAAGCACCTGGGAAAACCAGTAATACGTAAAGACACCAGGGCAACGTGTACATTTATAAGAGGTTAACCAACCTGGGAAAGCCACAGATAGCAGGAAGGGAACGTCTGGGAAAAGTGATAAATGTGTAAAGGCACCAGCTCAGAGCATAACTCTGATGTTGCGCTGCTGAAAGTGGAGCACCTGCAAGTTATCTCCTGCCTCTTAAAGCAGCTGCGGCTTGATCCATCCACAATATATTGTCCACTTGTTATTATTATGGGGACAGGGGGCATGGGACATTGTGGGGGGTCTGGCAAAAACTGGGATGAGATCATCAGGGGTGGGAAAGGGTCCCTGTACCTACAAACAGGGTGGAGGGGCCTAGTTTGGGCTGTCTTGACCATGCCAATCTTTTGATTTTATTTCTGTCTCTACTCCCACCACTTGTTCTCGAATGCCCCTGAAGTCATTAATCCACAGCGGTGTGCCACAGCGGTGTGCTGCAGTGTGTTTTGTGTGCAGGAGACCGTGGGCCAGGGTTAGCGGATCCTGAACATGAATGCGGACAGCAGCGTGGGAGGCAGAAGACTGGGACTGAGATTGGGAGAACTGGTCTTGGAAGCCAGGATGACCACTGCTGACCTGCCTGATTACAGGCTGCTGGGAAAGACATCATGCCTGCTGCAAGGCGAAAGAAACACAATTTATCCTAAAAACGTTAAAACCCCTTGCTATCTCACAGAGTGCTGCCATAAACAATGACAACTGCACGATTACAGTAAATCACAGTTAGCTCTGTCTAATTCATCTAAATCACAGTGTGTAAGAAGAGCTGCCTCCTCCTCACGCTTTATAGCTCCGAGCACTTATTTATGAATTGAGGCGTGCTTTGAGAAGTGTTTTGGATTAGTGCCCTGACCATCTGGCTGTAAGGATGCCAGGCTGCTGGGAAAGTCATCCTGTCTGCTGCAAGGCGAAAGAAACCCATGTTATCATAAAATCTTTAAAACCCCTTGTTATCTCACAGAGTGCTGCCAGAAACATTGCCAACTACCAACACGCGCGAGGCGAAAGAGAAACATGCGGGTGCGCAACAAAAAACTGCGGGAGACTCTAATTTGCGCTCAAATGAGCCAACGAAGCATGTTGGAAATGATGAGAGGGGGAAAAATTACTAACTTTGCTGAAGTGGAAATACATCCTGCACCTGCAGATATAATCCCACAACCTTAACCTGAAGGCAACAGCCAAGGTCTCTCGAGACTTATGGAGATAGATAATAACAACTCGTTGCTTGAGTTTGCTATTCACTCCAAAAAAACATCAGTGGCAAAATGAAAGGGGTGGGGGAAAGCCAAACAGGGTCTATAAATGCAGTAGGGAGAAGCCGCATCTGACCCCCGTAATTTCCACCACTACACTCTCGGCCTCACCGGTCCTATTTAATGACGATAAAAAAGAGCATCTGATATGGAAAGCAGCAAGGCTACCTTCAGTGAAAACCCAACATTAGAGGCGATTCTGTTTGCAATTAAGATTTTGTTAATGCCTTGCAGAAAAATGCATGAAGATAATAAGCTACAGGGTACTTCTATTATGCGCTTCGAGAACTCGAACCCGAATTTGAAAAAGACAAATGAGGAATGGATCCTGGCCAAAGGGCCAGCAACTGACCAGGAATGCCACGGAGCAGCCTTAACAGAGTCAGAGAAGCCTAATCACCAAGTAAAGCAAGTGACTCCAGAAGCAGAATCCTTAAATGAAAGCAATGCTAGCATCTATCTACCGAGAAAAGATAAAAGCATAAAAAAGAGAAGCAGCAATGCAATGAAAAGCATCTTTGGAGAGATCGGCTGAAGTACACGCACAACAGAGAGTGGGGACAGAGGATAATAGCCCCAAGGTAACAAACAATGCCAGAAAGCGTGCAAATGCAAAGCAGGCTAGATTCTCAAAAAAGAGTAGAACTTTAACCAGCTGGCTCAGCCATCCGCAAAACCCTAACAAGGATAACTATGCTGTGGAGCTACAAGAAGATAGTGATGGTGAACGTTTGGATAGCTTGGCTGAAGTATCCATTGAAATGGGAATCGGCTCTACGCCGACGCCCGTGCTATCTGGAAGTGATATAAATTATGTACTGAGGTCAACTGTGTCAGACTTGAATCAAAATAGGGTTTCACTTTATCATGGAGGAATCAACATTTGCATGATGCGGAATGTGTTCCTGAGTACAGCTGAGATGTGGTTGAACAGGACTGCTGTACTAAACGTACTGACATCAATGCAGCAACTCTGTGTCAGTGGGCCTCATTCCGAGATTGGAGGTAGTCATGGCGCTATTTGCGCCATGTCTGCCTCCAATAATGGTACCGGCACTGGTGTGGTTCAATGGGGACGTACCGGTGTAGTCCGACCTTTGCGGGACTGGTAAGTCCCCATTGAAAAAGCCATTCCCCATTCCCATTTCAGCTCCCATAGGGCTCAATGGGAATGGGGAAGGTGCTAATAACGGTACCTCAAATTGCGGTACCGTTATTAGCTCTGAAGCCCCTTAACGGGTCCTGTCCATAATGCCTGGTCAGACCAGGTGTTAAAGGAGGGACCCGCTAAGGGACCTCGTAGTAGGGCGGTAAGGGTTTACCGGCACCGGTCTCCTTACCGGTGCCCAGTATCCCTTACCACCCTACTCGGAATGAGGCCCATTGAATCCAGGGATTAGGACTATGGTGACCTTCTGGAAGATGGTATAAACCTGTCTGCATATGTGCATTGCCATTCTTACAATACAGTAGTGCTTATAGAGCAACATGCTCTGCGATTATATAAAATGGGATATTATTTGGGGATCATTCATAAAATACCAGACCCCACTTTCATCAAAAACTCTAGTGACAATGCGGTGTGAAAAGGGGATCGCCCTGGCCGGAGACTTGTGCATGGAAAAGAGCGAGAAAATAAGGAATATACCAATGACAGAACTGCCAGAAATGAGCTTGAAGGAAGAAAGGCAATGATCAAGCAAGTAGTGGAGAACTTAAAAGCAGTACTTGACAAGCACAGTTGGACAACATGCCAGCAGCAGTCCAATCAGATCGTAAAGCCATGAAACATTAACATTATCTCCTGATACAGCCATTTTGTAGCCCGGGACTCTTATCATCCAATTGAGTATGCCTATGAAATCTTCCTCTCACTGGAAACCTATACCTCCAAGTATTGATAGATAGCTATACATTCAAACAGGAGCAGGCTGTCAATGGCCCAAAGCAGAAGACGATGGCTGGTCTGATTATTGGATTAAGTAAAGATCTATCGGCAAGTAGGCTAGATATGAAGGCAAACAGATCAATGGTAACAGTGGTTTCGATTCAACTTGTGGTAATGTAATTGTTCATTTTAACAGATATGTGCCACCCGGGGGTGCCCTGGGAGCTGAAATTCATAGCACCATCTGTGTTGCCATTACTGGATGGCATACTGAGGCCAGTGAATCAATGATCCTCATACGGGGGTGAGGGGGGGCATAAATGCCCACTGTATAGAAATTGTGACATCAGTATAAATTGGAAAGAATATCGCCAGAAATAAATCTGCTTAGCCACCGAGTCAACAAGGCAGACAGCGGCTAAAATGTATTGAGGTATGTGGTTAACTGTGATACATGGAAAGAGCAACCCAATGGGAGACACAAATGATCATTGCACTGGGAAGGGCCCCACTGGAGCAGCTGTGTTAGATTATTTCTTTTATTAATAATGATCATTTTGATTGTGCCGAAGAGACTACTTTCACTGAATATAGTGACCATGCAGTGATCTCACCAAAAGTTAATGTTAAAAGAACAACAGTAATGCACAAAAACATTGGGGATGTCGAACTTAATTCCAGGAAAAAAAAGTTTGGTCTGAAAATATAATATGCCCAGGTTTCACAGAGTACACTGGTGATGAAATAGTGACCTCGTGCCAGCATTTAATTGATATTGATGTCCCAGCGGCAAACAGGTTTGTCTACCAAGGTGACTCAGGGAAGTACATAATTCCAGATCCCGAAATTAGGGCAGACAAATGCAAGCTGCTGCAAAGAATAAGGAACATAATGAGATGGAACATTGATAGGCAGAGGGCATTTACCATGATGAGGATGGAGAAAAACACCTATAGAAATTGGCTCAAACAAAGGCACACGATCCTCAGAAATGCAAAGGGGCAGAACATGCTGACCATACTAACTACCACTAACACTAATTGTATGTGGAAAGAATTTAACCATGAAAGAGGAACCAGAACTAAGTCCATAATAAACCCCATTGATTAAAAAATATAGGTAAATAATATCTGTAGGACCTATAGAACATTGAAAAGGAAACGTTATGGATGTGGCACTCCCTGAGAATACTTCATGCAATCTGGCTTTTGATAAATTAAAGGTGGTCACTAAAATAAAGGGGGTCATTAGGAGGTAGGTGGTAAGAGATTACCGGCACCGGTAAGGACACCGGTGCCGGTAATCCCTTACCACCCTATTCCGAGGTCCCTTAGCGGCTAATAGCACCATGGCTACCTCCTACCTCGTAATGACCCCCAAAGTCTCTTAAAGGATTCCGGGCAACTAGCCTGGAATGGACAACCTAATTGTGTTCTTAAAGATGAAC